>NC_092767.1:31603290-31973290 GCF_047496795.1 Chiloscyllium punctatum
GCACTGGCTGGGCCAGTGTTTTTTGCCCGTCCCTAGTTGCCCCTTGAGAAGGTGCTGGTGAGCTGTCTTCTTGAACTCACTGCACTCCATGTGATGTAGGTAGACCCACAATGTGCCCCTTAGGGAGGGAATTCCAGGACTTTGACCCAATGACACTGAAGGAACGGCGATATGTTTCCAAGTCAGGATTGTGAGTGGTTTGGAGGGGAACTTGCAGGGGGTGGTGTTCCCATGTATCTGCTGCCCTTGTCCTTCTAGATGGAAGTGGTTGGGGGTTTGGAAGGTGCTGGCTGAGGATCATAGGTGAATTTCTGGAGAAATCCTGTGGATGGTACACACTGCTGTCATGGTGCATTGGGAGTGGTGGGAGGGGATGCTTGTGGATGTGGTGCCAATCAAACCGAGGCCACTTTGTCCTGGCTGGTGTTGAGCTCTTGAGTGTTGTTGGAGCTGCCCCTATCCAGGCAAATGGGGGGTTTTCCATCACATTCCTGATAGAGAGTCCCTGTCCCAGTGAGGAATCCTGCTGATTCCCCATCGGAGCACAACCCAGTGGAATTGTCAGGGACAATGGCCTTTCCCAATGGGGAATTCCTGTCAGCTTGGAACCCTGTGTAAATCTCCATCAAAATCAAAACCTTTGGAGTGTCCCGCTGTAATTAGATAGAATAGTTCATCAGAAAATGTTTGTCTATTAAATACGTGGTCTCCCTTCTCAGCAACAATTTAACAGACCCCATTCTCCTGCCACAAACGGCCGACTATGAGAGGTCTCAATGTGAGAAATTGTGGCGGGTGATCACATGACATCATCAGACCCCACAAAACCAAACATTTAATTATGCAGCAACTTTGTCTCGGTTCAGAGTGAAGTTCAGGAACGCAGGAAGTACTTGGTTACACGAACTCATTGCATCATGAGTAAATAAAACTTATGTACAATAACAAATGACTGGGCTTCGTATTTTTCAGCATCAAGCTTCCTAGTTGCAATTGGCTGCTACTCCAATGCAATCCCAAACAGAAATTTCCTGTGACTGAAGATTCAAAACAGGGCAACCCATCTCCTTTGTGTGGAAAGTGATACACTGCCACCCTCTGCTGGCCTCTCCATGCCACTGCACAAGGGGCTCACAGATGAAAAACTCAATGATTCAGTCAGAGAGGGACAGAAGGGCAACAGCTCACGGCACCATCAACACACACACACAAGGCTGGTGTGGAGAGGTTTGCTATTGGATTGAGGTCCCTTAGTGTGGAACACGCTCCTGTGGAGAAATGTCATACACTCTCTGCAATGTGGGAAATGATTTATCTTTGAGCAGTATTCCTGATGTTATACATTACATAGAGTGCTTCTGCTGCAATTGCCTCTAGTCACCTCCAAGTGAATTGTTTTGTGAGAAGACGGTGAATTTTATTGCACTTTCTGCATGTTGCCATGTTTTCTGATGTACTTTCACAAATTCTAAGTCAGAATGGATTCAAAAGTGGAAGGGGTGAGACCAGCACTGGGCATGTTCATCCCCATCTCCTCATATCACAGGGACAACATCGGGAGGGCTCGGGCAAAACTGGTCTGTGTCTCCAAAGGCATTCTTTGAAGAACAAAATAAACATGCATTGTGAGAGATTCACAGACTTTGATGTTTTCTCCAAGAGATCCGCCACTTGTGCAATGGCGTGGGGCGTCCAGCAGAGAGCGACATTGTATCACTTTAAAAACAAGAAGGACCAAGAGCAAAAGAGAGCGAGAGAGGATTCATCCCAAAAACACATTGGACCGAGACACAGAGATACATACAAACATAGAGACACACTGATATATCCCCAGGCTGAAGTAAACCCCAGGACAGGGTCTTTCCCTGTGAGAAACCATCCAGAGACCTGGGAACAACTGGAATAGTCAGGATCACTGCAGTTCAGGCAGCATCCAACAAGCAGCGACTTCGACGTTTCGGGCAAAGTCCTTCATCCGGAATAAGGGCTTTTGCCCGAAACGTCGATTTCACTGCTCGTTGGATACTGCCTGAACTGCTGTGCTCTTCCAGCACCACTAATCCAGAATCTGGTTTCCAGCATCTGCAGTTATTGTTTTTACCTCATAGTCAGTATCACCCCTTTCGTCTGTTCATGTCTTAACTCCTGTTTGTCTCTGTCTGACTTTTCTCCTTCTCTTTCTCATTCTCTGCCCTTCTCTCCCTGTCTCTTCCTGTTTCTCTCTCTCTCTCTCCCTGTTACTCTCCCACTCAGTCCTTCTCTCTCCCTGTTTTCTATCTCTCTGTCCATCTTTCCCTCTGTCCTGCCTTTGTCCTCCCTCTGTCTC
The DNA here is from genome assembly GCF_047496795.1 of Chiloscyllium punctatum. Classification (NCBI taxonomy): domain Eukaryota; kingdom Metazoa; phylum Chordata; class Chondrichthyes; order Orectolobiformes; family Hemiscylliidae; genus Chiloscyllium; species Chiloscyllium punctatum. Next base: position 31,605,617 of record NC_092767.1, read on the forward strand.
TCTGTCCTTCTCTCTCTCTCTGTCCCTTTTACCCCTATCTCTCTCTTTTTCTCTCACCCTCTCTTTCTCCCTCTTTTTCTCTCTTTCAGACCTGAAAATGTCCAAACCACTTTGCATTTCCCAGAAACATTTTGCCCCCATTTTCATTCCCCTCCCAATGTATGTCCTACCCCAATTATTCACTTTACACCATATGAGCCCCTGCAAATGTTTTGCTGCCCCCAATATTGTGCTGAGCCCCCCCTCCCTGGGACAGAGGTAAATGAGCCTGGGTGGTCTGTCTGGCCTGTGGCTGACTGTTTTAATGCACAGCAAGATCCCAGCGCTGGAATTACAGAAGTTTTACGTGACAGAGGGATGTGAATGTAATGGAAACAGTTCTGAGAAGTTTTAGTGGACTAATCCCTGGAATGAGGGGATTGTCTGAAGAGGGAAGGGTCCCCACCTGATCAAAGTCCTTGAGATATTAACAGGATGTTCATCAGAGCAGATGAAGAGAAGCTATTTCCACTGGTTGGGGGTTTGAGAACAAGGAAGCAGAGTCTAAAAATTAGGGTCAGAGCATTCAGGAGAGATGTTTGGAAGCACTTTGACACACAAAGGGTGGGAGAGGTTTGGAATTCTCTTCCACAAACCACAGTGAGTGTTGGATCAGTTGTTCAGTTTAAATCTGAGAGAGAGATTGTTTTTATAAGTTTTGTTGTGGATCAGGCATGAATTGGGACGCTGTCTGCTCTCACTGTCTGCAATGTTTGATTTAACTTCATTTTCTTTCCCTTGAATTGATCTGTGTTCCCTCTGTCTATAGCGAATGTGACCAGCAGCAGCTTCCCCACAGCCACTGGAGCACCCAGTTCTGAACTGACACATGCAGCCAGTTCCCATGTCCACACTCAGTCAGGGGGTACCCCAGCCGACCTTTCCCTCTGCACCAATAGACCCTTTACCTTCCCTTGCTCCAGTACGACTCATCTCAGCCCCAATGGACCCACCCCCACACACCGAACCTTCAACTCCATCCACAGGAACAGCTTCTTCCATCAGTCACCAAGAGTGGGGGAGAGAGCCCTTTGTGGGCAATGCCGTGTTCCCATTGGTGAGGCACTGCCCACTGTTCCCGGGGTCAGAGCAGAGACAGTGAACAGTGAGACTGGAGAATTCGGGTCCAGTGAGTCTGGGCCCATCACCCACCATGTAACCACCATTAACATGCCCGATACGTCAGTGGGTACTGGGGGCAGTGAGGATGTGCCCGTCGTGGAGATGGGGTGGTAAACTAGCACCTATGGTGGGTAAGGAGGCTTAGTGCAAATTGACCAATCAAACGTTCCTGAGCACAGACAGTGAAGCGTGTCCATGGTAACCATTGTGACTGGGAGTGTGACGAGGGTGAGACTGTCCCTATCCTGACCACTCCATCAGAGGGTGTGGCCAATGGGGGGAGGGGAGACTGTGGTTGGAGAGCAGAGAGTCTGGCTCCCCTGGGACTGAGGAAACCACAGCCACCGCAGGGAGGGGAGTGGGGGATATCCAGCCTCATTACCAGCGACAATCTGTCCCTCAACGTGAGCAGCAAGGCGACAGCTAACGAGATGGTCACCATAGTGTAAGAAATGGGGACGTGTGTTGTTTTTGCAGGTACAGAAAAGGCAAGCATTAGGGAATCGTGGGCGGCACGGTGCCACAGTGGTGAGCACTGCTGCCTCACAGCGACAGAGACTCGGTTTCAATTCCCGACTCAGGCAAACTAATTGTGTGGAGTTTGCACATTCTCCCCGTGTCTGCGTGGGTTTCCTCCGGGTGCTCTGGTTTCCTCCCACAGTCCAAAGATGTGCAGGTCAGGTGAATTGGCCATGCTAAATTGTCCGTAGTGTTAGGTAAGGGGTAAATGTATGGGAATGGGTGAGTTGCGCTTCGGCGGGTCGGTGTGAACTTGTTGGGCCGAAGGGCCTGTTTCCACACTGTAAGTAATCGAATCTAATCTAGGGAAATGTACCTTTATCTTTAATGAATAATTGTGGATAATTAAATACTAACTTTAGTGCAGAATTATTAAAGCAAATAATTCTTTTAAATAATAGTCTCAGCAAAATAGCTGAGACAGCTGAAACACATAAACAAAGCATGAAAAGATACATTGTTAAAACGTATGTTCAAGAATGGAATGTACCTATGAACAATGGAAGATGATACAAGCAAAGTAAAAGAACATCAAGATACAAGTTTAGCCTCATGTCAGTACTTACAGAGGGAAAGGTTGCCAACTTGGAGAAAAGGGGGCAATAAGGGCGGAGCACAGCTGGGTAGTGGTAGAATACAATAAGAAAGATTGGGTAATGTAAGAGTCGGGAGAGGTGACCTCACGCAGCTCAAAATTATAACTATGTACTAGTTTGAATGTTCATTGCGCATTTGCTTCTATAATTGATGTCCTTTCTTATAAGATCATAGAATAACTTGTCTTGTTTCCAGTGTTGGTGATCTCATCTAAATTTTATTGATTTTGTTTCTAACAGATTTGGGGGTTCGTCCGGGATCCCAAGCTCCGGTCGCTCGGCATTTTTGGGAAAACGGAGAAGGTGCACCTCGCTGATTTCGGTAGTCTCTAGTTTCCCTCCTTGCCACGCCGGCTCGGGCGAGCGTGATCCGGACTGAGAGACCCTGGAAACAAGACAGGCAGATGCGGCGGGTTTGGTCGAATGACTCTTGTGTGCACAAGACCTGGGTAAGAAAGGTCTTAAAAGACTTATCCGGGTGACCGGGGTAGGCAGCGGTAGTTGCTGCCAGTCGGATATATCCGGGGATCCGGGGAACCTGGGTTCTGGGCGACCGGGTTAGGAGAATCCTGTCGACCAGGGTAGGCAGCGATAGTTACTGCTGCCAGTTGGATATATCTGGGGAATTGCTGCGGGACAGGGCGCGCTGATATGCGGCGAGTTCAGTTGAGTAACTCCTTTGTACACAGGCAACGGTCGTGGTTGCCAGGTATTGCCGTGGGACGGGGCGCACTGATTCAACCAGGTAACTCTTGTGCACAGACCAAGGTAAGAAAATTGATCTTTAAGTATTGCTTTGGTGGTCGGGGACGTTCGAGAAGTACGGGAAATTGGCAACATATAAAATAAAGTGTTAAATTGGCTAGATTAATCTGACGAGTAAGGTTTGATCACCCAGCCTTAGAGCGGTTGTTAAGAGGGGAAATCCCCCACGCGAAGGTCAGGACCCTGAAGTGGGTGTGGAAGAAGGTGACACCGAACCTCAGTAAGGTTAACTAAATTACAGAAAGAAACAGCGAGCATTGAAATGGGGAATAAAAATAGTGATGTAAGTTTAGATGGAGACATTGGAAGGACAACCAAGGACCACATCCCAACGGACAATCCTTTAGGAAAAATGTTAAGTAATTGGAAGTACAATCCTCGGACGCGAAGGAAGGATAAAAAAGAAATGATAAACTTTTGTTGTTTTGTCTGGACGAAGGAAAGCATTTAAACTCCAAGTATATTTTGGCCTAAATGTGGGTCAGATGAAGATTGGCTATGTCAAGATTTAAATATATATGTAAATAAAAAACAAAAATACCCTGTAAAGAATCTGATTACGCCGCCTGTTGGATAGGGAGTCCGAAAATCCTTGTTTTGAAAAAATCAGAAGAAGGTGATGAGGAAACGAAGGTTTCCCTTTGGGATCCTTTGTCAAGTTTACCCCCTCCTTACGACAACGACAGTAATGGTCCGTTGTCGTCTTTCCCCTCTCCCACAGCGCCTTCCCCAGTACAAGAACTTGAAAAAGGTATGGAGGAAGACCTTCCCCCAAGTCCGATTAAGTCTAGATCAGCAGTGAAAAAGAGGGAAGGGGGGACATAGGTGGGGCAGCGGCACAAATATATCCACTTAGAGAAGTACCCGTTGGTAACAGTGAAATCAGATATGTCAGTGCCCCACTAACTAGCAGGGAATTTAGATTCTTTAAAAAAAGACATAAAAATCTTGATTGAAGACCCAGTAGGATTGGCGGAACAGTTGGATCAATTCTTGGGGCTGAATTTGTACACATGGGGTGAACCGATGAGCATTCTGGGGACGATATTTTCAGGGGAAGAAAGGGGTATGATCAGAAGAGCTGCCCTGAGGGAATGGGAAAAGAGACACCCGGTGAATGAAGGAGTAATACCAGCAGAAAACAAATTTCCCAATGTGGACCCCTGTTGGCAGGGCATGGATGAACATGATAGAGGAGAAATGAGAGACTTTCGAGAAATAGTTATTTTGGGTATTAGAGAAGCTGCACCTAAATCTCAGAATTTTTTAAAAGCCTTTGAAGTAAGACAGGAAAAGGAGGATGCCCCGTCAGCCTTTTTACAGAGACTAAAAGAAGCCACTAGAAAATATTCGGGAACGAATCCCGATGATCCGGTAGCACAGGGACTCTTAAAGGTCCAGTTTGTGACTAAATCATGGCCGGACATACAAAAGAAGTTACAGAAATTCTTTTTCTGTAATGGAGTGAAAGACAGATGGAAGAACTGTTCCATGAAGCACAGAAAGTGTATGTGAAAAGAGAAGAGGAGAAACAAAAACAGAAAGCTAAAATAATGGTTGCAGCAGTTGAGGAAATTACGACGAGAAAGTTAGAATCAGAAAACAACAGGGGAGGACAAGAGAGACAGAGAACAGATGGTAGGGGAAGGAAGCAACTGGCAGGATGTTATTACTGCGGAAAATCAGGAGATTTTAAAAGGCAATGTCCAAAGTTAGGACGACAAAGAGAAGCAGTATCATTGATGAGTTTTGATGAGGAATAGGGGAGTCAGGGTTTCCTTCCTCCTGAGACCCACCGGGAACCCTTGATAAATCTAAAGGTGGGACCTGAAGGAGAGGAGACAGTGTTTGTGGTGGATACGGGAGCGGCTCGCGGTCATCCCTAAGTTTTAGACCTCACGGTGTTAAATTAACTAATAAGAGTCTCAGAGTTTCTGGAGTAAAAGGTGAAGGATTCTTTGTGCCCATTTTTGAGCCGACCCTAATAAGGGGAAATACCGAAGAAGTGACGGGACAACGATTATATATTCCTGATGTTGGAAGCAATCTCTTGGGTAGGGATTCAATCATTTTGTTATACTTGAAGGTTGGAGTAGAGAATAGTTCAATAACTGTAACAATAAATAAACTAACGACCAGTGATGAAGAACAGATAAACCCTACGTGTGGGCGAGAACCGGGTACACGGGTCATTTGAACGTTAACCCCATCGTAATTACACTGTTCCAAGAAAATAAAACAGTCAGGCTTAAACAATATCTGGTTTCATTAGAGGGGCGCAAGGGTTTACAACCGGTAATAGACTCTCTAGTAAAAGAAGGGCTATTAGAACCATGCCTGTCACCCTTTAATACCCCAATATTACCCGTCCGGAAACCAGATGGAACTTACCGACTGGTACAAGATCTCAGATTAGTGAACCGACTGGTCCGGACACAGCACCCAGTGGTGCCCAATCCATACACCCTTTTTAGTAAGATACTGTGTAACCACCGCTGGTTTAGTGTAATAGATTTAAAAGATGCATTCTGGGCTTGTCCTTTAGCCCCAGAGAGCCGCGACATGTTCGCTTTTGAATGGGAAAACCTATACACTGGCAGAAAGCAACAGTTCCGATGGACGGTACTTCCCCAGGGATTCACAGAATCACCTCACTTATTTGGGCAAGTACTGGAACAAGTCCAAGAACAATATAAAGTGCCCCGGGAGACGTCACTGTTGCAATCTGTAGATGATCTACTTGTGTCAGGACAAAAGAGAAATGATGTAAGTTCGGCCACCAATGGATTGTTGAATTCCCTAGAGCGATGGGGTTTAAGAGTATCTAGGAATAAATTGCAATGTGCAGAAAAAGAGATGAAATACTTAGGACACTTTATTAGTGAGGGAACTAGACGCATTAACCCCAAAAGAATCCCAGGGATAGTAGAACTGCCTCTCCCGAACACCAAACTAGAATTACAAAAGTTCCTTGGGCTGTTGGGTTATTGTAGATTGTGGATAGAAGCCTATGTCCAGAAAATGAAGAGGTTATATTCCAAACTGACAGAGTCAGAACACGAAGGACTGTACTGGACAGAAGAGGAAAAGGAAGGGTTACAGGAGTTGAAGTGTAGTCTAGCACAAGCACCAGTATTGGGCCTTCCTTCCCTCGAGAAACCATGGCACCTTTTTGTGACAGTAAACGATGGAGCAGCCTTAGGAGTGTTAACCCAGAAAGGAGGGGGAAAGAAACAGCCCATAGCCTTCCTGTCCAAAATCCTGGATGTCTACAGGCAGTTGCAGCAACGGCCATATTGGGAGAAGAAAGCTGGAAACTTACTTTCGGAGGAGCGCGAGTAGTTAGCACTCCCCATCAAGTCAGAACTGTGTTAAACCAAAAAGCAGGAAGATGGTTGACAGATTCACGAATTCTAAAATACGAGGCCATCCTGATGGAGAAAGATGACCTCGTGTTAGCAACAGACACCTGTCTAAACCCAGCTACCTTTCTTTGGAAGGGAGAACCTCTAGACAAACGAGAATTAGAGCACGACTGTTTAGATATCATCGAATATCAAACCAAAATTAGACAGGACCTGAGAGATCTCCCTCTACATGACAGGGATAGATTGTTTATAGATGGATCATCGAGAGGAGTGGAAGGAAAAAGACACAATGGATATGCAGTAGTGGACGGTAACAAAAACCAAACAGTGGAGGCTGACCGGCTGCCTAACACATGGTCAGCCCAGACCTGTGAATTGTACACATTAAACCAAGCTTAGAGAAACTTAGAGAAACGGGATGGGACAATTTACACTGACTCCAAGTGTGTCTATGGGGTAGTCCATACCTTCGGAAAGATATGGCAAGAACGGGGACTAATCAATAGTCAGGGAAAGGAGTTAGTACATGAAGAGTTAATAGGACAAGGATTGAAAAGTTTGAAATTACCCCAGGAAATAGCTATAGTCCATGTACCTGGACACCAGAAGGGGAACACTCTAGAAGCAAAGGGAAACTGGCTAACAGATGAGGCAGCCAAAGAGGCAGCTATGAACCATTCAGTAACAAGGATACAGATTCTTACACCCTTAATTGACTCTTCTCCCATGAACCCCATATACACAGGAGAAGAGGAAAAAGAGTTCCAAGAAATAGGAGCCACTAAGACAACTGAAGGAAAGTGGATCCTCCCGGATGGGAGGGAATTACTGAGGAAACCAGTCATGAGAAACATCTTAGCCACCTTACACCAGGGTAGTCACTGGGGTTCCCAAGCCATGTGTGACACAGTATTAAGAAAATATGGATGTAAGGGAATATATACGTTGTCGAAACAGATATGTGCAGGATGTATAACTTGTCAAAAGATCAATAAGAAAATAGTAAAGGAAGGGCTTAAAGGAGGAAGAAACCCAGGAGTGTGACCCTTCCAAAGTATACAGGTGGACTATACCGAACTATCCCGATGGGAAAACAGAAGTACCTGTTAGTGCTAGTAGACCATTTAACCGGGTGGATGGAAGCTTTCCCATCAGCCACCTCAAAAGGAGTGGTGAAAACCCTCCTCGAACATATCATCCCATGATATGGAATAGTGGAAAGGACAGACTCAGACCAAGGGAGCTATTTCACTTCCAATATCTTGCAAGAAGTAATGCCAAGATTAGAGATCTCTTGGGAGTTCCACACCCCTTGGCACTCACCCTCCTCTGGACGGGTGGAACGAATGAATCAGACCATAAAGAAGCAATTATCTAAACTAGTCCGAGAGACTCGATTACCATGGACCAAATGTTTACCTATTGTACTATTACACATTCAGACTGCCCCAAGGCGCGATATCGGCCTTTCTCCTTATGAAATGATGTTTGGGCTACCATTCCTAGGAGGGAAAGGAGAGGTGCCTACAGCTGAATTTAATGACAAGTTTTTGAAAAATTATATTGTAGCACTTGGCTCTTCATTATCTATTCTTAGGAATAAAGGCTTGTTGGTACAGACACTGCTGCTCGAATTTGCAGCACACCGTATACAGCCGGGTGATTGGGTCCTGATCAAGGCCTGGAAAGATACCAAACTCAACCCGAGCTGGGAGAGACCATTCCCAACCCTCCTGACGACTGAGACAGCTATCCGGACTGTTGAGAAAGGGTGGAGTCATCACACTCGCATCAAAGTTCCTGTGAACGCCCCATTGGTGGAGTGGTACGCTCATCCTACAGACAACCCTCTGAAAGTTAAGCTGAGAAAGAAGGAATGAACTGCGATAAAAGACTCTTTCACTCTTCTTAACGTTTGATGATATATATATATATATATATATATATATAGTTATTGATTGTAAGGGTTGTGTGGACTCACTTTTCCCTGGCGCCTAAAAGATTAAGATAGGGCGGGAGGCAGGATTCAGAGATGGGTGAATACTGGTATAGCATTGTAATGTTAATAGTATTAACTGTTCAAGGAAGTGAAAAAAATCGCTTCACTACACTATGCCAAAATTATGCTAAACAAGAGGGACTTGCCGACAGTTGGGTATGTGCAGAAATTCCACACCATGGCGAATCCGGAATCCCCACCTCGGTAATACCACTCACTAAAAAAGAAGGATACGATGTACAACAATTTGACTTGGGCACAAGTAATACAAAGTGGAAATCTGAAAAGAGAAAATATAACTTTGTGGGATGGTTCCCAAGGCCGGCCCCGAAAACTCAGGGTGTTATCGATGGCCTTAGAATTTCCCCACCAAAAGGAGCAGTGAATACCACCTGTTTCTGTAATCAGAATGACACCGTACCCTTCCAGTTAGGAAGATCGTCTTGTGTCTACACCAGCCAAGCTACGACCACGACCACTCCCCGAATATTAAACAGAACATATTGGGTATGCGGCCTGAAGGCCTATCCATTTATTCCCGGGGAAAAATATGTTTACGTGACCGAATGTGTAGAAATACATGCATGTTATGAAGTTGATGAAACACTGCCTCAAGACCAGAAAGGCTGGAGTGGCTGCTGTTACCTCGCTTATATGTCCCTCACCTCCGAATAGGAAAACATGAGCCCAACCTGAGAAAGGAAGGGGGGATGAGACATAAGACCCGAGAGGTCTCTGAAGGAGACCGTCTGTTGTGGATACTATTCCCAAACTATGGCACTACAAGGACAGGGGTAGAAATACAGAAACTGGCGGCTGCCCTTGAAAATTTAATTAATGATACCACCGACGCAATGGGAGAAACTCAGTCCCAAATATCGGCCATAACCACCGAAATAATTGCCACAAGACTAACAGCTTTACAGACTCGAATGGCTTTAGATTATCTCTTGGCCGAAAAAGGGGGAACCTGTGCTCTGATTGGTGAGGAATGCTGCACTTTCATCCCAGACACCTCTTCCATAGTGGAAGATAAGGCAGAAATAGTAAAGAAAAAGATAAGCAATATAAGAGAAATTGGGGATGAACTCCGAAAAGGTGAAGGATGGGGATGGGTAACTGGAGACTGACTAGTTGGGGAAAATGGTGAGTTAATTTAGGCATTTATGTATTACTAATAATAGTAGGTCTATTGATAGGGTTGAATGTGTTAAAGTGGATAATGACTAAGCTGGTAATGTCTTTGGGAGGACAACAATTAATAATGGTCATGACAATAGCACAAACGCAAGAAAGAGAGAGTAGCAGATTACTCCTGGAGTTTGAAAAAAGACAGATTTAGAAGGACAGAAATGACAAGATTGTGAACCTCTGCACCAGAGTGTGTATGTGCGGACAAGGGGTACAGGGAAAAATATCAGCTAGGCAAGCATTAGGGAAACGTATCTTTATCTTTAATGAATAATTGTGGATAATTAAATACTAACTTTAGTGCAGAATTATTAAAGCAAATAATTCTTTTAAATAATAGTCTCAGCAAAATAGCTGAGACAGCTGAAACACATAAACCAAGCATGAAAAGATACATTGTTAAAACGTATGTTCAAGAATGGAATGTACCTATGAACAATGCAAAATATTACAAGCAAAGTAAAAGAACATCAAGATACAAGTTTAGTCTCATGTCAGCACTTACAGAGGGAAAGGTTGCCAACTTGGAGAAAAGGGGGTAATAAGGGCGGAGCACAGCTGGGTAGTGGAAGAATACAATAAGAAAGATTGGTTAATGTAAGAGTCGGGAGAGGGGACCTCACGCAGCTCAAAAGTATAACTGTGTACTAGTTTGAATGTTCATTGCTCATTTGCTTCTGCAATTGATGCCCTTTCTTATAAGATTGTAGAATAAATTGTCTTGTTTCCAGTGTTGGTGGTCTCGTCTAAATTTTATTGATTTTGTTTCTAACAATAGCAACAGGGGGGCGAGAGAGACAGGGTCCCAGAGCTGGGTGAAGGGGCAGGGGACAGTCACACTACACATAGAGTGACCAGTGAGACTGTCCCCATGAGGAACAGCTAGACTGAGCCCGTCCTGACCAGGGGGAGGACAACTCTGGAAGTCAGTCCCAATCTACCCATCTCCCAATCATCTCCATCAATCCCAAGCAAGATCTTTGATCAAAAACTGGACAGTCTGCAGACTCAAATCAAAGAGAACGTCTCTATCAGTGTAATAGATCATTCAGCATCTTCTCAATCACATCCATCAATCTCTGCTCAACTTCAAACCCATTGTCTGATTGGAGTAAAATTGACCAATGTCCCTCCAGTCCTGAAACGTCCAAACAATCTCTTGTATTTCACAAGGTAAGTGACAATATCAAACTCTGGATATTGATCCCCTTTGTAAATGTGCATGTCCTTGTGATTCCGGGAGGTTTCAGAAGCAGCAATAGGAGAATTAATGAGGATTGTCGAGTGCTGAAAAATGTAACTTAAATTAACTTTATTTCGATGGGAACAATGAAGCCTGAGGATCCTCTGGAATAGACAGGAATATCTCTCAGGGCCATTGCCTTTACATTCCGAATCCCAGTAAAGCTGATGATCTCTCCACAGACTGTACCATCCATTTATCGACCAATACGGGGAGGGGGAAATAGAGAGGTGGGGAACATGAAGTGGGATGAAGATGACTCACAATGTTTTGTGGGGTCAAACTGCTGCCATGTCACCAGTTATACTGGTCCGGACCCTCCCTTCGACTGTCACATGGTCCCAGTCAATCTGGAAAACCTTTACAGAGGTAACAGTGTCCGATGTAGCAGATGGTGATCATGCCACTGCTCTGCCCAACAAAGAGATCTCCACTGTCCGAACCTGAGACTGACCTATTCTACTGACCAGAGAAACTGGGTTGGCTTTAGTTGGGAATGAGACACAAATGGAATAGAATAGAGGAGCTGTGTAAAGTGTGAATGGAGCTGCAGACCTTTCGTACATCAGTACAAACACACTGAGCTGATTGACTTCTTCCTCTGTTGGAATTTGTCTCCATGTTCCTTTGAGCAGGTGTGTGCTCTTCTCCTTTCGAGACATGCCTTGGAGTTACTGGTGTTGGACTGGGGTGGACAAAGTTCAAAATCACACAACACCAGGTTAGAGTCCAACAGGTTTATTTGGAAGCACTAGTTTTCAGAGCGCTGCTCCTTCATCAGGTGGTTGTGGAGGATAAGATCATGGTCACAGAATTTATAGCCAAAGGAGTCCAGTGTCGTGGAGATGTGATACACTAAACAATTTTACATTAAAGCTTTCAACTTTTAGAACAGGATTTGCCGATTCTTTGATAAGTAAACCCCAGAACATCTTTTAAATTACATTCTCCAGATAGCTCAGCGTTTCTAACAATCGGTGTGAAGTCTGTCTGTGTCCCAATGCCATGTCAGACTGACAAACCCTCTGCATAGTTTTACATGGATTCATGCAGGTTTTGAGCAAAATAAAATGTAATTCTGCAGAAACATACTCACCCCATAAACTTCTATGTGTGTGCGTGTCGGAGCAACAGAGTGAGTGTGCATGTGAGTGTGTGCATGTGGATGTGAGTGCACGTGGAAGAGTGTGTGTGTAGGCTTGGTTAAGTGTCTGTGTGAGTGTGATGGAGTATCCGTCTGTGAGATGGTGTGTGTGGGTATGAGGGCAGGGGCTTTGCGTGTGCATTTGAGATGAGAGGGAGGGGTGTGTTTGTGCATGTGTGTGTGTCTGTGTCTGTGTCTGTGTGTGTGTCTGTGTGTGTGTATGTGTCTGTGTGTGGGTGTGTGTGTGTCTGTGTGTGTGTGTGTGTCTGTCTGTGTGTGTGTGTGTGTGTGTGTGTCTGTGTGTGTGTGTCTGTGTGTGTGTGTGTGTGTCTGTCTGTGTAGTGCAGTGGGGTCTCCTGTAGTGAGAGATGAACCTAAGGCCCAGTTGAGGCCATCCCCATGGGGACCGAACTTGGCTATCAGCCTCTGCTCGGCCACTTTGTGTTGTTGCTTGTCCTGAAGTCTGCCTTGGAGGATGGTCATCCGAAGATCCGAGACCACATGTCCCTGCCTGCTGAAGTGTTCCCTGACTGGGAGGGAACACCCCTGTCTGGTGATTGTTGTGCGCTGTAAATCATTCATTGTCATAGCATCATGTCTGTCTCTTGAGGAGGTCACTGGGGTTACTCGCTGTGGCATGTCAGAACTGGCAGTCGATGAGTTGAGCATCGTACCCTGTTCTCATGACAACATCCTTGAGCACTTTCAAGTGCTCGTCACATTCCTCCTCATCTGAGCAGATCCTGTGTATGTGGATGGCTCCTCAGTCTGACATAGCACTGGGACACAGACAGACTTCACACCTATTGTAAGAAAAGGTGAGCTATCTTGAGAATGTAATTTAAAAGAAGTTCTGGGGTTTACGTATCAAAGAACAGAAGCCAGCAAATCCCATTCTAAAAGTTGAAAGATTTAATCTAAAATTGTTTAATGTATCACATCGCCATGACACTGGCCTCCTTCAGCTATAAATTCTGCGATCATGATCTTTTCCTCCACAACCACCTGATGAAGGAACAGCGCTCCGAAAGCTCGTGTTTCCAAATAAACCTGTTGGACTCCAACCTGGTATTGTGTGATTTTTAACTTTGTCCTTTCTAGACAGACTGAGCCTTGGATCTGTATCTGGGTACCTTCAGTTCACCTTTTTCTGAGCGAAACGATCAGAAGTTATTGTGTTCCTGCTGAACCACAACAAACACTCTCAGAAGGTCACGGTGAGAATGGTATCAGAAGTTGGCATTCCCATCCATCTGGGAAATGGAGGTGAGGCTGGACTACTGCTCAAAGATTAAAGTGGAGATGCTGGTGAACAAGAAGAGGCTGTTGTGGTGTTAGCCCCTGGCAGGTAAAACCGGGAGAACAATTTGACTGGATGGAGGGTAACCACCATCAGGACTGTTACCCCCTGAGAAATCAGCAGGTATCAAACATAGCCGACAGTTTGAAAAATGTATTCCAAGAACGTTTCATTTTCACAAGTGGAATCCTTCTTAGCCGTAATAGAATAGGCCATTCTGAGTGAGACCACAGGTTGGCATTTACTCAGTCTGGGAAGAAAGTTTCAGTTTAATGTTTTTTAACCAAAGTCAATATCAAAACGAAGGGAGAATTCATCACCTTCTTCATCTCTTCCCTGAATTTGGGTTTGGGTAGCTGCATAATTACACGTGTTTGTGCAGAAACTCAAATCCATTCGAATGTCCCCAGTATCAATGGCGGTGGATGTTGGAGCTGTATAAACACCTCGGTAATATACTGTCGCTGTCTTTTTACTGGTTAAAAAGTTAATGATGGCTGTAAGGCACAAAACTGCCTGATAGACTGAACAGGAAAACGATGGATTTCCTTCTGAGTTTCATCTCTGTGTTGGTGCTGTTCTCATTGCTGAGATCCCACAATCCCCTGCAGACTCTGCTGTCCCACTAAAATACACCGGATTGTTAAAGAGTTAAACAGTAATCTCAAACAAAAAGGCAGCCATGCAACTGAAATCCTTTTCACCTAGGAGGATGCCTCACCTGCAGTTGATGTGTAAAAGGTCACATTGGAGTGACAGCCCCAGGCAACGTTGGGAATTATTCAGCCAGGGTCATATGGAAACCAGCAGGATGTGTTCTGTAAAGCAATCAGGGCAGGGAATGCTGTCATCATCAGAGCAGCAGTTTGCACTGTGCAATAGTCTGCTTTAAATATCTGACAACAGATAGTTACAAAACAGTCCATTGTAAAGAAGACAGTCAACAAGACTGACATATCCAATGTGGCAGGAATAAAACACAGGATGAATTTACAAACTGCAGCGTAGGACAGAAATGAATCTGGAATGTGATATCTCAAAACGTGATACAACACCCAAAAACAGGACCAGGAAATCTGCTGTTGCCATTCCAGTAAAATGTTCAGTTTCATCACAAACATTACATTAAAGTCTTCAGACTTGATTTTCTTTGCTGATCCCTATCCCGGGGGAGCTGCTCAGTAAATATGCAGCACCGAGTCCATATTCCCCAATTCCTTCGGGTGGATAAGGTACTCTGCAATGAGGACTATTCCTGAAATCTGTTCCATGAACACCATGGTATTCACTGTCCATGAAGAAAAAAACATTGTCTTACCGGGAACACCAAAGGCTGCAATAACAGGGTAGCAAACAGATAATGAGGGAAAGACAGATATTGGAAGCAAATTAATATATTTTTCCTCTAATTCTGGTATGAGCAGAAATAGCAGCAATTGTATCACCAACAGGTTGGAGAAAGAGCTAAATAGGACTCAACTAAGAAATATTCCACCTTCCTCACAAAGACACAGATACACTAGGACCCGGGCAGATAGCCAGAAGCAGCCCTTTGACTTGGAGGAAGTGAGGTCAGTGAAAGGGAAACGGTTCCAAATGAGCTGAGTCTGGTGGATGGGGATGGTGGGGGATGGGGACTGTTCAGGTCTCTTTCTGAGGCAGAAGCAGAGAACCTTCAGGCCATCCTGATGGGAGATGGATGGACAGAGGGATTATACACCTCTTCCCCCCGCCGACCCCCCACCCCCCACCCCATGGTGAACAGGAGGCAGCTCGGGCCAAAGGGAAACAAATCCAGCAATTGGCAAACTCACTTCAAGCCCCAGCACTATCGGATATGTAAGTGCTGCTTCAGGCCCCAGCACTATCGGATATGTCAGTGCTGCTTCAGGCCCCAGCACTATCGGATATGTAAGTGCTGCTTCAAGCCCCAGCACGATCGGATATGTAAGTGCTGCTTCAAGCCCCAGCACTATCGGATATATAAGTGCTGCTTCAAGCCCGAACACTATCGGATATGTAAGTGCTGCTTCAAGCCCCAACACGATCGGATATGTAAGTGCTGCTTCGAAACCCAACACTACTGGATATGTAACTGCTGCTTCGAGCCCCAACACTATCACATATGTAAGTGCTGCTTCGAGCCCCAGCACTATTGGCTATGTAAGTGCTGCTTCGAGCCCCAACACTATCAGATATGTAAGTGTTACTTCAAGCCCCAGCACTATCGGATATGTAAGTGCTGCTTCGAGCCCCAACACTATCGGATATGTAAGTGCTGCTTTGAGCCGCAACACTGTCGGATATATAAGTCCTGCTTCGAGTCCCACCACTATTGGATATGTAAGTGCTGCTTTGAGCCCCAGCACAATCCGATATGTAAGTGCTGCTTCAAACCCGAACACTTTCGGATATTTAAGTGCTGCTTCAAGCCCCAACACGATCGGATATGTAAGTGCTGCTTCAAACCCCAGCACGATCGGATGTGTAAGTGCTGCTTCAAGGCACAACACTATCGGATACGTAAGTGCTGCTTCAAGCCCCAGTACTATCGGATATGTAAGTGCTGCTTTGAGCCCCAGCACTATCGGATATGTAAGTGCTGCTTCAAGACCCAACACTATCGGATATGTAAGTGCTGCTTCAAGGCCCAACACTATCGGATATGTAAGTGCTGCTTCAAGCCCCAGCACTATCGGATATGTTAGTGCTTCTTCAAGCCCCAACACTATCGGATATGTAAGTGCTGCTTCAAACCCCAGCACTATCGTATATTTCCGTGCTGCTTTGAGCCCCAGCATATCAGATATGTAAGTGCTGCTACAAGCCCTAACACTATCGGATATGTAAGTGCTGCTTAAAGGCCCAACACTGTCGGATATGTAAGTGCTGCTTCAAGCCCCAGCACTATCGGATAAGTAAGGGCAGATTCAAGGCACAACACTATCGGATATGTAAGTGCTGCTTTCAGCCCGAACACTATCGGATATGTAAGTGCTTCTTCGAACCCAAACACTATCGGATATGTAAGTGCTGCTTCGAGTCCCAACACTATTGGATATGTAAGTGCTGCTTCGAGTCCCACCACTATTGGATATGTAAGTGCTGCTTCAAGCCCCAGCACTATCGGATATGTAAGTGCTGCTTTGAGCCCCAGCACGATCGGATATGTAAGTGCTGCTTCGAGAGCCAACACTATCGGATATGGAAGTGCTGCTTCGAGCCATAGCACTACCACATATGTCAGTGCTGCTTCAAGACCCAACACTATCGGATATGAAAGTGCTGCTTCAAGCCCCAGCACTATTGGATATGTAAGTGCTGCTTCAAGCCCCAACACTCTCGGAGATGTAAGTGCTGCTTCAAGCCCCAGCACTATCGGATATGTAAGTGCTGCTTCAAGCCACTGCACTATCCGATATGTAAGTGCTCCTTCAAGCCCCAGCACTATCGGAAATGTAAGTGCGGCTTCAAGCCCCAACACTATCAGATATGTAAGTGCTCCTTCGAACCCCAAAAGTATCGGATCTGTCAGTGCTGCTTCAAGCCCCAGCACTATCGGATATGGAAGTGCTGCTTCGAGCCCCAGCACTATCGGATATGTAAGTGCTGCTTCGAACCCCAACACTATCGGATATGTAAGTGCTGCTTCGAGCCCCAACACTATCGGATATGTAAGTGCTGCTTCGAGCCCCAGCACTATTGGATATGTCAGTGCTGCTTCAAGCCCCAACACTATCGGATATGTAAGTGCTGCTTCGAACCCCAACACTATCGGATATGTAAGTGCTGCTTCGAGCCCCAGCACTATTGGATATGTCAGTGCTGCTTCAAGCCCCAACACTATCGGATATGTAAGTGCTGCTTCGAACCCCAACACTATCGGATATGTAAGTGCTGCTTCGAGCCCCAACACTAGCGGATAAGTAAGTGCTGCTTCAAGCCCCATCACTATTGGATATGTAAGTGCTGCTTCAAGTCCCAACACTGTCGGATATGTCAGTGCTGCTTTGAGCCCCAGCACTATCAGATATGTAAGTGCTGCTTCAAGCCCCAACACTATCGGATATGTAAGTGCTGCTTCAAGGCCCAACACTATCGGATATGTAAGTGCTGCTTCAAGCCCCAGCACTGTCGGATATGTTAGTTCTGCTTCGAGCCCCAGCACTATCGGATATGTTAGTGCTTCTTCAAGCCCCAACACTATCGGATATGTAAGTGCTGCTTCAAACCCCAGCACTATCGTATATTTCAGTGCTGCTTTGAGCCCCAGCACTATCGGATATGTAAGTGCTACTTCAAGCCCTAACACTATCGGATATGTAAGTGCTGCTTCAAGCCCCAGCACAATCGGATATGTAAGTGCTGCTTCAAACCCCAACACTATCGGAAATGTAAGTGCGGCTTCAAGCCCCAACACTATCAGATATGTAAGTGCTCATTCGAACCCCAAAAGTATCGGATCTGTCAGTGCTGCTTCAAGCCCCAGCACTATCGGATATGGAAGTGCTGCTTCGAGCCCCAGCACAATCGGATATGTAAGTGCTGCTTCGAACCCCAACACTATCGGATATGTAAGTGCTGCTTCGAGCCCCAGCACAATTGGATATGTAAGTGCTGCTTCAATCCCCAACACTATCGGATATGAAAGTGCGGCTTCAAGCCCAAGCACGATTGGATATGTAAGTGCTGCTTCAAGCCCCAACACTATCGGATATGTAAGTGCTGCTTCGAGCCCCAACACTATCGGATATGTAAGTGCTGCTTCAAGCCCCATCACTATTGGATATGTAAGTGCTGCTTCAAGCCCCAACACTTTCGGATATGTCAGTGCTGCTTTGAGCCCCAGCACTATCAGATATGTAAGTGCTGCTTCAAGCCCCAACACTATCGGATATGTAAGTGCTGCTTCAAGGCCCAACACTATCGGATATGCAAGTGCTGCTTCAAGCCCCAGCACTATCGGATATGTTAGTTCTGCTTCGAGCCCCAGCGCTATCGGATATGTTAGTGCTTCTTCAAGCCCCAACACTATCGGATATGTAAGTGCTGCTTCAAACCCCAGCACTATCGTATATTTCCGTGCTGCTTTGAGCCCCAGCACTATCAGATATGTAAGTGCTGCTTCAAGCCCTAACACTATCGGATATGTAAGTGCTGCTTAAAGGCCCAACACTGTCGGATATGTAAGTGCTGCTTCAAGCCCCAGCACAATCGGATATGTAAGTGCTGCTTCAAACCCCAACACTATCGGATATGTAAGTGCTGCTTCAAGCCCCAGCACAATCGGATATGTAAGTGCTGCTTCAATCCCCAACACTATCGGATATGAAAGTGCGGCTTCAAGCCCCAGCACTATTGGATATGTAAGTGCTGCTTCAAGCCCCAACACTATCGGATATGTAAGTGCTGCTTCAAGCCCCTGCACTATCCGATATGTAAGTGCGGCTTCAAGCCCCAACACTATCGGATTTGTTAGTGCTCCTTCGAACCCCAAAACTGTCGGATATGTAAGTGCTGCTTCAAGCCCCAGCACTATCGGATATGTAAGTGCTGCTTCAAGCCCCAGCACTATCGTATGTGTAAGTGCTGCTTCAAGCCCCAACACTATCGGATATGTAAGTGCTGCTTCAAGCCCCAACGCTATCGGATATGTAAGTGCTGCTTCGAGCCCCAACACCATCGGATATGTAAGTGCTGCTTCGCGCCCCAACACTATCGGATATGTAAGTGCTGCTTCAAACCCCTGCACTATCGGATATGTAAGTGCTGTTTCAAGGCACAACACTATCGGATATGTAAGTGCTGCTTTCAGCCCGAACACTATCGGATATGTAAGTGCTTCTTCGAACCCAAACACTATTGGATATGTAAGTGCTGCTTCGAGTCCCAACACTATTGGATATGTAAGTGCTGCTTCGATTCCCACCACTATTGGATATGTAAGTGCTGCTTCAAGCCCCAGCACTATCGGATATGTAAGTGCTGCTTTGAGCCCCAGCACGATCGGATATGTAAGTGCGGCTTCAAGCCCCAACACTATCAGATATGTAAGTGCTCCTTCGAACCCCAAAAGTATCGGATCTGTCAGTGCTGCTTCAAGCACCAGCACTATCGGATATGGAAGTGCTGCTTCGAGCCCCAGCACAATCGGATATGTAAGTGCTGCTTCGAACCCCAACACGATCGGATATGTAAGGGCTGCTTCGAGCCCCAGCACAATCGGATATGTAAGTGCTGCTTCAATCCCCAACACTATCGGATATGAAAGTGCGGCTTCAAGCCCCAGCACTATTGGATATGTAAGTGCTGCTTCAAGCCCCAACACTATCGGATATGTAAGTGCTGCTTCAAGCCCCTGCACTCTCGGATATGTAAGTGCGGCTTCAAGCCCCAACACTATCGGATTTGTTAGTGCTCCTTCGAAACCCAAAATTGTCGGATATGTAAGTGCTGCTTCAAGCCCCAGCACTATCGGATATGTAAGTGCTGCTTCAAGCCCCAGCACTATCGTATGTGTAAGTGCTGCTTCAAGCCCCAACACTATCGGATATGTAAGTGCTGCTTCAAGCGCCAACACTATCGGATATGTAAGTGCTGCTTCGAGCACCAACACTATCGGATATGTATGTGCTGCTTCGCGCCCCAACACTATCGGATATGTAAGTGCTGCTTCAAACCCCAGCACTATCGGATATGTAAGTGCTGTTTCAAGGCACAACACTATCGGATATGTAAGTGCTGCTTTCAGCCCGAACACTATCGGATATGTAAGTGCTTCTTCGAACCCAAACACTATCGGATATGTAAGTGCCGCTTCGAGTCCCAACACTATTGGATATGTAAGTGCTGCTTCGAGTCCCACCACTATTGGATATGTAAGTGCTGCTTCAAGCCCCAGCACTATCGGATATGTAAGTGCTGCTTTGAGCCCCAGCACGATCGGATATGTAAGTGCTGCTTCGAGAGCCAACACTATCGGATATGTAAGTGTTGCTTCGAGCCATAGCACTATCACATATGTCAGTGCTGCTTCAAGACCCAACACTATCGGATATGAAAGTGCTGCTTCAAGCCCCAGCACTATTGGATATGTAAGTGCTGCTTCAAGCCCCAACACTCTCGGAGATGTAAGTGCTGCTTCAAGCCCCAGCACTATCGGATATGTAAGTGCTGCTTCAAGCCACTGCACTATCCGATATATAAGTGCTCCTTCAAGCCCCAGCACTATCGGAAATGTAAGTGCGGCTTCAAGCCCCAACACTATCAGATATGTAAGTGCTCCTTCGAACCCCAAAAGTTTCGGATCTGTCAGTGCTGCTTCAAGCCCCAGCACTATCGGATATGGAAGTGCTGCTTCGAGCCCCAGCACTATCGGACATGTAAGTGCTGCTTTGAGCCCCAGCACTATCGGATTTGTAAGTGCTGCTTCAATCCCCAACACTATCGGATATGTAAGTGCTGCTTCAATCCCCAACACTATCGGATATGTAAGTGCTGCCTCAAGCCCCAACACTATCGGATATGTAAGTGCTGCTTCAAGCCCCAGCACTATCCGATATGTAAGTGCTGCTTCGAGCCCCAGCACTATCGAATACGTAAGTGCTGCTTCGAGCCCCAACACTATCGGATATGTAAGTGCTGCTTCAAACCCCAGCACTATCGGATAAGTAAGTGCTGCTTCAAGCCCCATCACTATTGGATATGTAAGTGCTGCTTCAAGTCCCAACACTGTCGGATATGTCAGTGCTGCTTTGAGCCCCAGCACTATCAGATATGTAAGTGCTGCTTCAAGCCCCAACACTATCGGATATGTAAGTGCTGCTTCAAGGCCCAACACTATCGGATATGTAAGTGCTGCTTCAAGCCCCAGCACTATCGGATATGTTAGTTCTGCTTCGAGCCCCAGCACTATCGGATTTGTTAGTGCTTCTTCAAGCCCCAACACTATCGGATATGTAAGTGCTGCTTCAAACCCCAGCACTATCGTATATTTCAGTGCTGCTTTGAGCCCCAGCACTATCGGATATGTAAGTGCTACTTCAAGCCCTAACACTATCGGATATGTAAGTGCTGCTTCAAGCCCCAGCACAATCGGATATGTAAGTGCTGCTTCAATCCCCAACACTATCGGATATGAAAGTGCTGCTTCAAGCCCCAACACTATCGGATATGTAAGTGCTGCTTCGAACCCCAACACTATCGGATATGTAAGTGCTGCTTCGAGCCCCAGCACTATTGGATATGTCAGTGCTGCTTCAAGCCCCAACACTATCGGATATGTAAGTGCTGCTTCGAACCCCAACACTATCGGATATGTAAGTGCTGCTTCGAGCCCCAACACTATCGGATAAGTAAGTGCTGCTTCAAGCCCCATCACTATTGGATATGTAAGTGCTGCTTCAAGTCCCAACACTGTCGGATATGTCAGTGCTGCTTTGAGCCCCAGCACTATCAGATATGTAAGTGCTGCTAAAAGCCCCAACACTATCGGATATGTAAGTGCTGCTTCAAGGCCCAACACTATCGGATATGTAAGTGCTGCTTCAAGCCCCAGCACTGTCGGATATGTTAGTTCTGCTTCGAGCCCCAGCACTATCGGATATGTTAGTGCTTCTTCAAGCCCCAACACTATCGGATATGTAAGTGCTGCTTCAAACCCCAGCACTATCGTATATTTCAGTGCTGCTTTGAGCCCCAGCACTATCGGATATGTAAGTGCTACTTCAAGCCCTAACACTATCGGATATGTAAGTGCTGCTTCAAGCCCCAGCACAATCGGATATGTAAGTGCTGCTTCAAACCCCAACACTATCGGAAATGTAAGTGCGGCTTCAAGCCCCAACACTATCAGATATGTAAGTGCTCATTCGAACCCCAAAAGTATCGGATCTGTCAGTGCTGCTTCAAGCCCCAGCACTATCGGATATGGAAGTGCTGCTTCGAGCCCCAGCACAATCGGATATGTAAGTGCTGCTTCGAACCCCAACACTATCGGATATGTAAGTGCTGCTTCGAGCCCCAGCACAATCGGATATGTAAGTGCTGCTTCAATCCCCAACACCATCGTATATGAAAGTGCGGCTTCAAGCCCAAGCACTATTGGATATGTAAGTGCTGCTTCAAGCCCCAACACTATCGGATATGTAAGTGCTGCTTCAAGCCCCTGCACTATCCGATATGTAAGTGCGGCTTCAAGCCCCAACACTATCGGATTTGTTAGTGCTCCTTCGAACCCCAAAACTGTCGGATATGTAAGTGCTGCTTCAAGCCCCAGCACTATCGGATATGTAAGTGCTGCTTCAAGCCCCAGCACTATCGTATGTGTAAGTGCTGCTTCAAGCCCCAACACTATCGGATATGTAAGTGCTGCTTCAAGCCCCAGCACTATCGGATATGTTAGTTCTGCTTCGAGCCCCAGCGCTATCGGATATGTTAGTGCTTCTTCAAGCCCCAACACTATCGGATATGTAAGTGCTGCTTCAAACCTCAGCACTATCGTATATTTCCGTGCTGCTTTGAGCCCCAGCACTATCGGATATGTAAGTGCTGCTTCAAGCCCTAACACTATCGGATATGTAAGTGCTGCTTAAAGGCCCAACACTGTCGGATATGTAAGTGCTGCTTCAAGCCCCAGCACAAACGGATATGTAAGTGCTGCTTCAAACGCCAGCACTATCGGATATGTAAGTGCTGCTTTGAGCCCCAGCACAATCGGATATGTAAGTGCTGCTTCAATCCCCAACACTATCGGATATGAAAGTGCTGCTTCAAGCCCCAACACTATCGGATATGTAAGTGCTGCTTCGAGCCCCAACACTATCGGACATGTAAGTGCTGCTTTGAGCCCCAGCACTATCGGATTTGTAAGTGCTGCTTCAATCCCCAACACTATCGGATATGTAAGTGCTGCTTCAATCCCCAACACTATCGGATATGTAAGTGCTGCCTCAAGCCCCAACACTATCGGATATGTAAGTGCTGCTTCAAGCCCCAGCACTATCCGATATGTAAGTGCTGCTTCGAGCCCCAGCACTATCGAATACGTAAGTGCTGCTTCGAGCCCCAACACTATCGGATATGTAAGTGCTGCTTCAAACCCCAGCACTATCGGATAAGTAAGGGCAGATTCAAGGCACAACACTATCGGATATGTAAGTGCTGCTTTCAGCCCGAACACTATCGGATATGTAAGTGCTTCTTCGAACCCAAACACTATCGGATATGTAAGTGCTGCTTCGAGTCCCAACACTATTGGATATGTAAGTGCTGCTTCGAGTCCCACCACTATTGGATATGTAAGTGCTGCTTCAAGCCCCAGCACTATCGGATATGTAAGTGCTGCTTTGAGACCTAGTACGATCGGATATGTAAGTGCTGCTTCGAGAGCCAACACTATCGGATATGTAAGTGCTGCTTCGAGCCATAGCACTATCACATATGTCAGTGCTGCTTCAAGACCCAACACTATCGGATATGAAAGTGCTGCTTCAAGCCCCAGCACTATTGGATATGTAAGTGCTGCTTCAAGCCCCAGCACTATCGGATATGTAAGTGCTGCTTCAAGCCACTGCACTATCCGATATGTAAGTGCTCCTTCAAGCCCCAGCACTATCGGAAATGTAAGTGCGGCTTCAAGCCCCAACACTATCAGATATGTAAGTGCTCCTTCGAACCCCAAAAGTATCGGATCTGTCAGTGCTGCTTCAAGCCCCAGCACTATCGGATATGGAAGTGCTGCTTCGAGCCCCAGCACTATCGGATATGTAAGTGCTGCTTCGAACCCCAACACTATCGGATATGTAAGTGCTGCTTCGAGCCCCAACACTATCGGATATGTAAGTGCTGCTTCGAGCCCCAGCACTATTGGATATGTCAGTGCTGCTTCAAGCCCCAACACTATCGGATATGTAAGTGCTGCTTCGAACCCCAACACTATCGGATATGTAAGTGCTGCTTCCAGCCACAGCACTATCGGATATGTAAGTGCTGCTTCGAACCCCAACACTATCGGATATGTAAGTGCTGCTTCGAGCCCCAACACTATCGGATAAGTAAGTGCTGCTTCAAGCCCCATCAGTATTGGATATGTAAGTGCTGCTTCAAGTCCCAACACTGTCGGATATGTCAGTGCTGCTTTGAGCCCCAGCACTATCAGATATGTAAGTGCTGCTTCAAGCCCCAACACTATCGGATATGTAAGTGCTGCTTCAAGGCCCAACACTATCGGATATGTAAGTGCTGCTTCAAGCCCCAGCACTATCGGATATGTTAGTTCTGCTTCGAGCCCCAGCACTATCGGATTTGTTAGTGCTTCTTCAAGCCCCAACACTATCGGATATGTAAGTGCTGCTTCAAACCCCAGCACTATCGTATATTTCAGTGCTGCTTTGAGCCCCAGCACTATCGGATATATAAATGCTACTTCAAGCCCTAACACTATCGGATATGTAAGTGCTGCTTCAAGCCCCAGCACAATCGGATATGTAAGTGCTGCTTCAAACCCCAACACTATCGGAAATGTAAGTGCGGCTTCAAGCCCCAACACTATCAGATATGTAAGTGCTCATTCGAACCCCAAAAGTATCGGATCTGTCAGTGCTGCTTCAAGCCCCAGCACTATCGGATATGGAAGTGCTGCTTCGAACCCCAACACTATCGGATATGTAAGTGCTGCTTCGAGCCCCAGCACAATCGGATATGTAAGTGCTGCTTCAATCCCCAACACTATCGGATATGAAAGTGCGGCTTCAAGCCCCAGCACTATTGGATATGTAAGTGCTGCTTCAAGCCCCAACACTATCGGATATGTAAGTGCTGCTTCGAGCCCCAACACTATCGGATATGTCAGTGCTGCTTTGAGCCCCAGCACTATCAGATATGTAAGTGCTGCTTCAAGCCCCAACACTATCGGATATGTAAGTGCTGCTTCAAGGCCCAGCACTATCGGATATGTAAGTGCTGCTTCAAGCCCCAGCACTATCGGATATGTTAGTTCTGCTTCGAGCCCCAGCGCTATCGGATATGTTAGTGCTTCTTCAAGCCCCAACACTATCGGATATGTAAGTGCTGCTTCAAACCCCAGCACTATCGTATATTTCCGTGCTGCTTTGAGCCCCAGCACTATCGGATATGTAAGTGCTGCTTCAAGCCCTAACACTATCGGATATGTAAGTGCTGCTTAAAGGCCCAACACTGTCGGATATGTAAGTGCTGCTTCAAGCCCCAGCACAATCGGATATGTAAGTGCTGTTTCAAACCCCAACACTATCGGATTTGTTAGTGCTCCTTCGAAACCCAAAATTGTCGGATATGTAAGTGCTGCTTCAAGCCCCAGCACTATCGGATATGTAAGTGCTGCTTCAAGCCCCAGCACTATCGTATGTGTAAGTGCTGCTTCAAGCCCCAACACTATCGGATATGTAAGTGCTGCTTCAAGCGCCAACACTATCGGATATGTAAGTGCTGCTTCGAGCACCAACACTATCGGATATGTAAATGCTGCTTCGCGCCCCAACACTATCGGATATGTAAGTGCTGCTTCAAACCCCAGCACTATCGGATATGTAAGTGCTGTTTCAAGGCACAACACTATCGGATATGTAAGTGCTGCTTTCAGCCCGAACACTATCGGATATGTAAGTGCTTCTTCGAACCCAAACACTATCGGATATGTAAGTGCCGCTTCGAGTCCCAACACTATTGGATATGTAAGTGCTGCTTCGAGTCCCACCACTATTGGATATGTAAGTGCTGCTTCAAGCCCCAGCACTATCGGATATGTAAGTGCTGCTTTGAGCCCCAGCACGATCGGATATGTAAGTGCTGCTTCGAGAGCCAACACTATCGGATATGTAAGTGTTGCTTCGAGCCATAGCACTATCACATATGTCAGTGCTGCTTCAAGACCCAACACTATCGGATATGAAAGTGCTGCTTCAAGCCCCAGCACTATTGGATATGTAAGTGCTGCTTCAAGCCCCAACACTCTCGGAGATGTAAGTGCTGCTTCAAGCCCCAGCACTATCGGATATGTAAGTGCTGCTTCAAGCCACTGCACTATCCGATATATAAGTGCTCCTTCAAGCCCCAGCACTATCGGAAATGTAAGTGCGGCTTCAAGCCCCAACACTATCAGATATGTAAGTGCTCCTTCGAACCCCAAAAGTATCGGATCTGTCAGTGCTGCTTCAAGCCCCAGCACTATCGGATATGGAAGTGCTGCTTCGAGCCCCAGCACTATCGGACATGTAAGTGCTGCTTTGAGCCCCAGCACTATCGGATTTGTAAGTGCTGCTTCAATCCCCAACACTATCGGATATGTAAGTGCTGCTTCAATCCCCAACACTATCGGATATGTAAGTGCTGCCTCAAGCCCCAACACTATCGGATATGTAAGTGCTGCTTCAAGCCCCAGCACTATCCGATATGTAAGTGCTGCTTCGAGCCCCAGCACTATCGAATACGTAAGTGCTGCTTCGAGCCCCAACACTATCGGATATGTAAGTGCTGCTTCAAACCCCAGCACTATCGGATAAGTAAGGGCAGATTCAAGGCACAACACTATCGGATATGTAAGTGCTACTTTCAGCCCGAACACTATCGGATATGGAAGTGCTGCTTCGAACCCCAACACTATCGGATATGTAAGTGCTGCTTCGAGCCCCAGCACAATCGGATATGTAAGTGCTGCTTCAATCCCCAACACTATCGGATATGAAAGTGCGGCTTCAAGCCCCAGCACTATTGGATATGTAAGTGCTGCTTCAAGCCCCAACACTATCGGATATGTAAGTGCTGCTTCGAGCCCCAACACTATCGGATATGTCAGTGCTGCTTTGAGCCCCAGCACTATCAGATATGTAAGTGCTGCTTCAAGCCCCAACACTATCGGATATGTAAGTGCTGCTTCAAGGCCCAACACTATCGGATATGTAAGTGCTGCTTCAAGCCCCAGCACTATCGGATATGTTAGTTCTGCTTCGAGCCCCAGCGCTATCGGATATGTTAGTGCTTCTTCAAGCCCCAACACTATCGGATATGTAAGTGCTGCTTCAAACCCCAGCACTATCGTATATTTCCGTGCTGCTTTGAGCCCCAGCACTATCGGATATGTAAGTGCTGCTTCAAGCCCTAACACTATCGGATATGTAAGTGCTGCTTAAAGGCCCAACACTGTCGGATATGTAAGTGCTGCTTCAAGCCCCAGCACAATCGGATATGTAAGTGCTGTTTCAAACCCCAACACTATCGGATTTGTTAGTGCTCCTTCGAAACCCAAAATTGTCGGATATGTAAGTGCCGCTTCAAGCCCCAGCACTATCGGATATGTAAGTGCTGCTTCAAGCCCCAGCACTATCGTATGTGTAAGTGCTGCTTCAAGCCCCAACACTATCGGATATGTAAGTGCTGCTTCAAGCGCCAACACTATCGGATATGTAAGTGCTGCTTCGAGCACCAACACTATCGGATATGTAAATGCTGCTTCGCGCCCCAACACTATCGGATATGTAAGTGCTGCTTCAAACCCCAGCACTATCGGATATGTAAGTGCTGTTTCAAGGCACAACACTATCGGATATGTAAGTGCTGCTTTCAGCCCGAACACTATCGGATATGTAAGTGCTTCTTCGAACCCAAACACTATCGGATATGTAAGTGCCGCTTCGAGTCCCAACACTATTGGATATGTAAGTGCTGCTTCGAGTCCCACCACTATTGGATATGTAAGTGCTGCTTCAAGCCCCAGCACTATCGGATATGTAAGTGCTGCTTTGAGCCCCAGCACGATCGGATATGTAAGTGCTGCTTCGAGAGCCAACACTATCGGATATGTAAGTGTTGCTTCGAGCCATAGCACTATCACATATGTCAGTGCTGCTTCAAGACCCAACACTATCGGATATGAAAGTGCTGCTTCAAGCCCCAGCACTATTGGATATGTAAGTGCTGCTTCAAGCCCCAACACTCTCGGAGATGTAAGTGCTGCTTCAAGCCCCAGCACTATCGGATATGTAAGTGCTGCTTCAAGCCACTGCACTATCCGATATATAAGTGCTCCTTCAAGCCCCAGCACTATCGGAAATGTAAGTGCGGCTTCAAGCCCCAACACTATCAGATATGTAAGTGCTCCTTCGAACCCCAAAAGTATCGGATCTGTCAGTGCTGCTTCAAGCCCCAGCACTATCGGATATGGAAGTGCTGCTTCGAGCCCCAGCACTATCGGACATGTAAGTGCTGCTTTGAGCCCCAGCACTATCGGATTTGTAAGTGCTGCTTCAATCCCCAACACTATCGGATATGTAAGTGCTGCTTCAATCCCCAACACTATCGGATATGTAAGTGCTGCCTCAAGCCCCAACACTATCGGATATGTAAGTGCTGCTTCAAGCCCCAGCACTATCCGATATGTAAGTGCTGCTTCGAGCCCCAGCACTATCGAATACGTAAGTGCTGCTTCGAGCCCCAACACTATCGGATATGTAAGTGCTGCTTCAAACCCCAGCACTATCGGATAAGTAAGGGCAGATTCAAGGCACAACACTATCGGATATGTAAGTGCTACTTTCAGCCCGAACACTATCGGATATGTAAGTGCTTCTTCGAACCCAAACACTATCGGATATGTAAGTGCTGCTTCGAGTCCCAACACTATTGGATATGTAAGTGCTGCTTCGAGTCCCACCACTATTGGATATGTAAGTGCTGCTTCAAGCCCCAGCACTATCGGATATGTAAGTGCTGCTTTGAGCCCTAGTACGATCGGATATGTAAGTGCTGCTTCGAGAGCCAACACTATCGGATATGTAAGTGCTGCTTCGAGCCATAGCACTATCACATATGTCAGTGCTGCTTCAAGACCCAACACTATCGGATATGAAAGTGCTGCTTCAAGCCCCAGCACTATTGGATATGTAAGTGCTGCTTCAAGCCCCAACACTCTCGGAGATGTAAGTGCTGCTTCAAGCCCCAGCACTATCGGATATGTAAGTGCTGCTTCAAGCCACTGCACTATCCGATATGTAAGTGCTCCTTCAAGCCCCAGCACTATCGGAAATGTAAGTGCGGCTTCAAGCCCCAACACTATCAGATATGTAAGTGCTCCTTCGAACCCCAAAAGTATCGGATCTGTCAGTGCTGCTTCAAGCCCCAGCACTATCGGATATGGAAGTGCTGCTTCGAGCCCCAGCACTATCGGATATGTAAGTGCTGCTTCGAACCCCAACACTATCGGATATGTAAGTGCTGCTTCGAGCCCCAACACTATCGGATATGTAAGTGCTGCTTCGAGCCCCAGCACTATTGGATATGTCAGTGCTGCTTCAAGCCCCAACACTATCGGATATGTAAGTGCTGCTTCGAACCCCAACACTATCGGATATGTAAGTGCTGCTTCCAGCCACAGCACTATCGGATATGTAAGTGCTGCTTCGAACCCCAACACTATCGGATATGTAAGTGCTGCTTCAAGCCCCAACACTATCGGATAAGTAAGTGCTGCTTCAAGCCCCATCACTATTGGATATGTAAGTGCTGCTTCAAGTCCCAACACTGTCGGATATGTCAGTGCTGCTTTGAGCCCCAGCACTATCAGATATGTAAGTGCTGCTTCAAGCCCCAACACTATCGGATATGTAAGTGCTGCTTCAAGGCCCAACACTATCGGATATGTAAGTGCTGCTTCAAGCCCCAGCACTATCGGATATGTTAGTTCTGCTTCGAGCCCCAGCACTATCGGATTTGTTAGTGCTTCTTCAAGCCCCAACACTATCGGATATGTAACTGCTGCTTCAAACCCCAGCACTATCGTATATTTCAGTGCTGCTTTGAGCCCCAGCACTATCGGATATGTAAGTGCTACTTCAAGCCCTAACACTATCGGATATGTAAGTGCTGCTTCAAGCCCCAGCACAATCGGATATGTAAGTGCTGCTTCAATCCCCAACACTATCGGATATGAAAGTGCTGCTTCAAGCCCCAACACTATCGGATATGTAAGTGCTGCTTCGAACCCCAACACTATCGGATATGTAAGTGCTGCTTCGAGCCCCAGCACTATTGGATATGTCAGTGCTGCTTCAAGCCCCAACACTATCGGATATGTAAGTGCTGCTTCGAACCCCAACACTATCGGATATGTAAGTGCTGCTTCGAGCCCCAACACTATCGGATAAGTAAGTGCTGCTTCAAGCCCCATCACTATTGGATATGTAAGTGCTGCTTCAAGTCCCAACACTGTCGGATATGTCAGTGCTGCTTTGAGCCCCAGCACTATCAGATATGTAAGTGCTGCTAAAAGCCCCAACACTATCGGATATGTAAGTGCTGCTTCAAGGCCCAACACTATCGGATATGTAAGTGCTGCTTCAAGCCCCAGCACTGTCGGATATGTTAGTTCTGCTTCGAGCCCCAGCACTATCGGATATGTTAGTGCTTCTTCAAGCCCCAACACTATCGGATATGTAAGTGCTGCTTCAAACCCCAGCACTATCGTATATTTCAGTGCTGCTTTGAGCCCCAGCACTATCGGATATGTAAGTGCTACTTCAAGCCCTAACACTATCGGATATGTAAGTGCTGCTTCAAGCCCCAGCACAATCGGATATGTAAGTGCTGCTTCAAACCCCAACACTATCGGAAATGTAAGTGCGGCTTCAAGCCCCAACACTATCAGATATGTAAGTGCTCATTCGAACCCCAAAAGTATCGGATCTGTCAGTGCTGCTTCAAGCCCCAGCACTATCGGATATGGAAGTGCTGCTTCGAGCCCCAGCACAATCGGATATGTAAGTGCTGCTTCGAACCCCAACACTATCGGATATGTAAGTGCTGCTTCGAGCCCCAGCACAATCGGATATGTAAGTGCTGCTTCAATCCCCAACACTATCGTATATGAAAGTGCGGCTTCAAGCCCAAGCACTATTGGATATGTAAGTGCTGCTTCAAGCCCCAACACTATCGGATATGTAAGTGCTGCTTCAAGCCCCTGCACTATCCGATATGTAAGTGCGGCTTCAAGCCCCAACACTATCGGATTTGTTAGTGCTCCTTCGAACCCCAAAACTGTCGGATATGTAAGTGCTGCTTCAAGCCCCAGCACTATCGGATATGTAAGTGCTGCTTCAAGCCCCAGCACTATCGTATGTGTAAGTGCTGCTTCAAGCCCCAACACTATCGGATATGTAAGTGCTGCTTCAAGCCCCAGCACTATCGGATATGTTAGTTCTGCTTCGAGCCCCAGCGCTATCGGATATGTTAGTGCTTCTTCAAGCCCCAACACTATCGGATATGTAAGTGCTGCTTCAAACCTCAGCACTATCGTATATTTCCGTGCTGCTTTGAGCCCCAGCACTATCGGATATGTAAGTGCTGCTTCAAGCCCTAACACTATCGGATATGTAAGTGCTGCTTAAAGGCCCAACACTGTCGGATATGTAAGTGCTGCTTCAAGCCCCAGCACAAACGGATATGTAAGTGCTGCTTCAAACGCCAGCACTATCGGATATGTAAGTGCTGCTTTGAGCCCCAGCACAATCGGATATGTAAGTGCTGCTTCAATCCCCAACACTATCGGATATGAAAGTGCTGCTTCAAGCCCCAACACTATCGGATATGTAAGTGCTGCTTCGAGCCCCAACACTATCGGACATGTAAGTGCTGCTTTGAGCCCCAGCACTATCGGATTTGTAAGTGCTGCTTCAATCCCCAACACTATCGGATATGTAAGTGCTGCTTCAATCCCCAACACTATCGGATATGTAAGTGCTGCCTCAAGCCCCAACACTATCGGATATGTAAGTGCTGCTTCAAGCCCCAGCACTATCCGATATGTAAGTGCTGCTTCGAGCCCCAGCACTATCGAATACGTAAGTGCTGCTTCGAGCCCCAACACTATCGGATTTGTAAGTGCTGCTTCAAACCCCAGCACTATCGGATAAGTAAGGGCAGATTCAAGGCACAACACTATCGGATATGTAAGTGCTGCTTTCAGCCCGAACACTATCGGATATGTAAGTGCTTCTTCGAACCCAAACACTATCGGATATGTAAGTGCTGCTTCGAGTCCCAACACTATTGGATATGTAAGTGCTGCTTCGAGTCCCACCACTATTGGATATGTAAGTGCTGCTTCAAGCCCCAGCACTATCGGATATGTAAGTGCTGCTTTGAGACCTAGTACGATCGGATATGTAAGTGCTGCTTCGAGAGCCAACACTATCGGATATGTAAGTGCAGCTTCGAGCCATAGCACTATCACATATGTCAGTGCTGCTTCAAGACCCAACACTATCGGATATGAAAGTGCTGCTTCAAGCCCCAGCACTATTGGATATGTAAGTGCTGCTTCAAGCCCCAGCACTATCGGATATGTAAGTGCTGCTTCAAGCCACTGCACTATCCGATATGTAAGTGCTCCTTCAAGCCCCAGCACTATCGGAAATGTAAGTGCGGCTTCAAGCCCCAACACTATCAGATATGTAAGTGCTCCTTCGAACCCCAAAAGTATCGGATCTGTCAGTGCTGCTTCAAGCCCCAGCACTATCGGATATGGAAGTGCTGCTTCGAGCCCCAGCACTATCGGATATGTAAGTGCTGCTTCGAACCCCAACACTATCGGATATGTAAGTGCTGCTTCGAGCACCAACACTATCGGATATGTAAGTGCTGCTTCGAGCCCCAGCACTATTGGATATGTCAGTGCTGCTTCAAGCCCCAACACTATCGGATATGTAAGTGCTGCTTCGAACCCCAACACTATCGGATATGTAAGTGCTGCTTCCAGCCACAGCACTATCGGATATGTAAGTGCTGCTTCGAACCCCAACACTATCGGATATGTAAGTGCTGCTTCGAGCCCCAACACTATCGGATAAGTAAGTGCTGCTTCAAGCCCCATCAGTATTGGATATGTAAGTGCTGCTTCAAGTCCCAACACTGTCGGATATGTCAGTGCTGCTTTGAGCCCCAGCACTATCAGATATGTAAGTGCTGCTTCAAGCCCCAACACTATCGGATATGTAAGTGCTGCTTCAAGGCCCAACACTATCGGATATGTAAGTGCTGCTTCAAGCCCCAGCACTATCGGATATGTTAGTTCTGCTTCGAGCCCCAGCACTATCGGATTTGTTAGTGCTTCTTCAAGCCCCAACACTATCGGATATGTAAGTGCTGCTTCAAACCCCAGCACTATCGTATATTTCAGTGCTGCTTTGAGCCCCAGCACTATCGGATATGTAAGTGCTACTTCAAGCCCTAACACTATCGGATATGTAAGTGCTGCTTCAAGCCCCAGCACAATCGGATATGTAAGTGCTGCTTCAAACCCCAACACTATCGGAAATGTAAGTGCGGCTTCAAGCCCCAACACTATCAGATATGTAAGTGCTCATTCGAACCCCAAAAGTATCGGATCTGTCAGTGCTGCTTCAAGCCCCAGCACTATCGGATATGGAAGTGCTGCTTCGAACCCCAACACTATCGGATATGTAAGTGCTGCTTCGAGCCCCAGCACAATCGGATATGTAAGTGCTGCTTCAATCCCCAACACTATCGGATATGAAAGTGCGGCTTCAAGCCCCAGCACTATTGGATATGTAAGTGCTGCTTCAAGCCCCAACACTATCGGATATGTAAGTGCTGCTTCGAGCCCCAACACTATCGGATATGTCAGTGCTGCTTTGAGCCCCAGCACTATCAGATATGTAAGTGCTGCTTCAAGCCCCAACACTATCGGATATGTAAGTGCTGCTTCAAGGCCCAACACTATCGGATATGTAAGTGCTGCTTCAAGCCCCAGCACTATCGGATATGTTAGTTCTGCTTCGAGCCCCAGCGCTATCGGATATGTTAGTGCTTCTTCAAGCCCCAACACTATCGGATATGTAAGTGCTGCTTCAAACCCCAGCACTATCGTATATTTCCGTGCTGCTTTGAGCCCCAGCACTATCGGATATGTAAGTGCTGCTTCAAGCCCTAACACTATCGGATATGTAAGTGCTGCTTAAAGGCCCAACACTGTCGGATATGTAAGTGCTGCTTCAAGCCCCAGCACAATCGGATATGTAAGTGCTGTTTCAAACCCCAACACTATCGGATATGTAAGTGCTGCTTCAAGCCCCAGCACAATCGGATATGTAAGTGCTGCTTCAATCCCCAACACTATCGGATATGAAAGTGCGGCTTCAAGCCCCAGCACTATTGGATATGTAAGTGCTGCTTCAAGCCCCAACACTATCGGATATGTAAGTGCTGCTTCAAGCCCCTGCACTATCCGATATGTAAGTGCGGCTTCAAGCCCCAACACTATCGGATTTGTTAGTGCTCCTTCGAACCCCAAAACTGTCGGATATGTAAGTGCTGCTTCAAGCCCCAGCACTATCGGATATGTAAGTGCTGCTTCAAGCCCCAGCACTATCGTATGTGTAAGTGCTGCTTCAAGCCCCAACACTATCGGATATGTAAGTGCTGCTTGAAGCCCCAGCACTATCGGATATGTTAGTTCTGCTTCGAGCCCCAGCGCTATCGGATATGTTAGTGCTTCTTCAAGCCCCAACACTATCGGATATGTAAGTGCTGCTTCAAACCTCAGCACGATCGTATATTTCCGTGCTGCTTTGAGCCCCAGCACTATCGGATATGTAAGTGCTGCTTCAAGCCCTAACACTATCGGATATGTAAGTGCTGCTTAAAGGCCCAACACTGTCGGATATGTAAGTGCTGCTTCAAGCCCCAGCACAAACGGATATGTAAGTGCTGCTTCAAACCCCAGCACTATCGGATATGTAAGTGCTGCTTTGAGCCCCAGCACAATCGGATATGTAAGTGCTGCTTCAATCCCCAACACTATCGGATATGAAAGTGCTGCTTCAATCCCCAACACTATCGGATATGAAAGTGCTGCTTCAAGCCCCAACACTATCGGATAAGTAAGTGCTGCTTCGAACCCCAACACTATCGGATATGTAAGTGCTGCTTCGAGCCCCAGCACTATTGGATATGTCAGTGCTGCTTCAAGTCCCAACACTATCGGATATGTAAGTGCTGCTTCGAACCCCAACACTATCGGATATGTAAGTGCTGCTTCGAGCCCCAACACTATCGGATAAGTAAGTGCTGCTTCAAGCCCCATCACTATTGGATATGTAAGTGCTGCTTCAAGTCCCAACACTGTCGGATATGTCAGTGCTGCTTTGAGCCCCAGCACTATCAGATATGTAAGTGCTGCTTCAAGCCCCAACACTATCGGATATGTAAGTGCTGCTTCAAGGCCCAACACTATCGGATATGTAAGTGCTGCTTCAAGCCCCAGCACTGTCGGATATGTTAGTTCAGCTTCGAGCCCCAGCACTATCGGATATGTTAGTGCTTCTTCAAGCCCCAACACTATCGGATATGTAAGTGCTGCTTCAAACCCCAGCACTATCGTATATTTCAGTGCTGCTTTGAGCCCCAGCACTATCGGATATGTAAGTGCTACTTCAAGCCCTAACACTATCGGATATGTAAGTGCTGCTTCAAGCCCCAGCACAATCGGATATGTAAGTGCTGCTTCAAACCCCAACACTATCGGAAATGTAAGTGCGGCTTCAAGCCCCAACACTATCAGATATGTAAGTGCTCATTCGAACCCCAAAAGTATCGGATCTGTCAGTGCTGCTTCAAGCCCCAGCACTATCGGATATGTAAGTGCTGCTTCAAGCCCCAGCACAATCGGATATGTAAGTGCTGCTTCGAACCCCAACACTATCGGATATGTAAGTGCTGCTTCGAGCCCCAGCACAATCGGATATGTAAGTGCTGCTTCAATCCCCAACACTATCGGATATGAAAGTGCGGCTTCAAGCCCAAGCACGATTGGATATGTAAGTGCTGCTTCAAGCCCCAACACTATCGGATATGTAAGTGCTGCTTCGAGCCCCAACACTATCGGATATGTAAGTGCTGCTTCAAGCCCCATCACTATTGGATATGTAAGTGCTGCTTCAAGCCCCAACACTTTCGGATATGTCAGTGCTGCTTTGAGCCCCAGCACTATCAGATATGTAAGTGCTGCTTCAAGACCCAACACTATCGGATATGTAAGTGCTGCTTCAAGGCCCAACACTATCGGATATGTAAGTGCTGCTTCAAGCCCCAGCACTATCGGATATGTTAGTTCTGCTTCGAGCCCCAGCGCTATCGGATATGTTAGTGCTTCTTCAAGCCCCAACACTATCGGATATGTAAGTGCTGCTTCAAACCCCAGCACTATCGTATATTTCCGTGCTCTTTGAGCCCCAGCACTATCAGATATGTAAGTGCTGCTTCAAGCCCTAACACTATCGGATATGTAAGTGCTGCTTAAAGGCCCAACACTGTCGGATATGTAAGTGCTGCTTCAAGCCCCAGCACAATCGGATATGTAAGTGCTGCTTCAAACCCCAACACTATCGGATATGTAAGTGCTGCTTCAAGCCCCAGCACAATCGGATATGTAAGTGCTGCTTCAATCCCCAACACTATCGGATATGAAAGTGCGGCTTCAAGCCCCAGCACTATTGGATATGTAAGTGCTGCTTCAAGCCCCAACACTATCGGATATGTAAGTGCTGCTTCAAGCCCCTGCACTATCCGATATGTAAGTGCGGCTTCAAGCCCCAACACTATCGGATTTGTTAGTGCTCCTTCGAACCCCAAAACTGTCGGATATGTAAGTGCTGCTTCAAGCCCCAGCACTATCGGATATGTAAGTGCTGCTTCAAGCCCCAGCACTATCGTATGTGTAAGTGCTGCTTCAAGCCCCAACACTATCGGATATGTAAGTGCTGCTTCAAGCCCCAGCAATATCGGATATGTTAGTTCTGCTTCGAGCCCCAGCGCTATCGGATATGTTAGTGCTTCTTCAAACCCCAACACTATCGGATATGTAAGTGCTGCTTCAAACCCCAGCACTATCGTATATTTCCGTGCTGCTTTGAGCCCCAGCACTATCGGATATGTAAGTGCTGCTTCAAGCCCTAACACTATCGGATATGTAAGTGCTGCTTAAAGGCCCAACACTGTCGGATATGTTCGTGCTGCTTCAAGCCCCAGCACAATCGGATATGTAAGTGCTGCTTCAAACCCCAGCACTATCGGATATGTAAGTGCTGCTTTGAGCCCCAGCACAATCGGATATGTAAGTGCTGCTTCAATCCCCAACACTATCGGATATGAAAGTGCTGCTTGAAGCCCCAACACTATCGGATATGTAAGTGCTGCTTCGAACCCCAACACTATCGGATATGTAAGTGCTGCTTCGAGCCCCAGCACTATTGGATATGTCAGTGCTGCTTCAAGCCCCAACACTATCGGATATGTAAGTACTGCTTCGAACCCCAACACTATCGGATATGTAAGTGCTGCTTCGAGCCCCAACACTATCGGATAAGTAAGTGCTGCTTCAAGCCCGATCACTATTGGATATGTAAGTGCTGCTTCAAGTCCCAACACTGTCGGAAAAGTCAGTGCTGCTTTGAGCCCCAGCACTATCAGATATGTAAGTGCTGTTTCAAGCCCCAACACTATCGGATATGTAAGTGCTGCTTCAAGGCCCAACACTATCGGATATGTAAGTGCTGCTTCAAGCCCCAGCACTGTCGGATATGTTAGTTCTGCTTCGAGCCCCAGCACTATCGGATATGTTAGTGCTTCTTCAAGCCCCAACACTATCGGATATGTAAGTGCTGCTTCAAACCCCAGCACTATCGTATATTTCAGTGCTGCTTTGAGCCCCAGCACTATCGGATATGTAAGTGCTACTTCAAGCCCTAACACTATCGGATATGTAAGTGCTGCTTCAAGCCCCAGCACAATCGGATATGTAAGTGCTGCTTCAAACCCCAACACTATCGGAAATGTAAGTGCGGCTTCAAGCCCCAACACTATCAGATATGTAAGTGCTCATTCGAACCCCAAAAGTATCGGATCTGTCAGTGCTGCTTCAAGCCCCAGCACTGTCGGATATGGAAGTGCTGC
Source organism: Chiloscyllium punctatum (assembly GCF_047496795.1). Taxonomy (NCBI): domain Eukaryota; kingdom Metazoa; phylum Chordata; class Chondrichthyes; order Orectolobiformes; family Hemiscylliidae; genus Chiloscyllium; species Chiloscyllium punctatum. The sequence continues at coordinate 31,643,899 of NC_092767.1, forward strand.
TTCGAACCCCAACACTATCGGATATGTAAGTGCTGCTTCGAGCCCCAGCACAATCGGATATGTAAGTGCTGCTTCAATCCCCAACACTATCGGACATGTAAGTGCTGCTTTCAGCCCGAACACTATCGGATATGTAAGTGCTTCTTCGAACCCAAACACTATTGGATATGTAAGTGCTGCTTCGAGTCCCAACACTATTGGATATGTAAGTGCTGCTTCGAGTCCCACCACTATTGGATATGTAAGTGCTGCTTCAAGCCCCAGCACTATCGGATATGTAAGTGCTGCTTTGAGCCCCAGCACGATCGGATATGTAAGTGCGGCTTCAAGCCCCAACACTATCAGATATGTAAGTGCTCCTTCGAACCCCAAAAGTATCGGATCTGTCAGTGCTGCTTCAAGCACCAGCACTATTGGATATGGAAGTGCTGCTTCGAGCCCCAGCACAATCGGATATGTAAGTGCTGCTTCGAACCCCAACACGATCGGATATGTAAGTGCTGCTTCGAGCCCCAGCACAATCGGATATGTAAGTGCTGCTTCAATCCCCAACACTATCGGATATGAAAGTGCGGCTTCAAGCCCCAGCACTATTGGATATGTAAGTGCTGCTTCAAGCCCCAACACTATCGGATATGTAAGTGCTGCTTCAAGCCCCTGCACTCTCGGATATGTAAGTGCGGCTTCAAGCCCCAACACTATCGGATTTGTTAGTGCTCCTTCGAAACCCAAAATTGTCGGATATGTAAGTGCTGCTTCAAGCCCCAGCACTATCGGATATGTAAGTGCTGCTTCAAGCCCCAGCACTATCGTATGTGTAAGTGCTGCTTCAAGCCCCAACACTATCGGATATGTAAGTGCTGCTTCAAGCGCCAACACTATCGGATATGTAAGTGCTGCTTCGAGCACCAACACTATCGGATATGTAAGTGCTGCTTCGCGCCCCAACACTATCGGATATGTAAGTGCTGCTTCAAACCCCAGCACTATCGGATATGTAAGTGCTGTTTCAAGGCACAACACTATCGGATATGTAAGTGCTGCTTTCAGCCCCAACACTATCGGATATGTAAGTGCTTCTTCGAACCCAAACACTATCGGATATGTAAGTGCCGCTTCAAGTCCCAACACTATTGGATATGTAAGTGCTGCTTCGAGTCCCACCACTATTGGATATGTAAGTGCTGCTTCAAGCCCCAGCACTATCGGATATGTAAGTGCTGCTTTGAGCCCCAGCACGATCGGATATGTAAGTGCTGCTTCGAGAGCCAACACTATCGGATATGTAAGTGCTGCTTCGAGCCATAGCACTATCACATATGTCAGTGCTGCTTCAAGACCCAACACTATCGGATATGAAAGTGCTGCTTCAAGCCCCAGCACTATTGGATATGTAAGTGCTGCTTCAAGCCCCAACACTCTCGGAGATGTAAGTGCTGCTTCAAGCCCCAGCACTATCGGATATGTAAGTGCTGCTTCAAGCCACTGCACTATCCGATATATAAGTGCTCCTTCAAGCCCCAGCACTATCGGAAATGTAAGTGCGGCTTCAAGCCCCAACACTATCAGATATGTAAGTGCTCCTTCGAACCCCAAAAGTATCGGATCTGTCAGTGCTGCTTCAAGCCCCAGCACTATCGGATATGGAAGTGCTGCTTCGAGCCCCAGCACTATCGGACATGTAAGTGCTGCTTTGAGCCCCAGCACTATCGGATTTGTAAGTGCTGCTTCAATCCCCAACACTATCGGATATGTAAGTGCTGCTTCAATCCCCAACACTATCGGATATGTAAGTGCTGCCTCAAGCCCCAACACTATCGGATATGAAAGTGCTGCTTCAAGCCCCAGCACTATCCGATATGTAAGTGCTGCTTCAAGCCCCAGCACTATCGAATACGTAAGTGCTGCTTCGAGCCCCAACACTATCGGATATGTAAGTGCTGCTTCAAACCCCAGCACTATCGGATAAGTAAGGGCAGATTCAAGGCACAACACTATCGGATATGTAAGTGCTGCTTTCAGCCCAAACACTATCGGATATGTAAGTGCTGCTTCAAACCCCAACACTATCGGAAATGTAAGTGCGGCTTCAAGCCCCAACACTATCAGATATGTAAGTGCTCATTCGAACCCCAAAAGTATCGGATCTGTCAGTGCTTCTTCAAGCCCCAACACTATCGGATATGTAAGTGCTGCTTCTAACCCCAGCACTATCGTATATTTCCGTGCTGCTTTGAGCTCCAGCACTATCGGATATGTAAGTGCTGCTTCAAGCCCGAACACTATCGGATATGTAAGTGCTGCTTAAAGGCCCAACACTGTCGGATATGTAAGTGCTGCTTCAAGCCCCAGCACAATCGGATATGTAAGTGCTGCTTCAAACCCCAGCACTATCAGATATGTAAGTGCTGCTTTGAGCCCCAGCACAATCGGATATGTAAGTGCTGCTTCAATCCCCAACACTATCGGATATGAAAGTGCGGCTTCAAGCCCCAGCACTATTGGATATGTAAGTGCTGCTTCAAGCCCCAACACTATCGGATATGTAAGTGCTGCTTCAAGCCCCTGCACTATCCGATATGTAAGTGCGGCTTCAAGCTCCAACACTATCGGATTTGTTAGTGCTCCTTCGAACCCCAAAACTGTCGGATATGTAAGTGCTGCTTCAAGCCCCAGCACTATCGGATATGTAAGTGCTGCTTCAAGCCCCAGCACTATCGTATGTGTAAGTGCTGCTTCAAGCCCCAACACTATCGGATATGTAAGTGCTGCTTCAAGCGCCAACACTATCGGATTTGTAAGTGCTGCTTCGAGCCCCAACACTATCGGATATGTAAGTGCTGCTTCGCGCCCCAACACTATCGGATATGTAAGTGCTGCTTCACACCCCTGCACTATCGGATATGTAAGTGCTGTTTCAAGGCACAACACTATCGGATATGTAAGTGCTGCTTTCAGCCCGAACACTATCGGATATGTTAGTGCTTCTTCGAACCCAAACACTATTGGATATGTAAGTGCTGCTTCGAGTCCCAACACTATTGGATATGTAAGTGCTGCTTCGAGTCCCACCACTATTGGATATGTAAGTGCTGCTTCAAGCCCCAGCACTATTGGATATGTAAGTGCTGCTTTGAGCCCCAGCACGATCGGATATGTAAGTGCGGCTTCAAGCCCCAACACTATCAGATATGTAAGTGCTCCTTCGAAACCCAAAAGTATCGGATCTGTCAGTGCTGCTTCAAGCACCAGCACTATTGGATATGGAAGTGCTGCTTCGAGCCCCAGCACAATCGGATATGTAAGTGCTGCTTCGAACCCCAACACGATCGGATATGTAAGTGCTGCTTCGAGCCCCAGCACAATCGGATATGTAAGTGCTGCTTCAATCCCCAACACTATCGGATATGAAAGTGCGGCTTCAAGCCCCAGCACTATTGGATATGTAAGTGCTGCTTCAAGCCCCAGCACTTTCGGATATGTAAGTGCTGCTTCGAACCCCAACACTATCGAATATGTAAGTGCTGCTTCGAACCCCAGCACTATCGGATATGTAAGTGCTGCTTCAAGCCCCAGCACTATTGGCTATGTAAGTGCTGCTTCGAGCCCCAACACTATCGGATATGTAAGTACTACTTCAAGCCCCAGCACTATCGGATATGTAAGTGCTGCTTCGAGCCCCAACACTATCGGATATGTAAGTACTGCTTCGAGCCCCAACACTATCGGATATGTAAGTGCTACTTCAACCCCCAGCACTATCGGATATTTAAGTGATGCTTCGAGCCGCAGCACTATCGGATATGTAAGTGCTACTTCAACCCCTACACTATCGGATATGTAAGTGCTGCTTCAAGGATTAACACTATCGGATATGTAAGTGCTGCTTCAATCACCAGCACTATCGGATATGTAAGTGCTGCTTTGAGCCCCAGCACTATTGGGTATGCAAGTGCTGCTTCAAGCCCCAACAATATCGGATAGGTAAGTGCTGCTTTGAGCCCCAGCACTATCGGATTTGTAAGTGCTGCTTCAATCCCCAACACTATCGGATATGTAAGTACTGCCTCAAGCCCCAACACTATCGGATATGAAAGTGCTGCTTCAAGCCCCAGCACTATCCGATATGTAAGTGCGGCTTCAAGCTCCAACACTATCGGATTTGTTAGTGCTCCTTCGAACCCCAAAACTGTCGGATATGTAAGTGCTGCTTCAAGCCCCAGCACTATCGGATATGTAAGTGCTGCTTCAAGCCCCAGCACTATCGTATGTGTAAGTGCTGCTTCAAGCCCCAACACTATCGGATATGTAAGTGCTGCTTCAAGCGCCAACACTATCGGATTTGTAAGTGCTGCTTCGAGCCCCAACACTATCGGATATGTAAGTGCTGCTTCGCGCCCCAACACTATCGGATATGTAAGTGCTGCTTCACACCCCTGCACTATCGGATATGTAAGTGCTGTTTCAAGGCACAACACTATCGGATATGTAAGTGCTGCTTTCAGCCCGAACACTATCGGATATGTTAGTGCTTCTTCGAACCCAAACACTATTGGATATGTAAGTGCTGCTTCGAGTCCCAACACTATTGGATCTGTAAGTGCTGCTTCGAGTCCCACCACTATTGGATATGTAAGTGCTGCTTCAAGCCCCAGCACTATTGGATATGTAAGTGCTGCTTTGAGCCCCAGCACGATCGGATATGTAAGTGCGGCTTCAAGCCCCAACACTATCAGATATGTAAGTGCTCCTTCGAAACCCAAAAGTATCGGATCTGTCAGTGCTGCTTCAAGCACCAGCACTATTGGATATGTAAGTGCTGCTTCGAACCCCAACACGATCGGATATGTAAGTGCTGCTTCGAGCCCCAGCACAATCGGATATGTAAGTGCTGCTTCAATCCCCAACACTATCGGATATGAAAGTGCGGCTTCAAGCCCCAGCACTATTGGATATGTAAGTGCTGCTTCAAGCCCCAGCACTTTCGGATATGTAAGTGCTGCTTCGAACCCCAACACTATCGAATATGTAAGTGCTGCTTCGAACCCCAGCACTATCGGATATGTAAGTGCTGCTTCAAGCCCCAGCACTATTGGCTATGTAAGTGCTGCTTCGAGCCCCAACACTATCGGATATGTAAGTACTACTTCAAGCCCCAGCACTATCGGATATGTAAGTGCTGCTTCGAGCCCCAACGCTATCGGATATGTAAGTACTGCTTCGAGCCCCAACACTATCGGATATGTAAGTGCTACTTCAACCCCCAGCACTATCGGATATTTAAGTGATGCTTCGAGCCGCAGCACTATCGGATATGTAAGTGCTACTTCAACCCCTACACTATCGGATATGTAAGTGCTGCTTCAAGGATTAACACTATCGGATATGTAAGTGCTGCTTCAATCACCAGCACTATCGGATATGTAAGTGCTGCTTTGAGCCCCAGCACTATTGGGTATGCAAGTGCTGCTTCAAGCCCCAACAATATCGGATAGGTAAGTGCTGCTTTGAGCCCCAGCACTATCGGATTTGTAAGTGCTGCTTCAATCCCCAACACTATCGGATATCTAAGTACTGCCTCAAGCCCCAACACTATCGGATATGAAAGTGCTGCTTCAAGCCCCAGCACTATCCGATATGTTAATGCTGCTTCAAGCCCCAACACTATCGGATACGTAAGTGCGGCTTCATTCCCCAACACTATCGGATATGTAAGTGCTACTTCAACCCCCAGCACTATCGGATATGTAAGTGCTGCTTCAAGGACTAACACTATCGGATATGTAAGTGCTGCTTCAATCACCAGCACTATCGGATATGTAAGTGCTGCTTCAATCCCCAACACTATCGGATATGTAAGTACTGCCTCAAGCCCCAACACTATCGGATATGAAAGTGCTGCTTCAAGCCCCAGCACTATTGGATATGTTAATGCTGCTTCAAGCCCCAACACTATCGGATACGTAAGTGCGGCTTCATTCCCCAACACTATCGGATATGTAAGTGCTCCTTCAAACCCCAAAACTATCGGATATGTAAGTGCTGCTTCAAGCCCCAGCACTATCGGATATATAAGTGCTGCTTCAAGCCCCAGCACTATCGGATATGTAAGTTTTGCTTCGAACCCCAACACTATCGGTTATGCAAGAGTTGCTTAAAGCCCCAATACTATCGGAGATGTAAGTGCTGCTTCGAGCCCCAGCACTATTGGCTATGTTCGTGCTGCTTCGAGCCCCAACACTATCGGATATGTAAGTGCTACTTCGAGCCCCAACACTATCGGATATGAAAGTGCTGCTTCGATCCCCAGCACTATCGGATATATAAGTGCTGCTTCAAGCCCCAGCACTATCGTATATGTAAGTGCTGCCTCAAGCCCCAACACTATTGGATATGTCAGTGCTGCTTCAAGCCCCAACACTATCGGATATGTAAGTGCTGCTTCGAACCCCAACACTATCGCATATGTAAGTGCTGCTTCAAGCCCCAGCACTATCGGATATGTAAGTGCTGCTTCGAACCCCAACACTCTTGGATATGTAAGTGCTGCTTCGAGCCCCAACACTATCGGATATGTAAGTGCTGCTTCAAGCCCCATCACTATTGGATATGTAAGTGCTGCTTCAAGCCCCAACACTGTCGGATATGTCAGTGCTGCTTTGAGCCCCAGCACTATCAGATATGTAAGTGCTGCTTCAAGCCCCAACACTATTGGATATGTAAGTGCTGCTTCAAGGCCCAACATTATCGGATATGTAAGTGCTGCTTCGAGCCCCAACACTATCGGATAAGTAAGTGCTGCTTCAAGCCCCATCACTATTGGATATGTAAGTGCTGCTTCAAGTCCCAACACTGTCGGATATGTCAGTGCTGCTTTGAGCCCCAGCACTATCAGATATGTAAGTGCTGCTTCAAGCCCCAACACTATCGGATATGTAAGTGCTGCTTCAAGGCCCAACATTATCGGATATGTAAGTTCTGCTTCAAGCCCCAGCACTATCGGATATGTTAGTTCTGCTTCGAGCCGCAGCACTATCGGATATGGAAGTGCTTCTTCAAGCCCCAACAATATCGGATATGTCAGTGCTGCTTCAAACCCCAGCACTATCGTATATTTCAGTGCTGCTTTGAGCCCCAGCACTATCGGATATGTAAGTGCTGCTTCAAGCCCTAACACTATCGGATATGTAAGTGCTGATTCAAGGCCCAACACTAACGGATATGTCAGTGCTGCTTCAAGCCCCAGCACTATCGGATATGTTAGTGCTGCTTCCAGCCCCAACTCTATAGGATATGTTAGTGCTGCTTCGAACCCCAACACTCTTGGTTATGCAAGAGTTGCTTCGAGCCCTAACAATATCGGAGATGTCAGTGCTGCTTCGAGCCCCAGCACTATTGGATCTGTTCGTGCTGTTTCGAGCCCCAACACTATCGGATATGTATGTGATACTTCAAGCCCCAGCACTATCGGATAAGTAAGTGCTGCTTCGAGCCCCAGCACTATCGGATATGTAAGTGCTGCTTCGAGCCCCAGCACTATCGGATATGTAAGTGCTGCTTCGAATCCCAGCACTATCGGATATGTAAGTGCTGCTTCGAACCCCAGCACTATCGGATTCGTAAGTGCTGCTTCAAGCCCCAGCGCTATCGGATATGTAAATGCTGCTTCGAGCCCCAGCACTTTCGGATATGTAAGTGCTGCTTCAAGCCCCAACACTATCGGATACGTAAGTGCTGCTTCAAGCCCCTGCACTATCCGATATGTAAGTGCTGCTTCAAGCCCCAGCACTATCGGATATGTAAGTGCGGCTTCATGCCCCAACACTATCGGATATGTAAGTGCTCCTTCGAACCCCAAAACTATCGGATATGTAAGTGCTGCTTCAAGCCCCAGCACAATCGGTTATATAAGTGCTGCTTCAAGCCCCAACACTATCGGATATGTTAGTGCTGCTTCAAGGCCCAACATTATCGGATATGTAAGTTCTGCTTCAAGCCCCAGCACTATCGGATATGTTAGTTCTGCTTCGAGCCGCAGCACTATCGGATATGGAAGTGCTTCTTCAAGCCCCAACAATATCGGATATGTCAGTGCTGCTTCAAACCCCAGCACTATCGTATATTTCAGTGCTGCTTTGAGCCCCAGCACTATCGGATATGTAAGTGCTGCTTCAAGCCCTAACACTATCGGATATGTAAGTGCTACTTCAAGGCCCAACACTAACGGATATGTCAGTGCTGCTTCAAGCCCCAGCACTATCGGATATGTTAGTGCTGCTTCCAGCCCCAACTCTATAGGATATGTTAGTGCTGCTTTGAACCCCAACACTCTCGGTTATGCAAGAGTTGCTTCGAGCCCTAACAATATCGGAGATGTCAGTGCTGCTTCGAGCCCCAGCACTATTGGATCTGTTCGTGCTGTTTCGAGCCCCAACACTATCGGATATGTATGTGATACTTCAAGCCCCAGCACTATCGGATAAGTAAGTGCTGCTTCGAGCCCCAGCACTATCGGATATGTAAGTGCTGCTTCGAGCCCCAGCACTATCGGATATGTAAGTGCTGCTTCGAGCCCCAGCACTATCGGATATGTAAGTGCTGCTTCGAATCCCAGCACTATCGGATATGTAAGTGCTGCTTCGAACCCCAGCACTATCGGATTCGTAAGTGCTGCTTCAAGCCCCAGCGCTATCGGATATGTAAATGCTGCTTCGAGCCCCAGCACTTTCGGATATGTAAGTGCTGCTTCAAGCCCCAACACTATCGGATACGTAAGTGCTGCTTCAAGCCCCTGCACTATCCGATATGTAAGTGCTGCTTCAAGCCCCAGCACTATCGGATATGTAAGTGCGGCTTCATGCCCCAACACTATCGGATATGTAAGTGCTCCTTCGAACCCCAAAACTATCGGATATGTAAGTGCTGCTTCAAGCCCCAGCACAATCGGTTATATAAGTGCTGCTTCGAGCCCCAGCACTATCGGATATGTAAGTGCTGCTTCGAACCCCAACACTATCGGACATTCAAGTGCTGCTTCGAGCCCCAGCACTATCGGATATGTAAGTGCTGCTTCGAACCCCAACACTATCGGACATTCAAGTGCTGCTTCGAGCCCCAACACTATCGGATATGTAAGTGCTGCTTCAAGCCCCAACACTATCGGATATGAAAGTGCTACTCCATCCCCAGCACTATCGGATATGTAAGTGCTGCTTCGAGCCCCAACACTATCGGATATGTAAGTGCTGCTTCGAGCCCCAACACTATCGGATATGTATGTGCTGCTTCGCGCCCCAACACTATCGGATATGTAAGTACTGCTTCAAACCCCAGCACTATCGGATATGTAATTGCTGTTTCAAGGCACAACACTATCGGATATGTAAGTGCTGCTTTCAGCCCGAACACTATCGGATATGTAAGTGCTTCTTCGAACCCAAACACTATCGGATATGTAATTGCTGCTTTGAGCCCCAACACTATCGGATATGTAAGTGCTGCTTCGAGCCCCAACACTATCGCATATGTAAGTGCTGCTTCAAGCCCCAGCACTATCGGATATATAAGTGCTGCTTCGAACCCCAACACTATCCGATAAGTAAGTGCTGCTTCGAGCCCCAACACTATCGGATATGTAAGTGCTGCTTTGAGCCCCAACACTATCGGATATGTACGTGCTGCTTCAAGCCCCAACACTATCGGATATGTCAGTGCTGCTTTGAGCCCCAGCACTATCGGATATGTAAGTGCTGCTTCAAGCCCCAACAATATCGGATATGTAAGTGCTGCTTCAAGGCCTAACACTATTGGATATGTAAGTGCTGCTTCGAGCCCCAGCACTATCGGATATGTAAGTGCTGCTTCGAGCCCCAACACTATCGCATATGTAAGTGCTGCTTCAAGCCCCAGCACTATCGGATATATAAGTGCTGCTTCAAGCCCCAACAATATCGGATATGTAAGTGCTGCTTCAAGGCCCAACACTATTGGATATGTAAGTGCTGCTTCAAGCCCCAGCACTATCGGATATGTAAGTGCTGCTTTGAGCACCAGCACGATCGGATATGTAAGTGCTGCTTCGAGCCATAGCACTATCAGATATGTAAGTGCTGCTTCAAGACCCAATACTATCGGATATGAAAGTGCTGCTTCAAGCCCCAGCACTATTGGATATGTAAGTGCTGCTTCAAGCTCCAACACTATCGGAGATGTAAGTGCTGCTTCGAGCCCCAACGCTATCGGATATGTAAGTACTGCTTCGAGCCCCCACACTATCGGATATGTAAGTGCTACTTCAACCCCCAGCACTATCGGATATGTAAGTGATGCTTCGAGCCGCAGCACTATCGGATATGTAAGTGCTACTTCAACCCCTACACTATCGGATATGTAAGTGCTGCTTCAAGGACTAACACTATCGGATATGTAAGTGCTGCTTCAATCACCAGCACTATCGGATATGTAAGTGCTGCTTCAATCCCCAAAACTATCGGATATGTAAGTACTGCCTCAAGCCCCAACACTATCGGATATGAAAGTGCTGCTTCAAGCCCCAGCACTATTGGATATGTTAATGCTGCTTCAAGCCCCAACACTATCGGATACGTAAGTGCGGCTTCATTCCCCAACACTATCGGATATGTAAGTGCTCCTTCAAACCCCAAAACTATCGGATATGTAAGTGCTGCTTCAAGCCCCAGCACTATCGGATATATAAGTGCTGCTTCGAGCCCCAGCACTATCGGATATGTAAGTTTTGCTTCGAACCCCAACACTATCGGTTATGCAAGAGTTGCTTAAAGCCCCAATACTATCGGAGATGTAAGTGCTGCTTCGAGCCCCAGCACTATTGGCTATGTTCGTGCTGCTTCGAGCCCCAACACTATCGGATATGTAAGTGCTACTTCGAGCCCCAACACTATCGGATATGAAAGTGCTGCTTCGATCCCCAGCACTATCGGATATATAAGTGCTGCTTCAAGCCCCAGCACTATCGTATATGTAAGTGCTGCCTCAAGCCCCAACACTATTGGATATGTCAGTGCTGCTTCAAGCCCCAACACTATCGGATATGTAAGTGCTGCTTCGAACCCCAACACTATCGCATATGTAAGTGCTGCTTCAAGCCCCAGCACTATCGGATATGTAAGTGCTGCTTCGAACCCCAACACTCTTGGATATGTAAGTGCTGCTTCGAGCCCCAACACTATCGGATATGTAAGTGCTGCTTCAAGCCCCATCACTATTGGATATGTAAGTGCTGCTTCAAGCCCCAACACTGTCGGATATGTCAGTGCTGCTTTGAGCCCCAGCACTATCAGATATGTAAGTGCTGCTTCAAGCCCCAACACTATCGGATATGTAAGTGCTGCTTCAAGGCCCAACATTATCGGATATGTAAGTTCTGCTTCAAGCCCCAGCACTATCGGATATGTTAGTTCTGCTTCGAGCCCCAGCACTATCGGATAAGTAAGTGCTGCTTCGAGCCCCAGCACTATCGGATATGTAAGTGCTGCTTCGAGCCCCAGCACTATCGGATATGTAAGTGCTGCTTCGAATCCCAGCACTATCGGATATGTAAGTGCTGCTTCGAACCCCAGCACTATCGGATTCGTAAGTGCTGCTTCAAGCCCCAGCGCTATCGGATATGTAAATGCTGCTTCAAGCCCCAACACTATCGGATACGTAAGTGCTGCTTCAAGCCCCTGCACTATCCGATATGTAAGTGCTGCTTCAAGCCCCAGCACTATCGGATATGTAAGTGCGGCTTCATGCCCCAACACTATCGGATATGTAAGTGCTCCTTCGAACCCCAAAACTATCGGATATGTAAGTGCTGCTTCAAGCCCCAGCACAATCGGTTATATAAGTGCTGCTTCGAGCCCCAGCACTATCGGATATGTAAGTGCTGCTTCGAACCCCAACACTATCGGACATTCAAGTGCTGCTTCGAGCCCCAGCACTATCGGATATGTAAGTGCTGCTTCGAACCCCAACACTATCGGACATTCAAGTGCTGCTTCGAGCCCCAACACTATCGGATATGTAAGTGCTGCTTCAAGCCCCAACACTATCGGATATGAAAGTGCTACTCCATCCCCAGCACTATCGGATATGTAAGTGCTGCTTCGAGCCCCAACACTATCGGATATGTAAGTGCTGCTTCAAGCCCCAACACTATCGGATATGAAAGTGCTACTCCATCCCCAGCACTATCGGATATGTAAGTGCTGCTTCGAGCCCCAACACTATCGGATTTGTAAGTGCTGCTTCGAGCCCCAACACTATCGGATATGTCAGTTCTACTTCAAGCCCCAGCACTATCGGATATGTAAGTGCTGCTTCGAGAACCAGCACTATCGGATATGTAAGTGCTGCTTCGAGCCCCAACACTATCGGATATGTAAGTGCTGCTTCGAGCCCCAACACTATCGGATATGTAAGTGCTGCTTTCAGCCCGAACACTATCGGATATGTAAGTGCTGCTTCGAAGCCCAACACTATCGGATATATCAGTGCTGCTTCGAGCCCAAGCACGATCGGATCTGTAAGTGCTGCTTCGTATCCCACCACGCTTGGATATGTAAGTGCTGCTTCGAACCCCAGCACTATCGGATACGTTAGTGCTGCTTCAAGCCCCAGCACTATCGGATCTGTAAGTGGTGCTACGAGCCCCTGCACTATCGGATATATTAGTGCTGCATCGAGCCCCAGCACTATCGGATATGTAAGTGCTGCTTCGAGCCCCAACACTATCGGATACGTAAGTGCTGCTTCGCGCCCCAACACTATCGGATATGTAAGTGCTGCTTCAAACCCCAGCACTATCGGATATGTAAGTGCTGTTTCAAGGCACAACACTATCGGATATGTAAGTGCTGCTTTCAGCCCGAACACTATCGGATATGTAAGTGCTTCTTCGAACCCAAACACTATTGGATATGTAATTGCTGCTTCGAGTCCCAACACTATTGGATATGTAAGTGCTGCTTCGAGTCCCACCACTATTGGATATGTAAGTGCTGCTTCAAGCCCCAGCACTATCGGATATGTAAGTGCTGCTTTGAGCCCCAGCACGATCGGATATGTAAGTGCTGCTTCGAGAGCCAACACTATCGGATACGTAAGTGCTGCTTCGAGCCATAGCACTATCAGATATGTAAGTGCTGCTTCAAGACCCAACACTATCGGATATGAAAGTGCTGCTTCAAGCCCCAGCACTATTGGATATGTAAGTGCTGCTTCATGCCCCAACACTATCGGATATGTAAGTGCTGCTTCAAGCCCCTGCACTATCCGATATGTAAGTGCTCCTTCAAGCCCCAAACACTATCGGATATGTAAGTGCTCCTTCGAACCCCAAAAGTATCGGATCTGTCAGTGCTGCTTCAAGCCCCAGCACTATCGGATATGTAAGTGCTGCTTCGAGCCCCAGCACTATCGGATATGTAAGTGCTGCTTCGAACCCCAACACTATCGGATATGTATGTGCTGCTTCGCGCCCCAACACTATCGGATATGTAAGTACTGCTTCAAACCCCAGCACTATCGGATATGTAATTGCTGTTTCAAGGCACAACACTATCGGATATGTAAGTGCTGCTTTCAGCCCGAACACTATCGGATATGTAAGTGCTTCTTCGAACCCAAACACTATCGGATATGTAATTGCTGCTTTGAGCCCCAACACTATCGGATATGTAAGTGCTGCTTCGAGCCCCAACACTATCGCATATGTAAGTGCTGCTTCAAGCCCCAGCACTATCGGATATATAAGTGCTGCTTCAAGCCCCAACAATATCGGATATGTAAGTGCTGCTTCAAGGCCCAACACTATTGGATATGTAAGTGCTGCTTCAAGCCCCAGCACTATCGGATATGTAAGTGCTGCTTTGAGCACCAGCACGATCGGATATGTAAGTGCTGCTTCGAGCCATAGCACTATCAGATATGTAAGTGCTGCTTCAAGACCCAATACTATCGGATATGAAAGTGCTGCTTCAAGCCCCAGCACTATTGGATATGTAAGTGCTGCTTCAAGCTCCAACACTATCGGAGATGTAAGTGCTGCTTCGAGCCCCAACGCTATCGGATATGTAAGTACTGCTTCGAGCCCCCACACTATCGGATATGTAAGTGCTACTTCAACCCCCAGCACTATCGGATATGTAAGTGATGCTTCGAGCCGCAGCACTATCGGATATGTAAGTGCTACTTCAACCCCTACACTATCGGATATGTAAGTGCTGCTTCAAGGACTAACACTATCGGATATGTAAGTGCTGCTTCAATCACCAGCACTATCGGATATGTAAGTGCTGCTTCAATCCCCAACACTATCGGATATGTAAGTACTGCCTCAAGCCCCAACACTATCGGATATGAAAGTGCTGCTTCAAGCCCCAGCACTATTGGATATGTTAATGCTGCTTCAAGCCCCAACACTATCGGATACGTAAGTGCGGCTTCATTCCCCAACACTATCGGATATGTAAGTGCTCCTTCAAACCCCAAAACTATCGGATATGTAAGTGCTGCTTCAAGCCCCAGCACTATCGGATATATAAGTGCTGCTTCGAGCCCCAGCACTATCGGATATGTAAGTTTTGCTTCGAACCCCAACACTATCGGTTATGCAAGAGTTGCTTAAAGCCCCAATACTATCGGAGATGTAAGTGCTGCTTCGAGCCCCAGCACTATTGGCTATGTTCGTGCTGCTTCGAGCCCCAACACTATCGGATATGTAAGTGCTACTTCGAGCCCCAACACTATCGGATATGAAAGTGCTGCTTCGATCCCCAGCACTATCGGATATATAAGTGCTGCTTCAAGCCCCAGCACTATCGTATATGTAAGTGCTGCCTCAAGCCCCAACACTATTGGATATGTCAGTGCTGCTTCAAGCCCCAACACTATCAGATATGTAAGTGCTGCTTCGAACCCCAACACTATCGCATATGTAAGTGCTGCTTCAAGCCCCAGCACTATCGGATATGTAAGTGCTGCTTCGAACCCCAACACTCTTGGATATGTAAGTGCTGCTTCGAGCCCCAACACTATCGGATATGTAAGTGCTGCTTCAAGCCCCATCACTATTGGATATGTAAGTGCTGCTTCAAGCCCCAACACTGTCGGATATGTCAGTGCTGCTTTGAGCCCCAGCACTATCAGATATGTAAGTGCTGCTTCAAGCCCCAACACTATTGGATATGTAAGTGCTGCTTCAAGGCCCAACATTATCGGATATGTAAGTTCTGCTTCAAGCCCCAGCACTATCGGATATGTTAGTTCTGCTTCGAGCCCCAGCACTATCGGATAAGTAAGTGCTGCTTCGAGCCCCAGCACTATCGGATATGTAAGTGCTGCTTCGAGCCCCAGCACTATCGGATATGTAAGTGCTGCTTCGAATCCCAGCACTATCGGATATGTAAGTGCTGCTTCGAACCCCAGCACTATCGGATTCGTAAGTGCTGCTTCAAGCCCCAGCGCTATCGGATATGTAAATGCTGCTTCAAGCCCCAACACTATCGGATTCGTAAGTGCTGCTTCAAGCCCCTGCACTATCCGATATGTAAGTGCTGCTTCAAGCCCCAGCACTATCGGATATGTAAGTGCGGCTTCATGCCCCAACACTATCGGATATGTAAGTGCTCCTTCGAACCCCAAAACTATCGGATATGTAAGTGCTGCTTCAAGCCCCAGCACAATCGGTTATATAAGTGCTGCTTCGAGCCCCAGCACTATCGGATATGTAAGTGCTGCTTCGAACCCCAACACTATCGGACATTCAAGTGCTGCTTCGAGCCCCAGCACTATCGGATATGTAAGTGCTGCTTCGAACCCCAACACTATCGGACATTCAAGTGCTGCTTCGAGCCCCAACACTATCGGATATGTAAGTGCTGCTTCAAGCCCCAACACTATCGGATATGAAAGTGCTACTCCATCCCCAGCACTATCGGATATGTAAGTGCTGCTTCGAGCCCCAACACTATCGGATATGTAAGTGCTGCTTCGAGCCCCAACACTATCGGATATGTCAGTTCTACTTCAAGCCCCAGCACTATCGGATATGTAAGTGCGGCTTCATGCCCCAACACTATCGGATATGTAAGTGCTCCTTCGAACCCCAAAACTATCGGATATGTAAGTGCTGCTTCAAGCCCCAGCACAATCGGTTATATAAGTGCTGCTTCGAGCCCCAGCACTATCGGATATGTAAGTGCTGCTTCGAACCCCAACACTATCGGACATTCAAGTGCTGCTTCGAGCCCCAGCACTATCGGATATGTAAGTGCTGCTTCGAACCCCAACACTATCGGACATTCAAGTGCTGCTTCGAGCCCCAACACTATCGGATATGTAAGTGCTGCTTCAAGCCCCAACACTATCGGATATGAAAGTGCTACTCCATCCCCAGCACTATCGGATATGTAAGTGCTGCTTCGAGCCCCAACACTATCGGATTTGTAAGTGCTGCTTCGAGCCCCAACACTATCGGATATGTCAGTTCTACTTCAAGCCCCAGCACTATCGGATATGTAAGTGCTGCTTCGAGAACCAGCACTATCGGATATGTAAGTGCTGCTTCGAGCCCCAACACTATCGGATATGTAAGTGCTGCTTCGAGCCCCAACACTATCGGATATGTAAGTGCTGCTTTCAGCCCGAACACTATCGGATATATCAGTGCTGCTTCGAGCCCAAGCACGATCGGATCTGTAAGTGCTGCTTCGTATCCCACCACGCTTGGATATGTAAGTGCTGCTTCGAACCCCAGCACTATCGGATACGTTAGTGCTGCTTCAAGCCCCAGCACTATCGGATCTGTAAGTGGTGCTACGAGCCCCTGCACTATCGGATATATTAGTGCTGCATCGAGCCCCAGCACTATCGGATATGTAAGTGCTGCTTCGAGCCCCAACACTATCGGATACGTAAGTGCTGCTTCGCGCCCCAACACTATCGGATATGTAAGTGCTGCTTCAAACCCCAGCACTATCGGATATGTAAGTGCTGTTTCAAGGCACAACACTATCGGATATGTAAGTGCTGCTTTCAGCCCGAACACTATCGGATATGTAAGTGCTTCTTCGAACCCAAACACTATTGGATATGTAATTGCTGCTTCGAGTCCCAACACTATTGGATATGTAAGTGCTGCTTCGAGTCCCACCACTATTGGATATGTAAGTGCTGCTTCAAGCCCCAGCACTATCGGATATGTAAGTGCTGCTTTGAGCCCCAGCACGATCGGATATGTAAGTGCTGCTTCGAGAGCCAACACTATCGGATACGTAAGTGCTGCTTCGAGCCATAGCACTATCAGATATGTAAGTGCTGCTTCAAGACCCAACACTATCGGATATGAAAGTGCTGCTTCAAGCCCCAGCACTATTGGATATGTAAGTGCTGCTTCATGCCCCAACACTATCGGATATGTAAGTGCTGCTTCAAGCCCCTGCACTATCCGATATGTAAGTGCTCCTTCAAGCCCCAAACACTATCGGATATGTAAGTGCTCCTTCGAACCCCAAAAGTATCGGATCTGTCAGTGCTGCTTCAAGCCCCAGCACTATCGGATATGTAAGTGCTGCTTCGAGCCCCAGCACTATCGGATATGTAAGTGCTGCTTCGAACCCCAACACTATCGGATATGTATGTGCTGCTTCGCGCCCCAACACTATCGGATATGTAAGTTCTGCTTCAAACCCCAGCACTATCGGATATGTAATTGCTGTTTCAAGGCACAACACTATCGGATATGTAAGTGCTGCTTTCAGCCCGAACACTATCGGATATGTAAGTGCTTCTTCGAACCCAAACACTATCGGATATGTAATTGCTGCTTTGAGCCCCAACACTATCGGATATGTAAGTGCTGCTTCGAGCCCCAACACTATCGCATATGTAAGTGCTGCTTCAAGCCCCAGCACTATCGGATATATAAGTGCTGCTTCAAGCCCCAACAATATCGGATATGTAAGTGCTGCTTCAAGGCCCAACACTATTGGATATGTAAGTGCTGCTTCAAGCCCCAGCACTATCGGATATGTAAGTGCTGCTTCGAGCCATAGCACTATCAGATATGTAAGTGCTGCTTCAAGACCCAATACTATCGGATATGAAAGTGCTGCTTCAAGCCCCAGCACTATTGGATATGTAAGTGCTGCTTCAAGCTCCAACACTATCGGAGATGTAAGTGCTGCTTCGAGCCCCAACGCTATCGGATATGTAAGTACTGCTTCGAGCCCCCACACTATCGGATATGTAAGTGCTACTTCAACCCCCAGCACTATCGGATATGTAAGTGATGCTTCGAGCCGCAGCACTATCGGATATGTAAGTGCTACTTCAACCCCTACACTATCGGATATGTAAGTGCTGCTTCAAGGACTAACACTATCGGATATGTAAGTGCTGCTTCAATCACCAGCACTATCGGATATGTAAGTGCTGCTTCAATCCCCAACACTATCGGATATGTAAGTACTGCCTCAAGCCCCAACACTATCGGATATGAAAGTGCTGCTTCAAGCCCCAGCACTATTGGATATGTTAATGCTGCTTCAAGCCCCAACACTATCGGATACGTAAGTGCGGCTTCATTCCCCAACACTATCGGATATGTAAGTGCTCCTTCAAACCCCAAAACTATCGGATATGTAAGTGCTGCTTCAAGCCCCAGCACTATCGGATATATAAGTGCTGCTTTGAGCCCCAGCACTATCGGATATGTAAGTTTTGCTTCGAACCCCAACACTATCGGTTATGCAAGAGTTGCTTAAAGCCCCAATACTATCGGAGATGTAAGTGCTGCTTCGAGCCACAGCACTATTGGCTATGTTCGTGCTGCTTCGAGCCCCAACACTATCGGATATGTAAGTGCTACTTCGAGCCCCAACACTATCGGATATGAAAGTGCTGCTTCGATCCCCAGCACTATCGGATATATAAGTGCTGCTTCAAGCCCCAGCACTATCGTATATGTAAGTGCTGCCTCAAGCCCCAACACTATTGGATATGTCAGTGCTGCTTCAAGCCCCAACACTATCGGATATGTAAGTGCTGCTTCGAACCCCAACACTATCGCATATGTAAGTGCTGCTTCAAGCCCCAACACTATCGGATATGTAAGTGCTGCTTCGAACCCCAGCACTCTTGGATATGTAAGTGCTGCTTCAAGCCCCATCACTATTGGATATGTAAGTGCTGCTTCAAGCCCCAACACTGTCGGATATGTCAGTGCTGCTTTGAGCCCCAGCACTATCAGATATGTAAGTGCTGCTTCAAGCCCCAACACTATCGGATATGTAAGTGCTGCTTCAAGGCCCAACATTATCGGATATGTAAGTTCTGCTTCAAGCCCCAGCACTATCGGATATGTTAGTTCTGCTTCGAGCCCCAGCACTATCGGATAAGTAAGTGCTGCTTCGAGCCCCAGCACTATCGGATATGTAAGTGCTGCTTCGAGCCCCAGCACTATCGGATATGTAAGTGCTGCTTCGAATCCCAGCACTATCGGATATGTAAGTGCTGCTTCGAACCCCAGCACTATCGGATTCGTAAGTGCTGCTTCAAGCCCCAGCGCTATCGGATATGTAAATGCTGCTTCAAGCCCCAACACTATCGGATACGTAAGTGCTGCTTCAAGCCCCTGCACTATCCGATATGTAAGTGCTGCTTCAAGCCCCAGCACTATCGGATATGTAAGTGCTGCTTCAAGCCCCTGCACTATCGGATATGTAAGTGCTCCTTCAAGCCCCAAACACTATCGGATATGTAAGTGCTCCTTCGAACCCCAAAAGTATCGGATCTGTCAGTGCTGCTTCAAGCCCCAGCACTATCGGATATGTAAGTGCTGCTTCGAGCCCCAGCACTATCGGATATGTAAGTGCTGCTTCGAACCCCAACACTATCGGATATGTATGTGCTGCTTCGCGCCCCAACACTATCGGATATGTAAGTACTGCTTCAAACCCCAGCACTATCGGATATGTAATTGCTGTTTCAAGGCACAACACTATCGGATATGTAAGTGCTGCTTCGAGCCCCAACACTATCGGATTTGTAAGTGCTGCTTCGAGCCCCAACACTATCGGATATGTCAGTTCTACTTCAAGCCCCAACACTATCGGATATGTAAGTGCTGCTTCGAGCCCCAACACTATCGGATATGTAAGTGCTGCTTTCAGCCCGAACACTATCGGATATGTAAGTGCTGCTTCGAAGCCCAACACTATCGGATATATCAGTGCTGCTTCGAGCCCAAGCACGATCGGATCTGTAAGTGCTGCTTCGTATCCCACCACGCTTGGATATGTAAGTGCTGCTTTGAACCCCAGCACTATCGGATACGTTAGTGCTGCTTCAAGCCCCAGCACTATCGGATCTGTAAGTGGTGCTACGAGCCCCTGCACTATCGGATATATTAGTGCTGCATCGAGCCCCAGCACTATCGGATATGTAAGTGCTGCTTCGAGCCCCAACACTATCGGATACGTAAGTGCTGCTTCGCGCCCCAACACTATCGGATATGTAAGTGCTGCTTCAAACACCAGCACTATCGGATATGTAAGTGCTGTTTCAAGGCACAACACTATCGGATATGTAAGTGCTGCTTTCAGCCCGAACACTATCGGATATGTAAGTGCTTCTTCGAACCCAAACACTATTGGATATGTAATTGCTGCTTCGAGTCCCAACACTATTGGATATGTAAGTGCTGCTTCGAGTCCCACCACTATTGGATATGTAAGTGCTGCTTCAAGCCCCAGCACTATCGGATATGTAAGTGCTGCTTTGAGCCCCAGCACGATCGGATATGTAAGTGCTGCTTCGAGAGCCAACACTATCGGATATGTAAGTGCTGCTTCGAGCCATAGCACTATCAGATATGTAAGTGCTGCTTCAAGACCCAACACTATCGGATATGAAAGTGCTGCTTCAAGCCCCAGCACTATTGGATATGTAAGTGCTGCTTCATGCCCCAACACTATCGGATATGTAAGTGCTGCTTCAAGCCCCTGCACTATCCGATATGTAAGTGCTCCTTCAAGCCCCAAACACTATCGGATATGTAAGTGCTCCTTCGAACCCCAAAAGTATCGGATCTGTCAGTGCTGCTTCAAGCCCCAGCACTATCGGATATGTAAGTGCTGCTTCGAGCCCCAGCACTATTGGATATGTAAGTGCTGCTTCGAACCCCAACACTATCGGATATGTAAGTGCTGCTTCGAGCCACAACACTATCGGATATGTAAGTGCTGCTTCGAGCCCCAGCACTATTGGATATGTCAGTGCTGCTTCAAGCCCCAACACTATCGGATATGTAAGTGCTGCTTCAAGCCCCAGCACTATCGGATATGTAAGTGCTGCTTCGAGCCCCAACACTATTGGATATGTAAGTGCTGCTTCGAGCCCCAACACTATCGGATATGTCAGTGCTGCTTCAAGTCCCATCACTATTGGATATGTAAGTGCTGCTTCAAGCCCCAACACTGTCGGATATGTCAGTGCTGCTTTGAGCCCCAGCACTATCAGATATGTCAGTGCTGCTTCAAGCCCCAACACTATCGGATATGTAAATGCTGCTTCAAGGCACAACACTGTCGGATATGTAAGTGCTGCTTCAAGCCCCAGCATTATCGGATATGTTAGTTCTGCTTCGAGCCCCAGCACTATCGGATATGTTAGTGCTTCTTCAAGCCCCAACACTATCGGATATGTAAGTGCTGCTTCAAACCCCAGCACTATCGTATATTTCAGTGCTGCTTTGAGCCCCAGCACTATCGGATATGTAAGTGCTGCTTCAAGCCCTCACACTATCGGATATGTAAGTGCTGCTTAAAGGCCCAACACTGTCGGATATGTAAGTGCTGCTTCAAGCCCCAGCACAATCGGATATGTAAGTGCTGCTTCAAACCCCAACACTATCGGATATGTAAGTGCTGCTTCAATCCCCAACACTATCGGATATGAAAGTGCTGCTTCATGCCCCAGCACTATTGGATATGTAAGTGCTGCTTCAAGCCCCAACACTATCGGATATGTCAGTGCTGCTTCAAGCCCCTGCACTATCCGATATGTAAGTGCGGCTTCAAGCCCCAACACTATCGGATTTGTTCGTTCTCCTTCGAACCCCAAAACTGTCGGATATGTAAGTGCTGCTTCGAGCCCCAGCACTATCGGATATGTAAGTGCTGCTTCGAACCCCAACACTATCGGATATGTAAGTGCTGCTTCAAGCCCCAACACTATTGGATATGTCAGTGCTGCTTCAAGCCCCAACACTATCGGATATGTAAGTGCTGCTTCAAGCCCCAGCACTATCGGATATGTAAGTGCTGCTTCGAACCCCAACACTATTGGATATGTAAGTGCTGCTTCGAGCCCCAACACTATCGGAGATGTCAGTGCTGCTTCAAGCCCCATCACTATTGGATATGTAAGTGCTGCTTCAAGCCCCAACACTGTCGGATATGTCAGTGCTGCTTCGAGCCCCAGCACGATCGGATATGTTACTGCTTCTTCATGCCCCAACACTATCGGATATGTAAGTGCTGCTTCAAGCCCCAGCACTATCGTATATTTCAGTGCTGTTTGAGTCCCAGCACTATCGGATATGTAAGTGCTGCTTCAAGCCCTAACACTATCGGATATGTAAGTGCTGCTGTAAGTCCCAACACTGTCGGATATGTAAGTGCTGCTTCAAGCCCCAGCACAATCGGATATGTAAGTGCTGCTTCAAACTCCAAAACTATCGGATATGTAAGTGCTGCTTCAAGCCCCAGCACAATCGGATATGTAAGTGCTGCTTCAATCCCCAACACTATCGGATATGTAAGTGCTGCTTCAAGCCCCAACACTATCGGATATGTAAGTGCTGCTTCAAGCCCCTGCACTATCCGATATGTAAGTGCGGCTTCAAGCCCCAACACTATCGGATTTGTTAGTGCTCCTTCGAACCCCAAAACTGTCGGATATGTAAGTGCTACTTCAACCCCCAGCACTATCGGATAAGTAAGTGATGCTTCGATCCGCAGCACTATCAGATATGTAAGTGCTGCTTCAAGCCCCAGCACTATCGTATATGTAAGTGATGCTTCAAGCCCCAACACGATCGGATATGTAAGTGCTGCTTCAAGCCCCAGCACTATCGTATATGTAAGTGCTGCTTCGAGCCCCAACACTATCGGATATGTAAGTGCTGCTTCGAGCCCCAACACTATCGGACATGTAAGTGCTGCTTAAAGCCCCAACACTATCGGATATGTAAGTGCTGCTTCAAACTCCAACACTATCGCATATGTAAGTGCTGCTTCGAGCCCTAACACTATCGGATATGTCAGTGCTACTTCAACCCCCAGCACTATCGGATAAGTAAGTGATGCTTCGAGCCGCAGCACTTTCGGATATGAAAGTGATGCTTCAAGCCCCAACACGATCGGTTATGTAAGTGCTGCTTCAAGCCCCAGCACTATCGTATATGTAAGTGCTGCTTCGAGCCCCAACACTATCGGACATGTAAGTGCTGCTTCAAGCCCCAACACTATCGGATATGTAAGTGCTGCTTCAAGCCCCTACACTCTCGGATACGTCAGTGCTGCTTCGAGCCCCAACACTATCGGATATGTAAGTGCTGCTTCAAGCCCCAGCACTATCGGATATCTAAGTGCTGCTTCGAGCCCCAGCACTATCGGATATGTAAGTGCTGCTTCAAGCCCCAGCACTATCGGATATCTAAGTGCTGCTTCGAGCCCCAGCACTATCGGATATGTCAGTCCTGCTTCAAGCCCCAACACTATCGGATATGTAAGTGCTGCTTCCCATTGCTTTCCATTTAAATAAACCACAGTGCTCCCATGCTCCCGTGTAATCATTCCTCCCCCCGCCCCCACACACACACCCACACACTGTGAGCCTTTACCTCCTGCCATGACATTTGTGGTTCATTTTATTGGACAAAAGCTTAGCTCAGGGCAGTCCCCTTTATCAATGACACATGTTACATCCTCAAAGAAATTCAATGGACACACACAACAATGTCGACTCTGCCTGATTATCTTCAACTGATCAATGTGACCTGCTGTATCTGGTTGAATAATACCTTCCAGCAGTTTCCCTGTGACATGTTAAGCTCACCGGCCTGTGCTTCCTGCTTTCTGTCTCCCTTTTTTAATGTAGGGCTTCCACCCGCTACCTTCCAATACACTGGGGCTGAACCATGAATCACCAGGAACAGCAACAGGTTCAGGATTCAGACAGTAAAGGTCATTCACTGGCTGGATAGCAGTTACCCCATTCTCCATCAGAGTGGATGATTTCTTTAGGAGCTGACAGATTCTGACTGGTGTATGACCAAGGTAATGGAAGGGAATCTATCTTGTTGCAGATGGTGGTGGAGAATGGTGTCTGTGTGCACTTTTCACTGTCCTCATGTATTCCTATACTTGAGTACACGTGACAATAAAATCTAATTCTCATTCTAATCTCAAACCCCAGGGAATCAATTTGGTTACATTACTTATAGTCATTTACCAAATATACTCAGGTATGATTTGTATTGTGTACATTCAGATTGAGATGAAGACAATATTTCCATGTGGAAAGTGAGGGGTTGAATTGATGGCAGTGAGCCATTCCCCACAGGACAGGTGATGGGAACTCTTCTCAGACAGATCACCCTGAGCCTGCTCTTGATAATTTGCTTCATTATTCACTGCGGAGAGGGACCTTGACATTTGTGAGGACAGCGTGAAACAGGCTGGTCTGCTCAAACAGTTTATGCTCGAAATGTTTCTTCAGAGGATGTGCTGAAAAGTTTGAAAAATGTAAGGATACATAAGTCCCCTGTGCCAGACGGGATATAGCCTGGGATACTACAGGAAGTGAGGGAAGAGATTGCTGCGCCTTTGACGATGACAATTGCATCCTCACTGTCGACTGGAGTAGTGCCAAATGATTGAAGGTTGGCAAATGTTATTCCCTTGTTCAAGAAAGGCAATAGGGATAACCCTGAGAACTAGAAACCAGTCTGTGGTCAGCAATTATTGGAGAGGATTCTGAGAGACAGGATTTCTGGTTACTTGGAAAACCATAGCTTGATTAGAGATAGTCACATGGCTTTGTGAAGGGCAGGTCATGCTTCACAAACCTTATGAATTCTTTGAGGATGTGACAAAATACATTGATGAAGACAGAGCAATGGGTGTGGTGTACATGGATTTTAGCAACGTGTTTGAGAAGGTTCCCTGTGCTCAGCTCAATCAGAAAGTAAGGAGGCATGGGATACAGGGAATCTTGGCTGCCTGGATACAAAATTGGCTGGCCCATAGAAGGCAGAGAGTGGTGGTAGATGGAAAGTATTGGAGAGGTGAAAGTGAGATCTGCCGATGCTGGAGATCTGAGTCTAGATTAGAGTTGTGCTGGAAAAGCACAGCAGGTCAGGCATCATCTGAGAAGCAGGAAAATTGACGTTTCAGGCAAAATCCCTTCATCAGGAAATA
Organism: Chiloscyllium punctatum; assembly: GCF_047496795.1. Lineage (NCBI taxonomy): Eukaryota > Metazoa > Chordata > Chondrichthyes > Orectolobiformes > Hemiscylliidae > Chiloscyllium > Chiloscyllium punctatum. Next base: position 31,669,407 of record NC_092767.1, read on the forward strand.
TTGGATGTAAAGCCTGGAGCTTGGTGACCAGTGATGTTCTGCAGGGATCTGGGACCTCTGCTCTTTGTGATTTTTATTACTGACCTGGAGGAGGAAGTGGAAGGGAGGGGTTAATAAGTTTGCCGATGACATGAAGGTTGGTGGAGTGGTAAATAGTGTGGAGGACTGTTGTGGGTAACAACGGGACATTGACAGGATACAGAGGTGTCAGATGGAGTTCAACCTGGAGAAGTGTGAAATGATTAATTTTGGAAGGTTGCATTTAATTGGGTTAATACAGGATTAAAGGCAGGATTCTTGGCAGTGTGGAGGAACAGAAGGATTTGGGGCCCATGTCCATCGATCCCTCAAGGTTGCCACCAAATTTGATTGGGTTGTTCAGAAGGTGTATGGTGTGTTTGCTTTCATTCGCAGGTGGATTGAGTTTACGAGCTGTGAGGGTATGCTGCAGCTCTATAGAGCCCTGGTTCGACAACACTTGGAATATTGTATTCAGTTCTGGTCACCTCATTATAGGAAGGATGTGGAAGCTTTAGAGAGGGTGCAGTGGAGATTTACTAGGATGCTGTCTGGAATGGAGGGCATGTCTTATGAAGATAATTTGAGAAAACTCAGACTTTTCTTATTGGAGTGAAGACAGATGTGAGGTGACTTGAGAGAGGTGTCCAAGATGATCAGAGGCATAGATAAAGTGAATAGTCAGAGACGTTTTCCCAGGCTGGAAATGGCTATCACAAGGGGACACAAGTTTTAAGGTGATTGGAGGAAGGTTTGGGGGATGTCAGAGGTAGGTTCTTCACACAGAGAGTGGTGGGTGTGTGGAATGCACTGCCAGCAGGGGGAGTAATGTGAGAATCATGAGGGACATTTAAACGACTATTGGATAAGTACTTGGAAGGTGGAACAATGACAGGTATGGAGGTTCCTTTGATCTTCGAGGAGCATAAACGATCAGCACAACATTGAGGGCTGAAGGGCCTGTCCTGTGCTTTCCTGTTCAATGTTCTACATTAATAGCACAGGTTCAATTCCCACACTGGTTGAAGTTAAAAATCACACAACACCAGGTTATAGTCCAAGTTTATTTGGAAGCACTAACTTATGAAGTGCTGCTTCTTCATCAGTGCTTCAAAAGCTAGTGCTTCCAAATAAACCTGTTGGACTACAACCTGGTGTTGTGTGATTTTTAACCTTGCCCACCCCCCAGACCAATACCGGCTCCTCCAAACCATGCTGGTTGGGATCACAATAAAAGTCCCACTTCTCAACCCCCCGCTTCCCTGAGGCATGGTGATCCAGGTTAAACACACGACCCGTCATGTCTCAGAGAGATCAGCCCTATGGTCGGATGGGACTTTACTAAAGGAATATAGATCCAAGACAGGATAGTGAGTGGCTTGGAAGGGAACATGCAGGTCATGGTGTTCTCATGTATCTACTACCTTAGTCTTTAGGAAGGTAATGGTCATGGATGTTGAAGGTGCTGTCTACGTGTTGGATAGACTGAATGTTTGTAGATGTGGTGCAAATCAAACTGGTTACTTCATCATAAAAGAGAAAATGTTGGAGAAACTCAGCAGGCCTGACTCAGATAGACTCGAAACATCAGCTCTTTTCTCTCCTTACAGATGCTGCCAGACCTGCTGAGATTTTCCAGCATTTTCTCTTTTGGTTTCAGATTCCAGCATCTGCAGTAACTTCTTTTATCTAATCCACTGATCATCTTGTATGTCTGTATTAAGTCATCTCTCAACCTTCTTCTCTGTAACAAAAACAGCCTCAAGTCCCTCAGCCTTTCCTCATAAGACCTTCTCTCCATACCAGGCAACATCCTGGGAAATCTCCGCTGCATCCTTTCCCATGCTTCCACACCCTTCCTACAAGGCGGTGACCAGAACTGTACGCAATACTCCAAGTGCGGCCGCACCAGAGTTTTCTACAGCTGCAACATGGCTCCAAAACCCAATCCCTCTCCCAATAAAAGCTAATGCACTGTATGTCTTCTTAACAACTTATCAGCCTGGGTGGCAACTTTCAGGGATCTATGTACATGGACACCGAGATCTCTCTGCTCATCTAGAATCTGTTCAATGAATCTTCCCATTAATCCAGTACTCTGTATTCCTGTTGCACCTTCCAAAGTGAATCACCTCACACTTTTCTGCATTAAATTCCATTTGCCATCACTTAGCCCGGCTCTGCAGCTTATCTATGTCCGTTTCTAACCTGCCGCGTCCTTCAACACTGTCCAAAACTCCATCGACTTTAATGGTATCCACAAATTTAATGAACCCATCGTACTACACACTCATCCATGTCATTTATTTAAATGACAAATAGCAGTGGCCACAAAACAGATCCTTGCGGTACCACTAGTCACTGAACTCCAGGATAAATATTTCCCATCAACCACCACCCTCTGCCTTCTTACAGCTAGTGAATTTCTGATCCAAACCGCTAAATCACCCTCAAACCCATGCCTTTGTATTTAGTGCAATAGCCTACCGTGGAGATCCTTATCAAACGCCTGACTGAAATCCATATATACCGCATCGACCACCTTACCCTCATCCACCTGTTTGGTCACCTTCTCAAAGAACTCAAGTAGGTTAGTGAGGCACAACCTACCCTTCACAAAACCATGTTGACTATCCCACATCAACTTTGTCCTTTCTGGATGATTATAAATCCTAACTCTTATAATCTTTGCCAACGCTTTTCCCACAATTGAAGTAAGGCTCACTGGCCTATAATTACCAGGGTTGTCTCTACTCCCCTTCTTGAACAAGGGGACAACATTTACTCCCATCCAATCTTCTGGCACTATTCCTGAAGAAAATGATGACATAAAGGTCAAAACCAAAGGCACTGCAATCTCCTCCCTGGTTTCCCAGAGAGTCCTCGGATATATCCCATGTGACCCAGCGGACATATCTATTGTCACACTTTCCAGAATTGGGAACACTTCCTCCTTATGAACCTCAATCCTGTCTTGTCTAATAGTCTGCATCTCAGTATTCTCCTTGATAACATTGCCTTTTTCCTGTCTGAATACTGATGAAAAATATTCATTTTTTACCTCTCCTATCTCCTTGGACTCCATGCACAAATTCCCATTACTGTCCTTGACTGGTCCTAATCTTTCTCGAGTCATTCTTTTATTCCTGACATAACTCTCAAAAGATTTAGGGTTTCCTTGATCCTACCTGTCAAAGACTTCTCATGTTCCCTCCTGGCTCTTCTTAGCTCTGTCTTTAGCTCCTTACTGGTTGACTTGTAAATCTCAAGGACCCTAATTGAGCCTTCACGTCTCATCTTAAGCCTTCTTCTTCCCTTTGACAAGAGATTCAACTTCTTTAGTAAACCATGGTTCCCTCGCTCAGTCACTCCCTCCCAGCCTGACAGGTACATACTGATCAAGGACATACAGTAGCTGTTCCTTAAACAAGCTCCACATTTCAATTGTGCCCATCTCCTGCAGTTTCCTTCCCATCCTATGCATCTTAACTCTTGCCTAATCGCATCATAATTGCCTTTCCCCCAACTACATCCCTTGCCCTGCAGGATATACTTTTCCACTTCCATCACTGAAGTGAATGTAACTGAATTGTGGTCACTATCACCAAAGTGCTCACCTACCTCTAAATCTAACATCAAGCCTGGTTCATTACCCAGTACCAAATCCAATGTGGCCTTGCACCTTGTCAGCCTGTCTGCATACTGTGTCAGCAAACGCTCCTGTACACATTGGACAAAAACTGACAAATCTAAACTATGCGTTTCCAGTCAATATTTGGAAAGTTAAAGGCCCCCATAGCCACTAGGAGAAAGTGAGGACTGCGGATGCTGGAGATCAGAGCTGAAAATGTGTTGCTGGAAAAGCGCAGCAGGTCAGTCAGCATCCAAGGAACAGGAGAATCAACATTTCGGGCATAAGCCCTTCTTTAGGAAGGGCTTATGCCCGAAACGTCAATTCTCCTGTTCCTTGGATGCTGCCTGACCTGCTGCGCTTTTCCAGCAACACATTTTCAACCCCCATAGCCATGACCCTGTTCCTTTCTCTCCTATCCAGAATCATCTTTGCAATCCTTTCCTCTACATCTCTGGAACTTTTCAGAAGGCTATACAAAACCCCCGACAGGATGATCTCTCCTTTCCTGTTTCTAACCTCAGCCCATTCTATCTCCAGTAGACGAGTCCTTATCAAACGTCCTTTCTGTCACCATAATACTGTCCTTGTCTAACAATGTCCCACTTCCCCCTCTTTTATCATCTTCTCTGTTCCTACTGAAACATCTAAACCCCAGAACCTGAAACAATTATTTCTGTCCCTGCTCGATCCATGTCTCTGAAATGGCCACAGCATTGAAGTCCCAGGTACCAACCCATGCTGCAACTTCACCCACCTTATTCTGGATGCTCCTGGTGTTGAAGTAGACACACTTCACACCACCTTCCTGCCTGCCAAGACACTCCTACAACCTTGAAACCTTATTTCTGACCTCACTACTCTCCACCTCCTTTCCACTGGAGCTACAATTCAGGTTCTCATCCCTTGCTGAATTAGCTTAAACATTCATGAAGCACAAAAGCAAATTGCACCCCAAGGATATTGGATCTCCTCTGGTTCAGGTGTAGACAATGCTGTTTTGGAGATGTCCCACCTACCCCAATTATCCAGGTATCTGAGACCTCCGTCCTATAACATCCCTGTAGCCACTGCTCTGTCTCCCTATTCCTCGCCTTGTGAGCATGTGACATGGGTAACAAACCTGACCTAACATCTCTGTTTGTTTTAGCACTTAGCTTCCACCCTAACTCCCTGAATTTCTGCCTTAAATCCCCATCCCATTTCCTACCTATGTCATTGGTGCCTATGTGGAATACAACTTGGGGCTGCTCGCCCTCCCCCTTAAGGATCCCGAAAACACGATCAGAGATATCATGAACACTGGGACCTGGGAGGCAAAACATCAATCGTGAGTCTCTTGTTCCCATAGAACCTTCTATCTGTCCCCCTAACTATGGAGTCCCCAATGACTCATGCTCTGCTCATCTTTCCCCTTCCCTTCTGAGCAACAGGGACAGACTCTCTGCCTGATATCTGTACCCCATGGCTTACCCCTGGTAAATCGTCCCCCACCCCAACAGTATCCATAACAGTGTACTTGTTATTGAGGGGAACGGCCACAGGGGGTCCCTGCACTATCTGCTGGTTCCCTTTCTGTTTCCTGACTGTTATCCATCTACCTTTCCCCTCTACCTGATTGCGGTGTGACTACTTCTCTGTAACTCCTCTCAATTACTCTCTCAGCCTCCCGAATGATCTGAAGTTCATCCACCTCCGGCTCCACTTCCCTAACACCGTTTCCGAGGAGCTGAAGTTGCCAGGATATTGCTGCAGAGCCACATGGAGTGCTTCAGTATCTGAGGAGGGAAGAATGCTGCTGAACATTGTGTGAGTATTAGCGAACCCTCGGACTCATGACATTCTGCCTGAGGGAAGGTCAGTTATACAGTCACTAAAGATAGTTAGGGCTAGGACACAATCTTGAGGACCTCCTGCTGTGAGGGCCTGGAGCTTAGATGGCTGACCTCCACCAACCGCACCAATTGCTGTGGGTCTGGAGTCACATGGAGCCCAAACAAGACAAGGACAGCCCTAATCCCTAAAGGGCATTAGAGAACCAGATGGGTGTTAACAACAATTGACAAGGGTTTTGTGGTCAACATTAGAGTCGTAATTCCACATGATTATTAAAGTGAATTTCTGACATCTGTCATTGATAGGATTTGACCCGAGTCCACAATAAGAGTTGGGAAGTATCTGAATATGAGCCAGTTCAATGGCTGGCCTCCTGGCTGATTCAGAATCCAACTTGACATTTTTGTCCCAGTTATGAAATAAATGTTTAAGTTTTATTATTTCTCATGGAGTGTAATATTATTTTGTCTCTATTTGTTCTCAAGAAAATGGGAACACACACAGACTGAGTGATGGCTGTCAACTCCATGAACTTGAATCTTATCTGAACTGTTGTGACATCACCCCATTTGAGATCGGTTTGTGAATTCGCTCAGTCCTAAGTTTGAAGGACCTATCGATGAGCAGAGTGAGTTGTTTTCCCATGGAAAGGAAGTTATTACATAGAAAGGCAGAAACATTATTTACATGTGTGTCATGTGTATTGTGTGTGTGTGTGTGTGTGTGTGTATGTGTGTGTGTGTGTGCGTGTGTGTGTGTGCGTGTGTGTGTGTGTGTGTGTGAGAGAGAGAGAGAGAGAGAGAATCAGAAAGATGTCCAACACAGAAGGAGACCCTTCGGTCCATCTCATCCAGATAGCCTCAATAATCTCGTCTCATTTGCCTGCACTTGGCCCATATCCCTCCAAACTCTTACTGTTCATATCGCCATCCAGATGCCTTTTAAATGTTGGAGAAAGTGAGGACTGCAGATGCTGGGGATCAGAGCTTGAAAATGTGTTGCTGGAAAAGCGCAGCAGGTCAGGCAGCATCAAAGGAGAAGGAGAATTGATGTTTCAGGCATTCCTGAAGAAGGGCGTCTGCCTGAAACGTCAATTCTCCTTCTCCTTTGATGCTGCCTGACCTGCTGCGCTTTTCCAGCAACACATTTTTAAGCCTTTTAAATGTTGCAATTGTACCAGCTTCCACCACTTCCTCTGGCAGCTCATTCCATACACGCACCACCCTCTGCGTAAAGGTCTCTTTAAAATTTCTCCCCCAACCCCAGGAAAAATCCTTGTCTATTTATCCTATCCATGCCCCTCATAATTTTATAAGCCTCTATAAGGTCACCCCTCAACCTCCAAGCTCCAGGGAAAACAACCTCAGCCTATTCAGCCTCTCCCTGTAGCTCAAGTCCTCCAACCCTGGCAACATCCTTGTAAATCTTTTCTGAATCCTTTCAAGTTTCCCAACATCCTTCCGATAGGAGGGAGACCAGATTTGCACACAGTATTCCAAAAGTGGCCTAACCAATGTCATGTACAGCCGTAACATGACCTCCCAACTATGATACTCAATACTCTGACCAATAAAGGAAAGCATACCAAACACCTTCTTCACTATCCTATCTACATGCGACTCCACTTTCAAGGAACTGCACTCTAAGGTCTCTTTGTTCAGCAATACTCCCCAAGACCTTACCAAGAGTGCATAAGTCGTGCTCTGATTTGTCTTTCCTAAATGTAGCACCTCACATTTATCTAAATTAAACTCCATCTGTCACTCCATGGCCCATTGACCCATCTGAACAAGATTCTGTGTATTCTGAAGTAACCTCCAATTTTGATGTCATCTGCAGAATTGCAAACTATACGTCCTGTGTTCACATCTAAATCATTTATATAAATGATGAAAAGCAAAGGACACAGCACCAGCGGCACTTCACTGATCACAAGCTTCCAGTCAGAAAAACAACCCTCCACCACCACCCTCTGTCTTCTATCGTTGAGCTAGTACTGTATCAAAATGGCTGGTGTTCCCTGAATTCAATGAGATCTAACCTTGCTAACCAGCCCACCGTGAGGAACCTTGTCGAATGCCTTACTGAAGTCCATGTAGATCACAGCCACTGCTCTGCCCTCATCAATCCTCTTCATCGGCACAAAGCCATGCTGACTGTCCCTAAAGAGTCCTTTCTTTCCAAATACATGTACATCCTGTCCCTTAGGATTCCCTCCAACAACCTGCCCACCACTGATCGGGCTCACCAGTCTATAGTTCCCTGGCTTTTCCTTCCCATCTTTCTTAAATAATGCCACTACATTAGACAAGCCTCAGTTTTCCGATAACTCACCTGTGACTATCGATGATACAAATATCTCAGCACGGAGCCCAGCAATCACTTCACGAGCTTCCCACAGAGTTCTCGGGTACACCTGATCACATCCTGGGGATTTAACCACCTCTATGCATCTTAAGATGTCCAGCACCTCCTCCTCTGTAATCTGAACATTTTTCAAGATGTCACCATCTCTTTCCCCACATTCTATATCTTCCATGTCCTTCTCCACAGTAAACAATGATGCAAACTATTTGTTTAGTATCTCCCCAATCTCCTGTGGGCACACATAGGTTGCCTTACTGATCTTTGAGGGGCCCTATTCTCCCCCATTTACTCTGTTGTCCTTCATGTATTTATAGAATCCCTTTGGATTCTCCTTCACCTTATTTGCCAATGCTGTCTCAAGGCCCCTTTCGGCCCTCCTGATTTCCCTCTTAAGTATATGCCTTAAGTATATGCCTTCTCACGATTCACTTGATCTCTGCTGACCAAACCTGACATAAACCTCTTTCTTTTTCTTGACCAAAATCTCAATTTCTCCAGTCATCCAGCATTTGCCCACACCTCCCAGCCTTGCCTTTCACCCTAACAGGGACATCCTGTCTCTGGATTCTCGTTTTCAGCCCTGTGTAGCTTTGAGTGTGGTTTTAGAGATACCAACTCGATTGAGTGAAGAACCATCTCTGTCCTGTATGATGCCATCATTCTCTGATTTTGAATTTTAAGTTCTGATTATTTTTGTGCTTGTTTTGAGAAAATGTGACCTATCAGAAGTTCCAGCTGGAGGTGTGGTCAGTATCAGCTTCAGGTTCAGTATTAGAATGCTCACTCACAGAGAGAATTTCCCAACTCAGTCGCATAACTGAATGACCGAGGAAAGCAGTGGGCTAACAGTGTGCAGTAGAACAGCTCTCAAGGAGCTCTCCAACATGAGGTATTGAATGACTGAATAACCTCAGCAGAATGAAGGTCATCACTGAAAAGAATATCAAAAGATATTGAGATATTGATGGGATTGATAGTGAGTGAAATATTGCAAGTATTATTATGAATTCTTTGGGGCATTCAAATACAGACATAAATCTCAATGCTATCACATCATTAAAATAAACCTGTTGTCGTAACTTGTTTGTTCAAAATGATAATAATTCAGTTGAAGATGTAATCACAGTTTCCCAGTGGAGATACCACACAATATAAAACAAAGTCTCTGGAACTGTGTCAGCTCCATCTCCGAGAGAATTCTCCAATTCTGACACATAGCCGGCAGCAGGTTGTGTCATAAACAACGAAATGCTTCTTCTCAGGGAAAAGATCGACAGAGTGTACGAGACCATCATCGCTGTCACTGGTGTTCCTGGTAAGTCTTGGAACAACTTAACTAATATAAACCTCTGCATTGAATCATCCTCATTTCTATAGACAACTGATAACTATTATATTTCCATTTAGCAAGGCAAATCCCACTGTCAGACTATAGTGTCCTCACTGACTGAGTTTAAAGTGAATAGTTTGTCAGTTCGGGGGCTCCTCAGTAATGTGCAGCATTGTGTGTTTCCCTATACTGTGCAGAATGGGTTTACACTGAGGCCACATTGATGGGGTTTGGCAGAACACCAGTTCTGGCTGGTCTAGAAAGGGTTTCGGAAGACCACCCTCTCTCTGTGGTTGTGCACAGCCTGCTATCGGTCAGATGGGTTTTGTAACAACTCACCTCGCAGTGACACCTGGTGTTTCCCATTCCTTGATGGAAAGGGATTGTGTTGGTGGATCTTGTTCAGGCAGCTCGCTCCAAATGGGAGCCCAGAACAATCAGGGCAATGGGTGGGTTCAGCAGGTCATTAGGAACGAGGAGACTATGGGGACTGCAGAGTGAGCGTGGTGCTGGAAAAGGCACAGCAGGTCAGGCAACATCCAAGGACCAAGAGGGTCAAGGTTTCAGGCAGGACACTTCTTCAGAGCAGTTGCAATGACCAATGTTGTATAGATTCAGATTTTATTTGTGTGAGGGCAGTGCCATACCATCGTGGGCAGGTGGGGAGAGTCATGCCCGAAACATCGACTCTCTTGCTCCTGGGATGCTGCCTGACCTGTTGTACTTTTTCTAGCACCACACTCTATTAACTCAGGTTATTCGGAGTGATAACTGATGGTGAGCACGGATGGGTTTGTCCATCTTGTGTGTTTTCATCAGTCAGTGGATGTGTGGAGGTGTGATATTTATGAGGACAGATGACTGGTTGGGGTGTTGAGAACAGGGTTCCAATTATGATGTGTATTGTTGAGTTACTGAATTGTCAAAAAGACGTGTGAGTGTGTAATTTGTAAAATGATGCACAATGCCGTGGTACAGTGTCTAATAGGACAAACACTAAGATCTGGAGTATTGAGGCAGCTGCACTCCCACAGAGATCAAACAACTTTATCCAACAGGACGTTTCCCACGTTGACCTTCATTGCTGTTTTCCGTTGATGTTCCACATCAATCATGGTCTGCATGAAGGTGCGTTCATTTGGGATTATTATTTTGTCTTTGGCTATCAATTTCAATCAATATTTATTAGGCTGCATTGCCAAGCTGTGGTACAATTCTCGTGATCTCCATGGAGAATGCTGGGTAACCTGTGGGGTTTTCTCACCCCAGGGTGTGCTCCCAATCTGCGAGGGGGAATCTCCATTCACAAGGAGAGGGATGAGGAGAGGAGCTTGGGAGCATGAGCCTGGACATCAGGCAGGAAGCTTTGCTTCATCCCAGATAAAGCATCTGCTTTCTAAACCAGAGCGATACCGTGACCAATGTTGTGGGGATTCAGATTTTTTTGCTGAGGACTGTGCTGTGCCATCCTGTACAGATGAGGGAGGTCGGGTCAAATGTTGAAGGCTTTCTGATTGTGGTGAGTATCCAACCTGGGACATGGTGATTGGATTTACTACTGAATATCTTCATGGTTCAGATTGTCAGGATGTTCACGAGGGACGGATTCAATGCCCTATCATTTATTCATCCATATTGTAGAGGCCATTCATTCTGGGATACTGTGGACTGATTAAATACCCTGTCCTGTAGTTCATACAGTGGGGATATAGAATTCTGAAGGAAAACTAAACTGTGGAGACTCCAAAACCCAATACAGTAATTTTGCGATCAATGTCCACATTAGGTGCCTGCTATTCTGTGTTTTGCTGATCCCAGGTGTCTTTGTGTAGATGCTATGAGCTTATGAGAAATGCCAGCCAGTTAGAGTAACCTGGAAAGCAGGTGAAATCGACTGCTGCTGCCCCAAAACCACCTTGAGGATGTGACTGTGTTTCTGTGAGTAATCTGCTGCTCATGTTCTTCCCTATGTCCTTTAAAAATGCAAATGATTCATTTGGAGAGAGTTTGTTTTTGTGGTTCATATGACATGGAACAACAATTATCTTTGTATCATTACTTACAGTCTGGGCTCAGGCACAGAGAATCTTTGATTATTAACTTTACGTCCTTTTTTCCTTTCTCTTGCAGTTAGTCTAGTGGTGATTCTAATTTTAGTTCGGGGCAAATGTGGTCTTTCTGTGTGCAGCACTCTCTATCTGGTGGCCATGACAACGTCAGATCTATTGTTCATTGTTTTTTACATCATCCTTCACCGATTTCGACGTTATTATTATCCACTGTGTTTCCTGCAAATCACTCCTGTTTGTGGTGTTATCTATGCCCTCAGCCGCTGGAGCATTGATTGTTCTGTGTGGTTCACCATTGCTTTTTCCTTTGATCGATTTGTTGCCATTTGTTTACATGAGATGAAAACTAAGTATTGCACAGGGAAAACTGCAACCAGGGTTCTAACAACAATCTGCATCTTCTTTTGGTTAAAGAACATTCCAAATGTCTTTGTGTATAGACCTGGAAAAATGATCAACAATGTACCATTTCTCTGTTATATCACGTACAGTTATGAATATGACCCTCGGTGGATCAGTTTTAAATATTTTGAGACTTTTTTAACACCACTGTTCCCATTCACTTTTATTCTCTTTATCAACATTCTGACTGTCAGACATATCTTCGAGGCTATTAAGGTGCGGAAGGAACTGAGAGGTCAGAGAAAAACAGAGAATGATCCAGAGGTAGAGAGCAGGAAGAATTCTGTGATTTTACTCTTTGCCATATCTGCCAGCTTCATACTTCTCTGGTTGTTGCATATTTTATGTTTCTTTAAGGCTGGTTATTCCTTGGATTATGTTTCTCTTGGTCTCTTTGTTCAGATTGGATATATGCTGAGGAACTTAAGTTGCTGCACAAATGCCCTTATTTATGTGGTGACACAGAAACATTTCAGAGACCAGTTAAAGTATGCCGTGACATATCCAGTTAGAACAATAATTCAATTGGTGAATCAATCCAAGTAACTCAGAGCCAACGTTGGATGCAGCAGATAACGGAACGAGGAGTCCACGTGAGGAATGGACCGAAAGGAGAAGGAGGAGCAGCAACATGATAACACTCCTTTCCTCATGGGCAAGGACTGACTCCATCTGAGGGGCAAAATGACAGAGACTGGAGGGGGAAAGCCAGTGTAAAGGGCTGTTAGTAATCAGCAACAATTAGTAGGAAGTGGGACAACAAAAGCAAAACCAAATATACACAAAAGCTACATTTACCCCAAGTAATCCGTTCTCAGTGAGTGAAGAGGTTAGAAAAATAAATGATGTGGAGGAAGGTGTAATCGTTCACTGCAGGCCAGAGAGGGAAATGCAACGACAGGCTCCTGTCCACTCTTCCTCACTGAATTCTCTGAGCTGCACATCTGGGCAAATTAAAACACACCAGGAGTTTCCTGTCAGAAAGAGGAAAGAACATACTGTTAGGATTCCTTGTCTTCTGATTGCACATTTATTTTCAACAGGAATTTACTTTGTTTTCATTCAATTCCTTACTTTGATTCCTGGCAATCACACGTTGACATTTTCACATTGATCAACAGGAAATCCCAAAGAGAAAAGGAATTTGATCAGTTTGTGAATACATGTGACTTTCATTCCAAGACAGTAAAATGCAGAGTAGGCAGAGACAAAGGCAGGCTGGACTAAACTATTTCTCTGATATCATTCTGTTTCTTAATTTGTTCCTTTCTATGAACCAGCTGATGCATTGCCGGGGGAATCCAAACCCAACCAGAGGGATTTCGGAACTCCCCCCCTGCACCTGCCCAATGAGCCAGCTCCCTCCCCGATTTCAGATGCTCCGACAAATCTACCTTTTCATATTAGTTATTGTCACCTGACCTAACATCACCTTTAGTGAATCAACATTACCTCTGTTTAATTTGACATGATAAAGGTCGTTTTAACTATGTTTGGGGACTGTGTTATGGTACAGTGCACGGTGATGGTGCTATCGTGGTTCGTGTGGCTGTCTTCCAAGCAGGTGACCTGGGTTAGATTCTTGGCAATCGCAAATTGAGATTTTTAACATTGATCAATAGGAAACCACAAAGACAAAGGAATTTGATCAGTTTGAAAATATATTTGGCTTTCATTCCAAGATAATAAGATGCAAAGCAGGAGCAGACAAAGGCAGACTGGATGAAACTATTTCCCTGCTGCCTTCTCTCACACGACCTCCCTCCCTCCCTCCCTGTAATCCCACTGAGATGACTCTGGCTGTGCTCCATCCCTGGGGGAGGTATGCCTGGAGTAGAGAGAGCTGGGAGCTGACTGAATGAGCTGGACTTTGGCAGAGAGGGCAATTTGAATGAGAGACTTGTGGATATTTCAAACAGGTTCTGGCAGCCATTGTCCCTTTCACCGTGTGCACTGAGCAGGGGGTGAGTATCGGTGTGTTTCTGTCTGTCTCTGTGTGTGAAAGTGCACGGAATGTTTGAATCTCAAAAGCAAGCCCCTGGAGCAGAGTCTGTGCTAAATGGGAAAGATGGAGTGTGAGAGACCATTGAGAGAGCTTAGACCAATCAGAATTTGGAATATCACCTCTTTAATCTCACCATAGCGTTCCTTATCACCTGTTTGCATCTGTCTGATTTTTCCTCTTTTCTCTCTCTCGGTCTCTCTCTTTGCCTCTGTCTCTTGTTCTCTGTCTGTACACTCTACATCTCTCTCTTCCTCTCAACTTTTCTCGATCACACTATCTTTCTGCCTCCCTCTCTCTCTCTCACTGTCTCTGTTACTGACAGCTTCTTCTTTTGTATTTTTTCTCCCCTGTCTCTTCTTCCCACCTTTATCTATAATCTTTTTCACTCTCTTGCTCTTTCTTCTTCTCTCATTTTCTCTATCTTTCTTTCTCTTTCTTTCCTTCCCTATTTCTGTTATTCAATCCTGAAACTGCACCCCCTTCAATATTGGACAACCTCCCACCCATCGCAAATTTAGCCCCTGTCCCCCTCCATGACCCCTGTCCATTTGCCCTTCCCTGTGCTGCTTCATCTCCCTGAACTGCCCCTCTGTAGTTTCTCTATTTCACACCCACTGCATATAAAAGCCCCTCAGTATCTCCATCCATCAACAATACCCTTCCCCTTGCTGTGTCCCAGCCTCTGCTCTGGAGGACAAAGTGAGCATGTGCAGAGACTAACGTGTCTTTTGACTGCGTACCGTAATGTCATGGAGTCATCGAGTCATCCAGCACGGAGACAGACCCTTCGGACCAACCAGGCCACACTGACTATGTTCCAAAACTAAACTATTCCCAACTGCCTGCACTTGGCCCATATCCCTCTAAACCTTTCCTATTCATGAACTTATCCAAAGGTATTTTCAACATTGAAACTGTACCTGCATCCACCACTTTCTCTGGTAGTTCATTCCACACATAAACACCTAAAAACTTTGCCCCTCAAGCCCTTTTGAAATCTTTGCCCTCTCATCTTCAAAATATACCCGCCAGTTTGAACTCCCCTACCCTAGGGAAAATACCCCTGTCATTCACCTTATTTATGCCCCTCATAGTTTTTCAAAGATCAATAAGGTCACCCCTCAGCCTCCAATGCAGCAGCCCATTACTGTATATCAAACCCTCCATTCCTGACAACATCTTGGTAAGTCCTTACTGACCCCTCCCCAGTTTAATAATGTCCTTCCTAGAACAGGGCGATGAGAATTGCACACATTAATCCAGAAGAGGCCTCATCAATGTCCTGTACAAGATCAATATGATGTCAGAACTCCGATACTCAAAGGACTGAGAAATGAAAGTGTGTGTGCGAAATACATTCTTAACTACCCTGTCTAACTGGGTTGCAAATTTCAAAGAAATATGTCCCTGAACCCTGAGGTCTCTCTGCTCGACAATACTACCCAGGACCCTACCGTTAACTCCTGACCTTGTTTGTATTACCGGAAAAGTGCAGCAGTTCTGGCAGCACCCAAGGAGCAGGAGAATCGACATTTCGGGCATGAGCCCTTCTTCAGGAGCCCTCCTTCAAGAAGGGCATGATCCCTTCTTCTTCAGGGTCATTCCCGAAACATCGATTCTCCTGCTCCTTGGATGCCTGCCTGACCTGCTGCGCTTTTCCAGCAACACATTTTCAGCTCTGATCTCCATCATCTGCAGTCCTCACTTTCTCCTTGTTTGTATTACCACAATGCAATACCTCACGTTTATCCAAAGTAAACTCCATCTGCCACTCCTCAGCCCTTTGACCCAATTGATCAAGATCTCTTTGTTGTCTTGGGTCACATCCTTCACTGTTCAATTTACCATTTTGGTGTCATCCACAAACTTACTAAACATACCTCCTATATTCTCATCCAAATCCTTTGTATAAATGACAAACAGAAATGGAGCCAGTACTGATCCCTGTGGAACACCGCAGGTCACAGGCCTCCAGTCTGAAAAACAATGTCTTGTACCATAAAGCCAATTCTGTGTCCAATTGGCAAGCCCGCCCTGAATCCTATTTGATCTCACTTTACTAAAGGCCAAGCAAACAACATGCAACACTCTGTCTTCATTAATCATTTTGGTTACTTCCAAAAACAAACCCAATCAAGTGTGAGACATGATTTTCCTCGCACAAAGCCAGACTGAGCATCTCTCATCAATTCTTTCCTCTCCAACCTCTGTAAATCCTATCTCTAAAAACTTACCCACCACCAAGGTCAGACTCACAGGTCGATTGTTCCCAGGCTTCTCCTCACATCCCTTCTTAAACAATGGCACCACATTAGCCACACCCCAGTCCTCCAGTTCTTCACCATGTTTATGGATGAAACAAATATTTCTGTTAGGGGCATTGCAATTTTTCCCTTACTTCCCACAACGTCCTGGGACACACTTGATCAGGTCCTGGAGGCTTATCTATCTTTATGTTTTTTTCGGTTCTCGAGCACTTCCTCTTCCATTCCTGTGAACTGTTTCCAAACCATCAATATTTATTTCCCTGATCTCTCTCACCTCCATTTCTTTCCCAACAGTAAAAACTGATGCGAAATATTCATTTAGATCTCTCCCATCTCTTGAGGTACGACACAAAGACAACCTCATTGGTCTTTCAGGGGTTCTACTCCCTCTCCAGTTGCTCCCTCTCTCTTAGTGTATTTATTGAATCTCTTTGGATTATCTTTACCTCATCTGCCAAAGCAATTTCCGATCTTTTCTTTGCCTTCCTCATTTCCTTCTGGAAAATGTCCCTACACTCTTTATACTCTTCAAGACATTCAGTTGATCCTAATTGTCTCTCTAATAGATGAGCAGCTTTTGATTCTTGACTTGAACTTCAAGATCTTTATTCATCCATTGTTCCCTAATCTTACCAGCCTTGCCTTTCACTCTGACAGGAACAGAATATTTCTGAACTCTTGTTCTCACACATTGGAAGGCCTCCCACTTGTCAGTCATCCTTTTACCTGTGATCATTTTGCTCCAATCAACTTTTGAAAGATCTTGTTTCATATCCTTTCATACCCATTTGCCTTACTCCAGTTAAGAACTTTAATTGCTATCAATTTATAAAACTATTTTAACATGACTAGGATTATGATCATTGGTCCAAAAGTGTTCCCTGACTAACACATTTGTCACTTGCCATGCCTTATTTCTCAAGAGAAGTTCAAGTTTTGATCTGTTTATCACAGGAAAATTTATATCTTGATAAAGAAAATGTTCTTGCATTTGAACAAATTCTTCACCATCAAAACTTTTAACACCACAGCAGTCTGAGTCAATGCTTGGAAAATTAAAATTCCCTACTATTGCAACCTTATTATTCTTCCATATATTTAATATCTCTACATATTTCCTTCTCAATTGCCCTCTGACTATTAGGGAGCCGATAGTACAATCCCATCAAGGTGATCATCTCTTTCTTATTACTAACTTCAACTCATATATTTTCACTAAATGATCCCTCAGAAATACCTTCTCTAATTACAAGAGTAATATTTTCCTTAATCAAAAATGCCAGTCCTTCTCCCACCTTGCCTCTTTCTATCCTTCCTGTACCATCTAAATCCCAGAACACTGAACTGCCAGTCTTTTCCATACCTCAGCCATGTTGCTGTAATAGCGATGACATCCCAGGCCCATGTTCCCTTACATGCCCTGAGTTCATCAGCCTTACCCATGAGACCCCTTGCATTGAAATAAATGCAGTTTAAGTGTTTAGTGTTCCTTTGTTCTCTGACTTGTTCTTGTCTGTCTTTTCTCAATAACTTGATGTTTTCTGATTCAGAATCAATGTCACCTTTCTTTCTATTTTCATTGTTGTTTAGAAAGCCCAGCCCAACCTCTCCCAGGAGGACCAATTCCACCATTGAACATCCCAGATGCCCTCCTTCTTCAAGGATTGCACTTTCCCCTCCCAGGTGGTCGATGAAACCCTCCAATGCATCTCATCCATTTCCTGCACCTCCGCCCTTGAACCCCACCTCTCCAATCGCAACAAGGACAGGACACCCCCCCCGGTCCTCACCTTCTACTCCACTAACCTCCGGATACAATGCACCATCCTCTTCCATTTCTGCCACCTACAAACAGACCCCACTATCAGGGATATATTTTCCTCCCCACCCTTCTCTGCATTCTGCAGAGACCATTCCCTCCGCGATTCCCTTGTTAGGTTCACACACACCCACCAACCCACCCTCCCTCCCGGCACCTTCCCTGGCCACTGCAAGAAGTGCAAAACCTGCGCCCACACCTCCCCCCTCACCTCCATCCTCGGCCCCAAAGAATCCTTCCAAATCCAGCAGAAATTTACCTGTACTTCCACACACATCACCCACTGTGTCTATTGCTCTCGTTGTGGTCTCCTCTATATTGGTGAGACATGGCGCCTACTTACGGAATGTTGCAGAGAACATCTCTGGGAGGCACACACTAAACAGCCCCACCACTCTGTGGCTGAACACCTTAACTCCCTTTCCCACTCTGCCAAGAACATTCAAGTCCTGGTCCTCCTCCACTGCCAAACTCTAGCCACCAGATCACTGGAGGAAGAATGCCTCATCTTCCACTTTGGTACTCTCCAACCACACGGAATCAATGTAGATTTCACCAGTTTCTTTATTTCACCTTCCTCGACCTTATCCTTGATCCAGCCATCCAACTCAGCACTGCCCTCTTGAACTGTCCTACCTTTCCATCGTCCTTCCCACCTGTCTGCTTCACCCTCCTTTCCGACCTGTTATCATCACCCCCACCTCCATCTACCTATTACGTTCCCAGTTACCTTCCCCCCAGCCACACCCCTGCCTTGCCCCCGCCCCACCCCCATTCCTGATGAAGAGCGTGTGATTGGAGCATCGACTCTCCCGCTCCTCGGATGCTGCCTGACTGGCTGTGCTTTTCCAGCACTACAATTGTCGACTCTGATCTCCAGCATCTGCAATCCTCACTTTCTCCAAGAGCATGACTCTGCCCAGCAGCATGTCCAAATGTATACATCATCACCACCATCGACAAGTGGAAGGGGGAAGGAGAGCACTGTCTCTCTGTCACTGAGCCAGGGGAGAGCAGACTGACACCACTGTGTCTGTGTCACTGACCCAGGGGAGAGCAGACTGACCCCACTGTGACTCTGTCACTGACCCAGGGGGAGTGCAGACTGACCCCACTGTGTCTCTGTCACTGACCCAGGAGAGAGCAGACTGACCCCACTGTGTCTCTGTCACTGACCCAGGGGAGAGCAGACTGACCCCACTGTGTCTGTGTCACTGACCCAGGGGAGAGCAGACTGACCCCACTGTGTCTCTGTCACTGACCCAGGGGAGAGCAGACTGACCCCACTGTCTCTGTGTCACTGACCCAGGGGAGAGCAGACAGACCCCACTGTGTCTCTGTCACTGACCCAGGGGAGAGCAGACTGACCCCACTGTGTCTGTGTCACTGACCCAGGGGAGAGCAGGCAGACCCCACTGTGACTCTGTCACTGACCCAGGGGGAATGCAGACTGACCCCACTGTGTCTGTGTCACTGACCCAGGGGAGAGCAGACAGACCCCACTGTGACTCTGTCACTGACCCAGGGGGAGTGCAGACTGACCCCACTGTGTCTCTGTCACTGACCCAGGGGAGAGCAGACTGACCCCACTGCGTCTCTGTCACTGACCCAGGGGAGAGCCGACTGATCCCACTGTGTCTGTGTCACTGACCCAGGGGAGAGCAGACTGACCCCACTGTGTCTCTGTCACTGACCCAGGGGAGAGCAGACTGACCCCACTGTGTCTGTGTCACTGACCCAGGGGAGAGCAGACTGACCCCACTGTGTCTCTGTCACTGACCCAGGGGAGAGCAGACTGACCCCACTGTGTCTCTGTCACTGACCCAGGGGAGAGGAGCCTGACCCCACTGTGTCTCTGTCACTGACCCAGGGGAGAGCAGACTGATCCCACTGTGTCTGTGTCACTGACCCAGGGGAGAGCAGACTGACCCCACTGTGTCTCTGTCACTGACCCAGGGGAGAGCAGACTGATCCCACTGTGTCTCTGTCACTGACCCAGGGGAGAGGAGACTGACCCCACTGTGTCTCTGTCACTGACCCAGGGGAGAGCAGACTGACCCCACTGTGTCTGTGTCACTGACCCAGGGGAGAGCAGACTGACCCCACTGTGTCTCTGTCACTGACCCAGGGGAGAGCAGACTGACCCCACTGTGTCTGTGTCACTGACCCAGGGGAGTGCAGACTGACCCCACTGTGTCTGTGTCACTGACCCAAGGGAGAGCAGACTGACCCCACTGTGTCTGTGTCACTGACCCAGGGGAGAGCAGACAGACCCCACTGTGACTCTGTCACTGACCAAGGGGGAGTGCAGACTGAGCCAACTGTGTCTCTGTCACTGACCCAGGGGAGAGCAGACTGACCCCACTGTGTCTCTGTTACTGACCCAGGGGAGAGCAGACTGATCCCACTGTGTCTGTGTCACTGACCCAGGGGAGAGCAGACTGACCCCACTGTGTCTGTGTCACTGACCCAGGGGAGAGCAGACTGACCCCACTGTGTCTCTGTCACTGACCCAGGGGAGAGCAGACTGACCCCACTGTGTCTCTGTCACTGACCCTGGGGAGAGCAGACTGATCCCACTGTGTCTGTGTCACTGACCCAGGGGAGAGCAGACTGACCCCACTGTGTCTCTGTCACTGACCCAGGGGAGAGCAGACTGACCCCACTGTGTCTGTGTCACTGACCCAGGGGAGTGCAGACTGACCCCACTGTGTCTGTGTCACTGACCCAAGGGAGAGCAGACTGACCCCACTGTGTCTGTGTCACTGACCCAGGGGAGAGCAGACAGACCCCACTGTGACTCTGTCACTGACCAAGGGGGAGTGCAGACTGAGCCAACTGTGTCTCTGTCACTGACCCAGGGGAGAGCAGACTGACCCCACTGTGTCTCTGTTACTGACCCAGGGGAGAGCAGACTGATCCCACTGTGTCTGTGTCACTGACCCAGGGGAGAGCAGACTGACCCCACTGTGTCTGTGTCACTGACCCAGGGGAGAGCAGACTGACCCCACTGTGTCTCTGTCACTGACCCAGGGGAGAGCAGACTGACCCCACTGTGTCTCTGTCACTGACCCAGGGGAGAGCAGACTGACCCCACTGTGTCTCTGTCACTGACCCTGGGGAGAGCAGACTGATCCCACTGTGTCTGTGTCACTGACCCAGGGGAGAGCAGACTGACCCCACTGTGTCTCTGTCACTGACCCAGGGGAGAGCAGACTGACCCCACTGTGTCTGTGTCACTGACCCAGGGGAGAGCAGACTGACCCCATTGTGTCTCTGTCACTGACCCAGGAGAGAGCAGACTGACCTCACTGTGTCTCTGTCACTGACCCAGGGGAGAGCAGACTGACCCCACTGTGTCTGTGTCACTGACCCAGGGGAGAGCAGCCTGACCCCACTGTCTCTGTGTCACTGACCCAGGGGAGAGCAGCCTGACCCCACTGTCTCTGTGTCACTGACCCAGGGGAGAGCAGAGTGACCCCACTTTTTCTCTGTCACTGGGTTCTGTGTGTTGATGTAAGTACTAGAAAGGAGCATAACTGAACTTTCTCTTGGTAAATAAGGCAGGTCAGGCAGATGCATGACTGAGGTGTCAGCTGAAAACACTTTGGGGTCAGCGATCATAATTCAACTTGCTTCAAACTCATGACGGAAGAGGATGGATTGGATCTAAAAGTTAATGTTCTAAATTGGAGTAAGGCAATTTTGATGGTATTAGACAAGACTTTTCAAAAGTTGATTGGGGCAGATGTTTGCAGGCAAAAGGAGGGCTGGACAATGGGAAACCTTTGAAAATGGAGATAGTGAGTTTTCAGTGACAGTATGTTCCTGTTTGGATGAAGGGCAAGGCTTGGAAGTGTAGGGAGTGCTGGGTGATCAGGAATAATAACATGCTTCCCTATCTACCTAACCTTCTCCAGGACCTGCACTTCTCTAGGTTTCTGTGACATCACTCTGTCCCAAAACACCACCCTATCATTGTAACCACTTCCAGACACTACAACCCCTTCCCTATCTCTGTAATCTACTCCACCACCTCCACCCCTCCCTCTCTCTGTATCCTCCAGCCCCTTCACCACAAACTATCTCTGTCATGTCCAGTGCACATGTAGGAGACACGTCACGTGCACAAAGATTGCTTGTCAGTGACAGACTCTTTGTTTCATGCAAATTTCTCAGGATCTGAGAGGAAGGGTCCATCACACCAACAGCCAGAGGACATTTCCCTGTGTCTTCCCACTGAAACTGGGCTGGAACAGAATTCCTGTAAATCCAATGAATTGGTCGCTTGACTCCAGGCCCGTTTGCTGAAACAGGATCCTTTAAAACTGAGAGTAACTGGCAATGCGAGAGTTAATGATGAGAAAACAGATTCATTCAGAATCTGAGAGTAAATGTGCATCCTGTAAACAGTGAAGGGGGACATGACAGAGTACCTCACTTTCTTATCTCTGTCACCATTTTCTTTTGTTTTGTTTGTTTTTCGATGACAGTCAGTGAGGATCATTTACACCCCAATCTTTTGTTTCTGCTCTTCTCCCATTCTCCCACCTCACCTCCACCCATGGTTCCTTGCACCATTTCGGTCAATATTGTTACTCTGATATTTCAGCCTCTCCTGCTCTCCAGCCCATCACAGCCTTTCCCTTCTGCTCGTCTTCCCACCTTCCAGCTGAGCCACAAGTAACAATGCAGGTAGTTCCCTCTCACACACACTCACATTATCACTGACAGAGATACAGAGACACAGAGGGTCATCACTCCCACAGACTCAGACAGAGACACTGTTCAGTCCCACTCTGATCCCACCTTCCGGTGACATTTTTATTTGAACACTCAGACAGAACAAGAGCGAAAGAAATGATTTATATTTCTGTCCAAACTGGTCTGTAAATAAATCCCATTTCCAATAATACGTTATGGAGATTTATAATTTGAAAAGCTGTATACTCCAGATACTGTGAACATTAAATAAAAACAGAGACTGCTGGAAATATTCAGTCACTTTCTCTGATGAAAGGTCATTGGCCAGAAACGTTCATTCTGTTTCTCTCTCTCTCCAAATGCTGTCTGACATATAAAGTATTTGCAGCATTTTCTGTTTGACATCATGTTTAGAAGGCACGCAAGTTATTCAATTCAAATGGATACTCCCATTAGAGGTCAGGTTCTTTATTATTGATATATCACATCGAAAATTATTTGTACACTGCAGTATTAGAGATACAATTACAAACACTAATAGAGATAAGCATTAAATATATAAACGTTATCCATTAGACTTGTAAAGAATAACTGAGACCTGAATGCAGAGTGAATCTCACTCTCATTTACAAGACTCAGAAAAAGATTCTACACATCACACTTACAGATTGTAATGTCCAAAGACCCCACTGTCAACTCCATACACTTTAACTTGTCGACCAGTCTATCCTTTTCCATAGCTATTTTAAAACTAATCGAATAGCAGTTAGTGCTCCCCCATTAATACCTCCATCACTTGTCCTGCCTTATTTCCTGAGAGAAGGTTGGGTTTTGCCCCTTCTCATGGAGGGCCGCCTTCATATTAATTGAGAAAGTTTTCCTGAATATACCGAGTAAATTCTCCAACCCATTCCCAGTCGGTATTTGGAAGGTTAAAATCCCCTTTTCTTGTAACCCTATCATTCTTCCAGCCTTTAGCAAGCTCCCTTCATATTTTCCCCCCAATTTCCTACTGGGTCTTGCGGTGGGGGGTGGGGGGGGCGGGAGTGGAGGGGGTCTAGTGTATAATCCCAACAACATGATCACACCCTTCATTTTTCTCAGTTCCATCCATACAACTTCACTGGATGATCCATCAGGAATATCCTCTCTAAGTGCTGCCATGACGTTTTCCCTTATCAAAAACACCACTCCCCTCCTCTCTTGCCGCTCCTTGTCTCCTTCCTGTAAACATTCCTTCAGTGCAGGTTTGCAATTGACCACAGACCTTGTGTTTCAGAGGTAGGGGCACTGCCACTGCACCACAAAAACCCTCACAAATCAGAATTAAACCACAGAGAACATTCATAACACCTGACATAATAAGAGACACCAATGTTCGAGTGTCTGTATAATGGAGACCACTGGACCAAAACATAACATCTTCGATCACAAGGTGAAGGGAGCAACTCTCACCTAGATTTACAAAGTTTCAAGAGTTTAAATCACTTATCAGGAATACTAACATGGCAAGAATCATTTTGAATAATTTATTGATAAGTCCAGATGTTTTCAGCGTTGAGGTAATCTGTGTTTTCATGCTGCAGTCAATCTCTCTCCATCAAACACTGATGTCCCACGTTTCCCAGCCCTTTAACCGATACCATGGAGGATCACCTGGGGATTGTGAGGTGCCACCACTCTTCACATTAGTGTTTCATTCAAATGTGAACAAACAGATCATGACAACGCACATTCAGTGCTCACATAAATATACATGTATTTGTGAAATTAAGTTTTAAAGACTGGACAATTCTGATCACATTAATTAATGAAATGAGAACTTTCATTCCGCAAGCAATATTGTTTTCCAATCAAACACTCCCATCTCTAAATCTCATTATGTTCCAAAGGTATCCTTCTCTCCAGAATGCCCACTCAATAACTCGTTCCCTCAGTGAGCTGGATAGCTGGTTTACAATGGAGAGGCACACCAACTGCATTGGCCCTATTCCCACATTAGCTGATGTTACCATGAAGGACTCTTCTTCTTACCCTGGCCTGAGCTATGGTGACCCTGAGGTTACACTCAGCACCAGTTGCCCCTCTCCGATGAGGGACTGGTATGTGACCATGTCCTTGGAGAAAAAGAGATGATACCAGAGGGTGGTGTGAGTATGACTGGGCTTAATGTTAAAGCTGTGTTTGACTGAGTGTGACATCAAGGAGCCTGAGCAAATCTGAAGCCAATGGAAATTGAGGAAAACGCTCTGCTGGTTGGAGTTGGACCTGACACAAAGGAAGAAGGTTGTGATTGTTGGTGGTCAGTCATCACAGCGAAAGAACATTTCTGTTGGAGTTCCTCAGGAGAATGTCCTCGGCCCAACAATCTTCAATAGTTTATAAATGTACATCGCTCCATCTTAAGGATGTTAGTCAATGTTTGCACAAAGTTCAACAGCATGTGTGACTACTCAGATACTGAAGCAGCCCTTGGCAAGTGCAGTAAAACCTGGATAATATCCAGGACTAGGAAGAAAAGTGACAAAGAACATTCGTGCCACATAAATGCCAGACACTGATGATCTCCAACAACAGAGAATCAAACCATCATCCTTTGATATTCAATGGGGTTACCATTGCTGAATCCTCTCCTGTCAACATCTTGGGGTTACCATTGACCTGAAACTGAATTGTACCAGTGATATAAATACAGTGATAACAGAGCAGGTCAGAGGCTCGGAATACTGCAGTGAATGACTCACCTCCTGATACCCCACAGACTGTCCTCCATCTACAATACACCAGTCAGGATTGTGATGGAATACTCCCCACAGGCCTGGATGTGGGGCAGCTCCAACAGTATTGCAGAAGCTTGGCACCAGCCGGGATAAAAGACCCCACTTGATTGCCACGACATCCACAAACATCCATGTTATTTTCCCCACTGACCCACAGGAGCAGCAATGTGCACCAGCGACAAGGTGCCCTGCAGAAATTCACAGAAGCTCCTTAGACAGCACTTTCCAAACCCACAACACATTCTCAACAACCACTAGGGACGAGCAATAATTGCCGGCCCAACCAGCGATGCCCAGGAATGGATTAGAATTCATTTAAAATGTTACCCAATCACAACCAACGGTGGGCACTGGGTTTTAGGTTTTGTGAGTGTAAGCTGGTTGGGTCCAGGCTGTAACCTGTTTGTTATGAAGACCTGAAGAGAAATGCTGTGTGGAACAATCTGTCAGTCTTTCAGAGACATGGCCGACATACATAGCATCACACAGACACTGACATTCATATACCAGATTACTCACACGGGAGAGAGGTGGAAGCAATTTAAAATGTATTTGTGTCTGGACTGAAGAATATTTGGAAACACAATTAAAAATATTGTCATTAAAACAATTTGGTAAGGAAGCTATTTCCAAATTGGATATTTTCAAAGTGCTTGACCTTTATAATACTTTGAGCTGGGTGTGATAACCAGGCATGATAGTGCACTTTGTGTTCAACAGATTTGAGTCTGAAAATTAAACCAAACGAATGGGTGGACCTGTGATTATTGGACAATTAAAGTGGACACGGTTCGTATTGAAGAACAATCATTGGACACAAAACAATTTCTCTTCACAGATGCTGCTGAGCTTTTCCAGCAAGTTTTGCTTTTGTTTCTGATTTAAAGCACCTGCATTTTTTTTTGGATATCGTCAAAAGATTTATGACCTTAAATAACTAGACTTTGCTGTTGAAGGTCAGGGCAATCTTGAAATCAGTGACATTTTGACTTGAGTCACACACAAAGATGTTGGCTGGGATTATGGCGGACATCAATGTAAATGCACAGTTCTGTTTGGACACTGAAGTTGTGGAGCTGACATACACTGGATATGGTTGATGAGGGATTCAATGTAAGACCCCATGTGCTGCAGTATTCCATCACCTTTGTAACATCTTCATTAAGGATCTGGGGCAGAATTACAGAGGCTTTATTGGTCAGTACATTGAGTGTAGGAGTGTGGCTGTACATGACATTGGTTCGGCCACTTTTGGAATTCTGGTCTCCCTGCTATAGGAAAGATGTTGTTAAACTTGAAATGCTGCAGTTGAAATATATAACATTGCCACTGGGGCTCCAGGGTTTGAGCTATTGGAGGCTGAGAAGTGACCTGTTGCTGAACAAAGAGACCTTGGAGTGCAGGTTCATAGCTCTCTGAAAGTGGAGTCGCAGGTAGATAGGATAGTGAGGAAAGCTTTCCTTTATTGGTCAGAGTATTGAGTACATGAGTTGGGAGGTCAATTTGCAGCTGTACAGGATATTGGGTAGGCCACTGTTGGGATACCATGTGTAATTCTGGTCTCCTTCCTATTGGAAAGATGGTGTGAAACTTGAAAGGGTTCAGAAAAAATCTACAAGGATATTGCCAGCTTTGGAAGATTGGAGCGATAGGGAAAGGCTGAACAGGCTGGGGCTGTTTTCCCTGGAGCATTGGAGGCTGAGGGGTGAGCTTCTAGAGATTTATAAAATCATGAAAGGCATGGAAAAGGTAAATGGACAAAGTATTTTCCCTGAGGTGGGGGAGTCCAGAACTAGAAGTTATAGGTTTAGGGTGAGAGGGGAAAGATATAAAAGAGACCGAAGGGGCAACTTTTTCATTCAGAGCTGGAGTGAGGTGGCAGGGAAAATGGTGGAGGCTGGTGCAATTGCAACATTGAAGAGGCATTTGGATGGGTGTATGAATAGGAAGGGTTTGGAGGGATATGGGCTGGGTGCTGGCAGGTGGGACTAGATTGGGTTGGGATGTCTGCTACACATCTTTATGACTCTCTGACTCGATGACCTCAGAGAGGTTCGCTCAATCATGAACAGCGTGGATAGGGTGAAGAGCCAAGGTCTTTTCTATGGGGAAGAGGAGTTCATACTGGTGCACACAGGGTTAAGGTGAGATGGGAAAATTTAAGATGGACCTAAGGGGCAACTTTTCTCAAACAGAAGTCAGTGCGTGCATGGAATGAGCTGCAAGAGGAAGTGGTGGAAGCTGTACAATGACAGCATTTGAAAGGCATCCGGATGGTTATATGAATAGGGAGGGTTCAGAGGAATTGGGGCCGTGTGCTGACAAATGGGACTAGATCTGTTCAGGGTGAATGGGTTTAACGGAGCGGTCTGTGTCCGTGCTATGACAATTTAACTCTCAGTCATCAGCATAGAGAAAACAGTGAGACATGGTTGTTGGTAGATCATTTGTCTGAATGTTGAAAAGTGTTTAGATCAACCCTGTGTCCAACCCTTGGACAGTCTGCCCCATGCACTTCCTACCTTTCATAGAGTCATAGTGTCATAGAGATGGACAGCATGGAAACTGACCATTGCTTCAACCCTTCCATGTTGGCCAGATACCCAACATTATTCTAATCCCATTCGCCAGCACTTGCCCCACATCCCTCTGAACTCTTCCTATTAATATACCCATCCAAATGCCTTTTATATGTTGTAAATGTACCAGTCTCCACCACTTCCTCTGGCTGTTCATTCCATACACACATCAATCTCTGCAAGAAAAAAAACTGCCCTAAATTCCCTTTTAAGTCTTTCTCACCTTATACCCACAACCTCTGGTCTTGGAAATAGATACTTCCCCTATCCATGCCCCTCTTGATTTTATAAATCTCTGCAAGGTCACCCCTCAACCTCCGACACTCCAGGGAAAATAGCCCCAGCCTATTCAGCCTCTTCCTATAGCTCAAAACCTTCAATCCAACAACATCATTGTAAAGCTTTTCTGAACCCTTTCAAGTTTTATAACCTTCATCCTACAGCAGGAATTGAATGCAGGATTTCACTAATGACCTAACCAATGCCCTTGACAGTGACAACATGATCTCCCAACTCCAATATTCAATGCACTGATTATAAAATCAAGCAACCCCAGCATTGCAAAGTAGAGAGAGTGGGAACCGGCAGTATGAGGGAGAGAGAGAGTGGGAGCAGGCAGTGTGAGGGAGATAGAGAGTGGGAGCAGGCAGTGTGAGGGAGAGAGAGAGTGGGAGCGGGCAGTGTGAGGGAGAGAGAGAGTGGGAGCAGGCAGTGTGAGGGAGAGAGAGAGTGGGAACCGGCTGTTTGACGGAGAAAGAGAGAGGGAGCGGGCAGTTTGAGGGAGAGAGAGTGGGAGCGGGCAGTATGAGGGAGAGAGAGTGGGAGTGGGCAATGTGAGGGAGAGAGAGAGTGGGAGCTGGCAGTGTGAGGGAGAGTGTGGGAGCTGGCAGTGTGAGGGAGTGAGAGTGGGAGCGGACAGTGTGTGAGAGAGAGAGAGTGGGAGCGGGCAGTGTAAGGGAGAGAGAGAGAGAGAGAGGGAGCGGGCAGTGTGAGGGTGAGGGAGAGGGAGAGGGAGCGGGCAATGTGAGGTAGAGTGAGAGAGGGAACAGGCAGTGTGAGGGAGAGAGAGAGTGGGAGCGGACAGTGTGAGGGAGATACAACTTGGGAGCTGGCAGTGTGAGGTAGAGAGAGAGAGAGGGAGCGGGCAGTGTGAGGGAGAGAGAGTGGGAGTGGGCAGTGTGTGAGAGAGAGAGAGAGTGGGAGCGGGCAGTGTGAGGGAGAGAGAGAGTGGGAGCGGGCAGTGTGAGGGAGAGAGAGAGAGGGAGCGGGCAGTGTGAGGGTGAGGGAGAGGGAGAGGGAGCGGGCAATAGGAGGTAGAGTGAGAGAGGGAACAGGCAGTGCGAGGGAGAGAGAGAGAGAGTGGGAGCCGGCGGTATGAGGCAGAGAGAGAGTGGGAGCCAGCAGTGTGAGGTAGAGAGAGAGAGAGGGAGCGGGCAGTGTGAGGGAGAGAGAGAGAGAGTGGGAGCCGGCGGTATGAGGCAGAGAGAGAGTGGGAGCCAGCAGTGTGAGGGAGAGGGAGAGTCGGAGCCCGCAGTGTGAGGGAGAGAGAGTGGGAGTTCGCAGTGTGTGTGAGAGAGAGAGTGGGAGCGGGCAGTGTGTGAGAGAGAGAGAGAGAGTGGGAGCGGGTAGTGTGAGGGAGTGAGAGTGGGAGCGGGCAGTGTGAGGCAGAGAGAGTGGGAGAAGGCATTGTGAGGGAGAGAGAGAGTGGGAGAAGGCAGTGTGAGGGAGAGAGAGAGTGGGAGCGGGCAGTGTGAGGGAGGGAGAGAGTGGGAGCGGGCAGTGTGAGGGAGGGAGAGTGGGAGCGGGCAGTGTGAGGCAGAGAGAGTGGGAGAAGGCATTGTGAGGGAGAGAGAGAGTGGGAGAAGGCAGTGTGAGGGAGAGAGAGAGTGGGAGCGGGCAGTGTGAGGGAGGGAGAGAGTGGGAGCGGGCAGTGTGAGGGAGGGAGAGTGGGAGCGGGCAGTGTGAGGCAGAGAGAGTGGGAGAAGGCATTGTGAGGGAGAGAGAGAGTGGGAGCTGGCAGTATGAGGCAGAGAGAGAGTGGAAGAGGGCAATGTGAGGGAGAGAGAGTGGGAGAGGGCAGTTTGAAGGAGAGAGAGCGGGAGCTGGCAGTGTGAGGGAGAGAGAGTGGGAGTCGGCAGTGTGAGGGAGAGAGAGAGTGGGAACCGGCTGTGTGACGGAGAGAGTGAGTGGGAGCCGGCAGTGTGAGGGAGAGAGAGTGGGAGACAGCAGTGTGATGGAGAGAGAGAGTGGGAGCAGGCAGTGTGAGGGAGAGAGAGAGTGGGAGTGGGCAGTTTGAGGGAGAGAGAGTGGGAGCGGGCAGTGTGAGGGAGAGAGAGTGTGGGAGCTGGCAGTGTGAGGGAGAGAGAGAGAGTGGGAGCGGGCAGTGTGAGGGTGAGGGAGAGGGAGAGGGAGCGGGCAATGTAAGGTAGAGTGAGAGAGGGAACAGGCAGTGTGAGGTAGAGAGAGTGGGAGCGGGCAGTGTGTGAGAGAGAGAGAGTGTGGGAGCGGGCAGTGTGAGGGAGAGAGAGAGAGGGAGCGGGCAGTGTGAGGGAGAGAGAGTGGGAGCGGGCAGTGTGTGAGAGAGAGAGAGATTGGGAGCGGGCAGTGTGAGGGAGAGAGAGAGTGGGAGCGGACAGTGTGAGGGAGAGACAGCTTGGGAGCCGGCAGTGTGAGGGGGAGAAAGAGTGGGGGAGGCAGTGTGAGGGAGAGAGAGAGTGGGAGCTGGCAGTGTGAGGGAGAGAGAGAGTGGGAGCTGGCAGTGTGAGGGGGAGAGAGAGTGGGAGCTGGCAGTGTGAGGGGGAGAAAGAGTGGGGGAGGCAGTGTGAGGGAGAGAGAGAGTGGGAGCTGGCAGTGTGAGGGAGAGAGAGTGGGAGCGGGCAGTGTGAGGGAGAGAGAGAGAGGGAGCGGGCAGTGTGAGGGAGAGAGAGTGGGAGCGGGCAGTGTGTGAGAGAGAGAGAGAGTGGGAGCGGGCAGTGTGAGGGAGAGAGAGTGGGAGCGGGCAGTGTGTGAGAGAGAGAGAGAGTGGGAGCGGGCAGTGTGAGGGAGAGAGAGAGTGGGAGCGGGCAGTGTGAGGGAGAGAGAGAGAGAGTGGGAGCGGGCAGTGTGAGGGAGAGAGAGTGGGAGCGGGCAGTGTCAGGGAGAGAGAGAGTGGGAGCTGGCAGTGTGAGGGAGAGAGAGAGTGGGAGCTGGCAGTGTGAGGGGGAGAGGGAGTGGGAGCGGGCAGTGTGAGGGAGAGAGAGAGTGGGAGCGGGCAGTGTGAGGGAGAGAGAGAGTGGGAGCGGGCAGTGTGAGGGAGAGGGAGTGGGAGCGGGCAGTGTGAGGGAGAGAGAGTGGGAGCTGGCAGTGTGAGGGAGAGAGAGTGGGAGCGGGCAGTGTGAGGGAGAGAGAGTGGGAGCGGGCAGTGTGAGGGAGAGAGAGTGGGAGCTGGCATTATGAGGGAGAGAGAGAGTGGGAGCGGGCAGTGTGAGGGAGAGAGAGTGGGAGCGGGCAGTGTGAGGGAGAGAGAGAGTGGGAGCGGGCAGTGTGAGGGAGAGAGAGTGGGAGCGGGCAGTGTGAGGGGGAGATTGAGAAAGTTATCCAAGATTGTGGAACAGGCACATTCGGCCCGTCTGCTCCAGGCTGGCCATATTCCTTTCTCTCTCTTTCCTTGTCGTCTGTATTTTCCTTCATTTCTGGAATTCTGTCGGGAGGCAGCAGTGGTGATGCATTGTGGGAAGTGTGCCAGTGGCTGTGGGTCCTGAGTGCTGTCGAATGGCCATCTGGGGTGTGACCATAAGATATAGGACCTAGGAGTGGAAGTAAGGCCATTCGGCCCATCGAGTCGTGGATGTGGCTGTGGGCCCGAGACTAACATGGTCAGAGCAAGCCCAAAGTGGCAATGAGGGAGATACATAAATGATGAAAAGAGGTGGACCCAGCACCAATCAACGTGTCACACCGCTGGTCACAGGTCTCACAGGTTTCTATCACCACCCTCTGTCTCCTACCTTCTGTATCCAAATGTGCTAGTATTCTACCTGCATTCCACGTGACCTCATGTTTCTAAACAATTGACCATGCAGAACTTTGTTTTACTCGGAGAAAGTGAGGACTGCAGATGCTGGAGATCAGGGCTGAAAAATGTCTTGCTGGAAACGCGCAGCAGGTCAGGCAGCATCAAAGGAGCAGGAGTATCGACATTTCAGGCATAAGCCCTTTTTCAGGAATGAGAACTTTGTTTTATGCCTTACTGAACTATATATAAATCACATTCACCACCCTGCCTTCATCAATCCTCTTCATTACATCCTTAAAAATCTCAATTCAGTTAATGAGACATGATTTCCCACCATGTTGACAAAGTCTAATCTGTCCTTGCCTTTCCAAATTTATGTAAATCCCCAGGATCCCTCAGGATCTCCCCTCAACATATTGCCCACCACCGATGTCAGGCTCAACGATCTGTAATTCCCTGGCTTCTGCTTCCTACATTTCTTAAACAATGACACCACGTTCGCCAACCTCCAGTCTTCTGGCACCTTATCAGTGACTATTGATGATATAAGTATCTCAGCAAGGGGCCCAATAATCCCTTCCCGAGCTTCTCACAGAGCTCTCGGGTACACATGGACAGGTCTGGGGATATATAAACTTTTATGTGTTTAAAGATGTCCAGCACCTCTTCTTCTGTTATATGGGCATTTTGAAGATGTCCTTATTACAGATATTTACTTCCCCAAGTTCTCTAGCTTCCATATCCTTCTTCACAATAAACACTGATGCAAGATGCTCATTTAGTGTCTCCCACATCTGCTGCAGTACCACAGGTGGGTTTGTTGATCCACAGGTGGGTTTGTTGATCCACAGGTGGGTTTGTGGATCCACAGGTGGGTTTGTGGATCCACAGGTGGGTTTGTGGATCCACAGGTGGGTTTGTCGATCCACAGGTGGGTTTGTGGATCCACAGGTGGGTTTGTTGAGCCACAGGTGGGTTTGTGGATCCACAGGTGGGTTTGTGGATCCACAGGTGGGTTTGTGGATCCACAGGTGGGTTTGTTGATCGACAGGTGGGTTTGTGGATCCACAGGTGGGTTTGTGGATCCACAGGTGGGTTTGTTGATCCACAGGTGGGTTTGTTGATCCACAGGTGGGTATGTTGATCCACAGGTGGGTTTGTGGATCCACAGGTGGGTTTGTTGAGCCACAGGTGGGTTTGTGGATCCACAGGTGGGTTTGTGGATCCACAGGTGGGTTTGTGGATCCACAGGTGGGTTTGTTGATCGACAGGTGGGTTTGTGGATCCACAGGTGGGTTTGTTGATCCACAGGTGGGTTTGTTGATCCACAGGTGGGTATGTTGATCCACAGGTGGGTTTGTGGATCCACAGGTGGGTTTGTTGAGCCACAGGTGGGTTTGTGGATCCACAGGTGGGTTTGTTGAGCCACAGGTGGGTTTGTGGATCCACAGGTGGGTTTGTGGATCCACAGGTGGGTTTGTGGATCCACAGGTGGGTTTGTTGATCGACAGGTGGGTTTGTGGATCCACAGGTGGGTTTGTGGATCCACAGGTGGGTTTGTTGATCCACAGGTGGGTTTGTTGATCCACAGGTGGGTTTGTGGATCCACAGGTGGGTTTGTGGATCCACAGGTGGGTTTGTTGATCCACAGGTGGGTATGTTGATCCACAGGTGGGTTTGTTGAGCCACAGGTGGGTTTGTTGATCCACAGGTGGGTTTGTTGATCCACAGGTGGGTTTGTGGATCCACAGGTGGGTTTGTTGATCCACAGGTGGGTTTGTGGATCCACAGGTGGGTTTGTTGATCCACAGGTGGGCTTGTTGATCCACAGGTGGGTTTGTTGATCCACAGGTGGGTTTGTTGATCCATAGGTGGGCTTGTTGATCTTTCAGGGGGCCCTATTCTCTCCATAATTACCCTTTTGTATTTAATGTATTTATAAAATCCTTTTGGATTCTCCTTAGCCCTATTTGCCAAAGCTATCTCATGTCCCATTTTCACCTTCCTGATTTCCCTCTTATGTATACTTCTCCTGCCTTTATACTCTTCTTGAGATTCTCCCGATCCCTGCTGTCTATACCTGACATATGCTTCCTTCTTATTCTTGAACAAAACCTCATTTTCTCTAGTCATCTATCATTCCTTACACGTACCAGCCTTGCCCTTCACTCAAACAGGAACGTACTGTCTCTGGACTCTCATTATCTCATTGTTGAAGGCTTCCAACTTTCCAGCAGTCCTTTACCTGTGAACACCCACCTCCAATCAATTTTTGAAAGTTCTTGCCTAATATCATCAAAATTGGCCTTCTTCTAAATTTAGAACTTTAACTTTTAGATCTGGTCTGCCTTTTTCCATCACTATTTTAAATCTAATAGGATTAGGGTCACTGACCCTGAAGCAATGCCCCACTGATAGCTCAGTCACCTGTCCTGCTTTATTTCCCAAGAGTAGGTCAAGTTTTGCTCCTTCTTTCGTAAGTACATCCAAATACTGAATTAGAATATTTGCTTGTGCACACTTCACACATTGCTCTCCATCCAAACCCTGAACACTATGGCATCCCAGTCTCTGCTTTGGAAGAGATTCCAATGATCCAAAAATATGAATCCTTCTCCCCAATACCAGCTCCTCAGCCGCACATTCATCTACTCATCCCTCCTGTTCCTATTCCCACTGGGACACGGAACTGGGAGTAATCCAGATATTACCGCTGTAGGAGTGACCGCTGTCTCTGAGGCAAGAAGACTCTGAAGGCCTGGGCAATTCAGCAGGAACAGCAGTTTCTTCCAGCGGGAATCGATTACAGCCAGGAGAGGAACTCCAGACTATCACACAGGACAATCCAACTCTCTCTGTCAAACACCCACACAATACCAATCTTACACTTTCTGACATCAAAGTTATGTCAGTCTACAAACCAACTGTTATTGTGCAGTTGATCATATCAAGTCCACAAGTCAATCAACTGGGAGATGATTCCATCAGGTCTGTAAATCAGTTGGCCAGGCAGTTAATTCCATCAGGTCTGTAAATCAGTTGGACAGGCAGTTAATTCCATCAGGTCTGTAAATTAATTACATCCAATTAATAATCCAATTAACTGGGCATTTTGATGACATCAGGTCACTGTCTATTACATATCTCCCAGTCAGGGTCAAACACACGGGGCCTGTTCGCTGATGTGGTCACTTGTTTATCTTGTAACCTTTG
Organism: Chiloscyllium punctatum; assembly: GCF_047496795.1. Taxonomy (NCBI): domain Eukaryota; kingdom Metazoa; phylum Chordata; class Chondrichthyes; order Orectolobiformes; family Hemiscylliidae; genus Chiloscyllium; species Chiloscyllium punctatum. The sequence continues at coordinate 31,704,421 of NC_092767.1, forward strand.
TCCCTGAATGCCCTGTGATCTGCTGAGGTTCTGCCCTGCTCCCCCATATCAGTTAATCATTACCAATGTCTCCGTGGGCTAGCTGGCGTGTCTTTACTGATACAGAGAGTCAATCACCTTCAAACATCTTATTCTATGGCTTTGTGAGATATTGTATTATATGTTTCTTTATTTTTATATTAAGGCCCTTTATTTACCAACCCACTCACAATCGCTCGGTATTTACACCTTCCGCATTTCATTCAGTCATTCATCAAACTGTGCTCTCCCCACTCCCCAGCGCACTATCTCACCCGAAACTATGAAAAGATGAGAATACTAATCCCCTTCAGAACCATCTACCGGGACTTGAACAGCTTGCAGGACATCAAACAAGTTGTCTCCATCAGCACGGACCTGTTAGATACAGATTGGATGGGGTCTCTGTCCCCTTTAAGAAAGTTACTGTCAAATCGCGCCTCCGTGAAATGGAATGAATGAGGGAGGAGACCGACAATAGGGAGTGAAATCTCAAAACCCAGCCTCGGGAATCCGTTTACTCACCCCTCTGCTTTTATTAAGTACATCTATAATTTCTGATTTGGTTAAATCATATAAGCCTGATATTCTTTCTCATACTCTTTACCCTAAAAGGACTCACACCCTCATCCCCCTCCTACAACTACCCTCGGGGATCCACTTTTTAAGTTCCTGCCTAAATTCCTATTTTCTCTCCCCAGAACCTCGTCCTTTTCCCATCCTGTATCATGGGTTCCAATGTGTACAGCAACATCCTGCTGGTCCCTCTCCCCTTTGGGAATATTCTGTACCCTCTCTGAGATAGTTCTGAATTGTCTGGAGTGAGGGGATATTTGAATAACTGCCTGGACCCAGTTTGGAAGCTCTCTGGACAGATTTCAGATCCCATCATTGACTCACTCTTTATTGGAGGGACATTGAGGTGCAGCAGCACTATATTTGAATTCAGGCCTTTCTGAAGCCGTTTTCAATGTATTTGGTCGGGCAGTGTGTTGGGAAGGTGACCCAGCTGGTTACTGCAGTTATTGAATTGAGAAATAATCGGGTTTGTACTCTGATTATTGAATCAAACAAGAACTAAATTATCTTCAACTGAGAAAAACAATTGAGTTCCGTTTGATTTTAAAATTGAAAGAAATCAAGAGGTGTTAACTCTTTCTTGTATAACACTTAAAACTGCCCTGCAGTATATTCCTCACAGACTAATCGAGCAACAATCGAACATAGTCACACTCACAGAATCCCACTTTACAGACAATGTCCCAGACAACACAGTGACCATCTCAGGGCAGGTCCTGTCCCACTGGCAGGACAGAGCCAGCAGAGGGAACAGCTCCGTGGGATACAGTCAAGAGGGCTGTGCTCTGGAAGTGCTCAGCATTGATGCCAGACACCATGAAGCCTCATGTCATCAGGTTAAACATGGACACTGAAACATTCTGTGTGTCTTAAAAAGTATTGAGGTAAATAAGTCCCTGGGTCCTGATGGGATCGGTCCCAGAATATTGAGGGAGACAAGAGAACAAATTGCTGCAGCATTGACAGACATCTCTGTATTCTCTCTGGCCACAGGTGAGGTCCCAGAGGACTGGAGACTAGCTGATGTTGTCCCATTGTTTAAGAAGGGTAGCAGGGATAACCCTGGGAATTACAGACCTGTGAGCCTTATGTCAGTGTTAGGGAAATGATTGGAAAAGGTTCACATGGACAAGATCTATTTGCATTAAGAAGAAAATGGGTTTATTAGTGACAGACAGCATGGTTTTGTACGGGAGAGGTCGTGCCTTCCTAACTTGACCACGTTTTTTAAGGAGATGATGAAGATGATCGATGAGGGAAAACCAGTTGATATTGTCTACATGGACTTCAGTAAAACCTTTGACAAGGTCCCTCATGGCAGACTGGTACAAAAGGTGTAGTCACATGGTATCGGGGGTGAGCTGGCAAGATGGATTTTCCTATTTAGAACTGACTCAATCATAGGAGACAGAGGGGTGTGATGGAGGAAGTTTTTCAGAATGGAGGGCTGTGACTAGTGGTGTTCACAGGGATCAGAGCTGGGACCTCTACTGTTCATGGCATTTATAAATAATTTGGAGGAAAACGTGATGAGTCTAATCAGTACGTTTATGGATGATACAAAGATTGGGACGATACAAAGATTGGTGGAGTTGCGGATCATGAGGAGGATTGTCAGACGATACAACAGAACATAGATCAGTTGGAGGCATGGGCAAAAAAATGGCAGATGGAGTTTAATCTCAACAAATAAGAGGTGATGCATTTTGAAAGGTCAAATACAGCTGGCAATTATATAGTGAATGGCAGAACCCTTCAGAGCATTAACATGCAGAGGGATCTAGGTGTACCCATCCACAGATCACTAAAGGTGGCAGTGTCACAGTGTCATAGAGTCGTAGAGATATGCAGCATGGAAACAGTCCCTTCCATCCAACTCGTCTATGCCATCCCAAAACAATCTAGTCCCACCTGCCAGCACCTGGCCCATATCCCTCCAAACCCTTCCTATTCATATACCCATCCAGATGCCTTTTCAATGTTGCAATTGTGCTGGCTACCACAACTTCCTCTGGCAGCTCATTCCATTTACGTAAAATCCTCTGAATGAAAATGTTGCCCCTTAGGTACTTTTATATCTTTCCCCTCTCTCCCTAAACCTATGCCCTCTCGTTCTGTACTCCCACATCCCAGGGAAAAGACTTTGTTCATTTATCCTATCCATGCCCCTCATGATTTTATAAACCTCCATAAGATCACCCCTCAGCCTTTGATGCTTCAGGGAAATAAGTCCCAGCCTATTCAACCTCTCCATATAGCTCAAATTCTCCAACCCTGGCAAAATCCCTTCAAATCTTTACTTAACCCTTTCAAGTTTCACATCTTTCCAATAGGAAGGAGACTGGAATTGCACACAATATTCCAGCAGTGCCTTAACCAATGTCCTGTACTGCCACAACATGACCTCCCAACTCCTATACTCAATACTCTTACCAATAAAGGAAAGCATAACAAATGCCTTCTTCACTATCCTATCTACTTGAGATTACCCTTTCATAGAACTATGAACCTGCACTCCAAGGTTTCTTTGTTCAGCCACACTCCCTAAGACCTCACCAAGAATGTGTATGTCCTGCTAAGGTTTGTTTTCCCAAAATGCTGCACCTCACATTTATCTAAATTAAACTCCATCTGCCATTCCTTGGGCCATTAGCCTATCTGATCAAGATCCCATTGTAATCTTCGCTGTCCACTACACCTCCAATTTTGGTGACTTCAGTAAACTTACTAACTGTACCTCTTATGCTCACATCCAAATCATTTATATAAATGTTGAAAAGTATTGGACCCAGCACCGATCCTTGTGGCACTCCACTGGTCACCGGCCTCCAGTCTGAAAAACAACCCTCCTCCACCATCCTCTGTCTTCTCCCTTTGAGCCAGTTCTATTTCCAAATGGCTAGTTCTCACTGTATTCCATGAGATCTAACCTTGCTCACCAATCTCCCATGGGGAACCTTGTTGAACACCTTACTGAAGTCCATACAGATCACATCTACCGCTCTGCCCTCATCAATCCTCTGTTACTTCTTCAAAAATGATAATCAAGTTTGTAAGACATGATTTCCCATGCACAAAGCCATATTAACTATCCTTAATCAGTCCTTGCCTTTCCAAATACATGTACATCCTGTCCCTCAGGATTCCCTCCAACAACTTGCCCAACACCGACATCAGGCTCACTGGTCTATAGTTCCCTGGCTTGTCCTTACTACCCTTCTTAAACAGTGGCACCATGTTAGTCAACCTCCAGTCTTCCAGCACCTCACCTGTGACTATCGCTGATACAAATATCTCAGTAAGAGGCCCAGCAATCACTTCCCACAGATTTCTCAGGTATACCTGATCAGGTCCTGGGGATTTATCCACTTTTATGCATTTCAAGACATCCAGTGCTTCCTCCTCTGTAATTTTTCAAGATGTCACCATTTATTTCCCTACATTCTATATCTTCCATGTCCTTTTCCATAGTAAATACTGATGCAAAATACTCATTTAGTATCTGCCCCATCTCCTGCAGCTCCACACAATGGCCACCTTGCTGATCTTTGAGGGGCCCAATTCTCTCCCCAGTTACCCTTTTGTCCTTCATGTATTTGTAAAAACCCTTTGGATTCTCCTTAACTCTATTTGCCAAAGCTATCTCATGACCCCTTTTTGCCCTCCTGATTTATCTCTTACGTATACTCTTCTGAGGATTCACTCGATCTATCCTGTCTATACCTGACATGTGCACTCGATCTATCCTGTCAATATCTGACATGTGCTTCCTTTCTTGCTGGTGGATAAGGGAGTAAAAAGGCCTATGGCATGCTTGCCTTCATTGGAATGGGCATTGAGTATAACAGTAGTCCAAAGATGTGTGGGTTAGGTGAATTGGCCAAGGTAGATTGCCCATAGCGCTCAGGGATGTGTAAGGTAGGCGCACTATTCAGGGGAATTGCGGAATAATAGGGGTGGGGAAATGCGTCTGCGTGGGAGATCTTCAGAGGGTCGGTGTGGACTTGTTGAGCCAAATGGCCTGCGTCTACACTGTAAGGATTCCATGATTTCTATGATAGGCAAGTTATGCTTCAGCTTTGTAGAACTTTAGTTTGGCTGTACTTGGAATATTGTGTCTAGTTCTGATCACCACACTACTAGAAGGACGTTGATACTTTAGACAGGGTACAGAAAAGGTTTGCCAGGATGTTGCCTTAGTATGAGTGGTTTTAGCGATGAAGAAAGTTTGGATAGACTGGATTTGTTTACATTGGAATGTAGAAGTTTATAAGATTGTGAATGACATTGGATGAAGTGGAAATATGAGGCTTTTTCACTGGTTGGGGGGGTCAATTACAAGGGGCACAGGCTCAAACCACAAGGAGGGACGTTTAAAAGAGATGTGCAAGGCCCGTTTTTCACACAAAGGGTGGTGAGTGCCTGGAATGTACAGCCAGAGGAGGCGGTGGAAGGAGACACATTAGTAGCATTCAAGGAATACCTGGACAAATACACAAATAGGAAGGGAATAGAGGGATACAGATCCTGGAAATGAAGACGGTTTTAGTATGGAAGGGTAACATGTGTCAGCGCAGGCTTGGAGGGCCGAAGGGCATGTTCCTGTGCTGCATTGTTCTTTGTTCTTCTCTGTTCAGTGAGCTCTTCCTGCATTTAAAACACTGCAACAGGGATGCTATGAAACAACTCCAGGTCACTGAGATACAGACCCACCTTGGAGGATACAGTCCCAGATGTGGCTTTCCCAGACTAGTGCACTTGGAAGTTTGAATATTGAGTTTTACTTTTAAAACGACACCTCCGCTGGATACTATTGAGACAAAAATATAAGTGCAATCACATTTTCAGAATTCCAGTGGTTTTCCAGTCAGATCACTACTTCGAATCCCTTGATTAGATTCCAGTCTGTAACTCACTCCCAGGTATTTATTATTCTAGATATAAACCTCTTGGAACACACCAAAAAGAAATCACTGGAGAACCACAGCAGGTCTGGCAGCATCTGTGGAGGGATAAGAGAGTTAATGTTCCTAATCCAGGTTAATTGGAGTTTTGAAACAAGGATCCCTTCCTCCCAGGAACTGAGACTTCTCTGAACTGCTTCCAATGCAAGTATATCATTTTCATAAAGGAAACCAAAACTGAGTGCAATACTCGATGTGTGGTCTAAACAGTGACCGTGCAGTTGTAACAAGACCTCCCTCCTTTTATACACTACTCCTTCCCTGAGAGGTAACATTTTCATGCAGAGGGGGTGTGTGTATGGAATGGGTTGTCAGAGAAAGTGGTCCAGACAGGTACAATTACAACATTTCAAAGACATTTGAACAGGGACATGAATAGGAAAGATTTAAAGGGATAAATAAATATTGAACTGTTTCCAGAACACTGAAAGTAAATGTAATCTTGAACAACTCTATTACAGTCCTTGTCCAGAATTGCATGTGAGACAATCTATTTTACTGAATTTGCCTGCGACAAGGATGTGCTACTCTACTGGAGCAGTTGCTGTTTATGAGATAAATAACCCATTATCCTGCTAAGTTTTCCAACAGTTATTCCAACTCTTCTTTCTTTTGTCTGTAATTTGATTTTGATTTTAATGTCACATGTACTCAGTACAAAGGTACAGGAATACAGTGAGAAGTGTATAATGTCACCACACAATGCACCATCTTAGGGACAAATACCTCGGCACAGAATCTTAAGAAGAAGGTATGAAGAAAGAACAATGTTAAAAATTCAACACTTTTTATTTTTAAAGTAAATATGCTATAACATAAAACACACAATGTAAGTGTAAAAGTTACACGTTGCAGACATTCTTACTTTTAAGTGGAAAATAAAGGAATAAAGATGCAGGTTCCAACATTACAGTCATTCTTAAGTGCTTAATCTCAGTTGGACCGCATTTGAAAGAATCACCTTGAGATCAGAGGTCCGTGTTAAGGCAACAGCTGGCCAAGAGACTGCACATGCGGGGCTAAGAGATCACCACACCAGGTCGAGAGATCATCAGGCTGAGCCAAGAGATCACCACACCGGGCTGGGAGATCATCATGCTGAGCCGAGAGATCACCACACCGAAATGAGAGATCACCACACCGGGCTGGGAGATCATCATGCTGAGCCGAGAGATCACCACACCGGGCTGGGAGATCACCACACCGGGCTGGGAGATCATCACACCGGGCTGGGAGATCACCACACCGAACTGAGAGATCACCACACCGGGCTGGGAGATCATCATGCTGAGCCGAGAGATCACCACACCGAACTGAGAGATCACCACACCGGGCTGGGAGATCACCACACTGGGCTGGGAGATCATCACGCTGAGCCGAGAGATCACCACACCGAACTGAGAGATCACCACACCAGGCTGGGAGATCACCACACTGGGCTGGGAGATCACCACACCGGGCCGAGAGATCACCACACCAGGCCGAGAGATCACCACACCGGGCTGAGAGATCACCACACCGGGCTGGGAGATCACCACACCAAACTGAGAGATCACCACACCGGGCTGAGAGATCACCACACCGGGCTGGGAGATCACCACACCGGGCTGAGAGATCACCACACCGGGCTGGGAGATCACCACACTGGGCTGGGAGATCACCACGCCGGGCTGAGAGATCATCACACTGGGTTGAGAGATTGCCACACCAGGCCGAGTGAATACCATGCCAGACCAAGAGATCACCATACCAGGCTGGGAGATCACCATGCCAGGCTGGGAGATCACCATCACCCCAGCTGAGAGATCACCACACCGGGCTGGGAGATCACCACACCGGGCTGAGAGATCACCACACTGGGCTGGGAGATCACCACACCAGGCTGAGAGATCCCCACGCCGGGCTGAGAGATTATCACACTGTGTTGAGACATTGCTACACCTGACCGAGAGATTACCATGCCAGACCAAGAGATCACCATACCAGGCTGGGAGATCACCATGCCAGGCTGAGAGATCACCATGCCAGGCTGCGAGATCACCATCACCCCAGCTGAGAGATCATCACGCTGGGCTGAGAGATTACCATGGTGGGCTGCGAGATCCCCACACCCGGCCGAGAGATCCCCACACCCGGCCAAGAGATCACCACAACCAGCTGAGAGATCACCACGTCAGGCAGAGAGATCAACACACCTGGCCAAGAGATTGCACATGCTCAGCCATTGAGAGAGCGGCACCTTGGGCCACTGAGAGGTTGCTCAGCTGGGCCGAGAGACTGTCAGGCTGGGTTTGTGCACAGTCTGAGGCCAGGAGTCCCATGGCCAGGAAGAAGAAAGAAGAGGGGAGAAAGATCAAAAATGAAAAGCGAAGAAGGAAAAGAGAAAAATGAAAAGGAAAGGTATGTGTGTGTGGACTGGGTTGCCGGGGGAGGTGGTGGAGGCTGGTACAATTGCAACATTTCAGGGGCATCTGGATGGGTATTTGAGTGGGAGCGGTTTGGAGGGGTGTGGGCTAGGTGCTGGCGAATGGGACTTGATTGATTTTATCTAATACAATTATTCTCTCATTTAGTTTGAAAATCCCCTTTTCAAATGAAGGAATACTCACAGAGCTCCCATCTGCAGCATATGAGACAATGTTGAAGCAAACCAATATTCTGTTCCTCCTTCATTGAGCTTGAATATTATGTACTACTTCGATCGTCAAGTAATTCTCCTCTTTTGAACAAGGCTGAACTAATCCCACTAATTATCCCTCTAGTCTGCAAGGGCACATGGCAATGCTGCAGTTGGGAATTTGCCACACAGGGGTTGACATTCTTAAGAGACCATAAAGTGCATTAGGCCTGTATTCCATAGGCCAAGAACTCATGGAAAAGCTACATAAAAATAAATTTTCAGGGAGTTTGTGCAAAAGTTTATCAACTGTAAAGTAGTGATGGTAGGAGCCATTTTGGGAAAGCAACTATTAGCAGGAATTATACACTTAATGGTAAGGTCCTAGGGAGTGTTGCTGAACAAAGAGACCTTGGAGTGCAGGTTCTAGCACCTTGAACATAGGGTTGCAGGTAGGATATGATAGTGAAGAAGGCGTTCCTTTATTCGTCACAGTATTGAACACAGGAGTTAGTTACAGCTGGACAGGACATTGGTTAGGCCACTTTTGGAATATTGTGTGCAATTCTGCTCTCCTTCCTTTTAAAAGGATGTTGTGAGACTTGAAAGGGTTCAGAAAAGATTCACAAGAATGTTGCCAGGGTTAGAGGAATTGAGCTGTAGGGAGAGGTTGAACAGGCTGGGGCTGTTTTCCCTGGAGCGTCGGAGGCTGTGGGGTGACTGTATAGAGGTTTACAAAGTCATGAGGGACATGGATATGATAAATAGACAAATGGGGTGGGGAAGTCCAGAATTAGACGGCATAGGTTTAGGGTAAGAGGGAAAAGATATAAAAGAGACATAAGGGGCAACTTTTTCACACAGAGGGTGGTACGTGTATGGAATGAGCTGCCATTGGATGTGGTGGAGGCTGATACAATTGCAACATTGAAAAGGCATCTGAATGGGTATATGAATAGGAAAGGTTTGGAGGAAGATGGGCCGGGTGCTGGCAGATGGGGCGAGATTGGGTTGGGATATCTGGATGAGTTGGACCGAAGGGTCTGTTTCTGTGCTGTACATCTCTATGACCCGATGACTCTAAATGGGCGGAGTTGACAAGCTCGATCTCAGGTGTCCTACTCCACCTCCATCTTGGAATTGCCGCTATTTTAAAATCACTATTTTAATTGCAGTGTAAGAATAAAGTGCGCTTTGCTTCAAGCCTATCAATTTGTCCAATTGAATTGCCTCTGGAACACAATGACTTACACTTGCCTTTAGAAAATAAGAAATAACTATTCTTTCGCTAGTTATTCTTACTCTTTTTTACTTAAAGAACCTCTTTGGATGCATCCTAACCTTCTCAGCCAAGGCCATCCCATGCCCCCTTTTGGCTTTCCTGATTTCTTCTTCAGTAAAGCCCTGCATCCCCTGTATACATCCCTTGGTCCCAGTTGCCAGTACCTAAGCCATACCTCATTCGTTTTCTGGTCAAAGCCTCAATATCTCTTGTCATTCAGGGTTCCCTATTCCTGTCAACCTTGCCTTTCACCTTCATAGGAACATATAGACCTTGAATTCCAGCGAGCTCACTTTTAAAGGCCTCCCACTTGCTGGAGGTCCCTTTACCTGCAAACAAACTACTCCAATCAAACCCTGCAAGCTCCTGTCTAATTCCATCAAAATTCACCTTGCGCCAATTTAGAACTTGAACCTGTGGACCAGTTCCTCTCCATAACTACTTTAAAATTAATAGGACTGGTCCCAAAGTGCTCCCCCACTATCACCTCCATCACCTGTCCTATCCAATTTCCCATGAGTTGGTCGAGTTTTGTCCCTTCCTGAGTAGGATCCTCTATATACTGCTTGAAGAAACTTTTATGAATGCATTTAACAAATTCATTTGCTCACTTAAACCTATTCCACTCTTTCATAGGTTTATGGCTGATAAGTCTATGTTTTGAGTTCCCATCTACCCAGTGTAACCTTAGATTCTTGTTTTGCAAGGGAAGAACCTGTGACTTAAAAATATCCATTGTCCTCACCTCTCCCACTTTCTGGGACAGACAATTCCAAAGTTACACACCCAAAAAAAGAATTCTCTTCATCCCTGTCCAAAAAGTGTGACCCCTCACTAATTTTATAAACATGGTCCCTAATTCTGAACTCACCCACAAGAAGAAACATCCATTCCACATTCACTGTGTCAAGATCATTAAGAGCATCTATACAGTTTGATCAGATCACTCTTAACTCGTCTAAACTCCAGCAGAAACAAACCCAGTCTGAGCACCTATCCCGATTGCACAAGCCACTCATTCAAAATATTCACTGAGTAAACCTCCTCTGAACTGTCTTTAATGCATTTACATCCTCTTTCAAAATAAGGGACTGTTGAAATTAATTATACGGTCAGGGTTAAATAGACATTATTATACTGTAGTAATAGAAAAACAGCAGGTTTCAATTAATGAACCTTGTACCAAGTGAACCTTATGCATCCTAGAGGTTAGTGTCAGCGGGAGTCTACAAACAGCAGTTAGTGCCATCAAGTCATTCCAGATAGGCCTTGGGGCCAGAAGAGGTTTAGAGGCAGGGAGGTGATGGTCACTGACAAGGGATGGGGCAAAACATTGACAGACTAAGTGATCTCTGACTGAGTGAAGTCTAATGAATCTTGGGAAATTCAAAGAATTTGCATTAATGCATCTACAACCGAATTAACAACCTCTTTTAAGACTCTGGGACGAAAACAGAAGGTGATGAGACCTATTATCAGTTTGCTGAGTCCAGCCTCCTTAGTGACTGTAATTACATTGTGTTCATCCCTCCCTCCTACTTCCTGACTTACAGTTAGGTTGACACTGAGGAGCACATGCAGTATTCTCTAGGGAGATACTTGCTCATGCATGGGTGAATGTGATTGGTTGAAGTGTTTCAATCATGCATCTTCTTTCCATGTCTGCTCAGTTTCACTGGATGTTGAGATTTGGAGGGATAGAGTGGGGGTGGGAGGGAAAGTCTAAGGTTGAGCGAGAGATTGTGACCTGGAGAAGAGAGAGATTGATGTCCAGTCTGATGGTGGTTGGGGCTGGTGGAGGTGGTGCGGAGAATGGTGGTGATGTTCAGATTCAGAGAGGAGGAGAGAGGGTGAGGGAGATTGGGATGATGATGCAGACAATCTGGAACTGTGCATGTGCTCAGATCTGAGTCAGCATGCAGACAGAGTTGGCCTGAAGTTTCAATGTCAGCAAAACAGTGTCTTACCACAAGTACTGAAATGCTTTTTCCAGCTCTGCACTTTTTTCCCCCTATCATCTCCCAATAACTCAATATTCTCACTCCCTAGAGGACTGACACTCACATTGCGTACATGTTTTGTTTTTAAATACCCATGGAAACTCTTGCTTTGTTGTTTTTAACATTTTGAGTTGGGTTCTGAGATTCCAATTTCCTCCTTCTAATTAACCTTTTTCTCTGCCATACTTTATTTTCTAATCAATCATCTGACCTGCCACCCATCTTTGCAATATCCTCAAGTTGGACGGTTTCTTCAACTTTTCAGTCAACCACAGAAAGCGAGTCCTCCCTTTAAAGTTTCTTGTTTCAGTCAGAATATACTTCTTCTGAATATTCTGAGGTATCCTCTTAAATCTCTGCCATCACTGTCCCTCCTGATCTCTCTCCAAGCCAGTTATGCCATTCACTTCAGCTGGCTTAGTTTACATGCCCGCAGAGTGGACCTTGTTTAAGTTTGAAATACTTACCTCAGAGTCAATCTTCTTCCATTCAAATTGGATGTAAAATTGAATCATATTGTGATGGCTGCAACGTAGGAGAGCCTTTACACTGTGATTGTTTCATAAATCCTGTCACATTACACAGTCTCAATAAGATGATAATAACACAACCTTATGTCTGGTTGCTCCAGAACACGCAGCTCTAAGATACTTTCTCGAAGGTCATCAATAACCTCTCATCCACGTTACTGCTGCCAACCTGATTTACACAGTCTTTGTGTAGATTCAAGTCAGCAGTGATGATTGCCATCTCACTATCACAAGCAGCCAATATCTCTTCATGTCTAACATCACGGCCCTGGACCATCTCTTACACCTCCCTCCCCTTCCTGGTCCTCTTCATCTCCATTAGTGATGACCGACTTGACACTGACATTTTTTACAAACACACGGACTCCCACAGCTACCTGGATTACACCTCTTCCCACCCTATCTCTTGCAAAAATGCCATCCCTTATTCCCAATTTCTCTGCCTCCGCCGTATCTGCTCCCAGGAGGACCAGTTCCACCATAGAACACACCAGATGGCCTCCTTCTTTAGAGACCCCAATTTCCCTTCCCACGTGGTTAAAGATGCCCTCCAACGCATCTCGTCCACATCCTGCACCTCCGCCCTCAGACTCCACCCCTCCAACCGTAACAAGGACAGAATGCCTCTGGTGCTCACCTTCCACCCTACAAACCTTCGCATAAACCAAATCATCCGCCGACATTTTAGCCACTTCCAAAAGGACCCCACCACCAGGGATATATTTCCATCCCCACCCCTTTCCGCCTTCCGCAAAGACCATTCCCTCCGTGACTACCTGGTCAGATCCACACCCCTCCTACGACCCACCCTCCCATTCTGGCACTTTCCCCTGCCACCACAGGAACTGTAAAACCTGTGCCCACACCTCCTCCCTCACCTCTATCCAAGGAGCCTTCCACATCCATCAAAGTTTTACCTGCACATCCACTAATATCATTTATTGTATCAGTTGCTCCCGATGTGGTCTCCTCTACATTGGGAGACTGGGCGCCTCCTAGCAGAGCGCTTTAGGGAACATCTCCGAGACACCCGAACCAATCAACCAAACCGCCCCGTGGCCCAACATTTCAACTCCCCCCCACTCTGCCGAGGACATGGAGGTCATGCGCCTCCTTCACCGCCGATCCCTCACCACCAGACGCCTGGAGGAAGAACGCCTCATCTTCCGCCTCGAACACTTCAATCCCAGGGCATCAATGTGGACTTCAACAGCTTCCTCATTTCCCCTTCCCCCACCTTATCCTAGTTTCAAACTTCTAGTTCAGCCCTGTCCCCTTGACTTGTCTGGACTTGTCCGAACTGCCTAGCTCCGTTTCCACCTATTCACTCCACCCTCCCCTCCCTGACTTATCACCTTCATCTCCTCCCCCACTCACCCATTGTACTCTATGCTACTCTCTCCCCACCCCCACCCTCCTCCAGCTTATCTCTCCACACTTCAGGCTCACTGCCTTTATTCCTGATGAAGGGCTCTTGCCCGAAACGTCAATTTCGCTGCTCGTTGGATGCTGCCGGAACTGCTGTGCTCTTCCAGCACCACTAATCCAGAATTTGGTTTCCAGCATCTGCAGTTATTGTTTTTAACATCAGAGGGTCTATCAATCAGCCCCTTGAGTGGCTGCTATCCCCTAACTGTCCTCATGCTGTATTTATTTACATCGATGTGTGCTATGGATTTGTTTAAGTTGACACAAAAGCTGCCCACGTTCAGATACAGAGCTATTATTTTGATTTGTTTAAATACAAACATATTGGACAGGCTCATATGAACAGAAACCATTTATATTTGTATCTTGGGAAAACGGTCTGTCTTTATGTTGCCCATCAAAAGAAGCCAAAGCCTTTTCAACAGGGCAAATGAGAGGGATTTAAATTGCATGCACATTTCCAAAACACAAACTTTCATGTCTGGAAACTGAGCTGTCTGAGTTGATGTTACTCAGGAAATGAAGATTAAAATATCTGCTCCAAAATGGGGGTGGCAGAGCTGCTTATTGAAGCCAGTGGAGAGAAAGTAGAGTTAACATTTCAAGTCCAATTCTGCAAAAGGGTCAAAATGTTAACTCCACGGGTCTAGCAGCATCGGTAGAGAGATTGCAGAGAGAAATATCCAGCAATTTCTATTTGTGTTTCAGATTTCCAACATTCACCGTTCTTTCTTTTATATTATTGAAAATAGTGACTGTCCATTTGATTATCTCCTGTTTACAATATCTAATTTATCCAGACTGCGTCTTAATCCAAACTTTTAGCACCAAATGCCAATGAGCATTCAATGGGCATTTAATACTGTCTCACATGCCACCTGACTTACTGTCTGTCTGGCCTGTTGCATTAGCCCTTGAGTAAGTCAGTTACGCAGCACAGGGACAAAGAGAGTCAGTATTTCACAAGTTTACAGGTGGACAACAGACTTATTAACTGTTTGTCTCTGTCTCGTAGTAATTGGCTATTTGAACATTTTATATTGGACAAATGCTGAGCATTCAAGTCCTTGATAATCAAATAAAATGGAAGGAATACTGCAGATACTGTAAATCAGAAACAAAAACAGAAATTATTGGAAAAGCTCAGCAGGTCTGGCAGCATCTGTGCAGAGAAATCAGAGTTAACGTTTTGAATCCAGTGACCAGAAACCAAACTTTGGTCTCAAGAATTCTGTTTGGAAATCCATCGAATGTGACAATTCTGTCCCCGACCCAGAGTTCCGATCTCTGAAACTCTCCAGAGCAACTTGATGGAATGTGACTGTGACAGATTCATCGCACATAATCATGGAATTCTGTCGCTCAGCTGGTACAGAGCTGCAATCTTCACAGAAGATCTTTGCCAAATCTATGTGTTTCCTGAGTCACATCGTTCCTTCACATTTCAGAGGATGGCTTTGATAAATAAATGAAGATTGGATAATGCAGATTGCTGAGCTGGTACAAGGATGGGCTGGTCATTCTGCCTTGAGTGTATCCGGATCGTTGGGAAAAGGGGCAGTATAATCAGGCCTGACTCTACTGTGTCAATGCATTTCAATGGCGGTAATTGTGCCAGTTTGGGGGCAAAAGCTGGATGGTTGAGGTTGAATTGCAGAGTCCAGTTGGTGGGAGTAATTAGAATGTGTGGGTGGTGATGTTTTCTGGTCAGTTCTGGTTTGGAGGATGGTTCTAACAGTCAAGGTGTTTGACAGGTCAGATGAGGGGAGGGTAGGGGGTGGGGCTGAAATCGGATGATCCATGATGTATATTTGTAATTTCAGCTGACAGGGTTCGGAGGGTCTGGAGGTTGTGGGGCTGGATCTGGAGGTTAGCTTACTCACTCGGTCACTGAGTATTCAGAAGGTAATGTGTGGGTTTGGATAGTAATCACATGGGCAAAGGAACAGACTGATAGATGGGAAAGGGGACTCAGTGTGTGTGATGATGCTATCAGGAGTTTAGTTACCCAAGAGGTGGTTGTAGCCTAGATTTAGCAAACAGCTACCAGGAAACTAACGAGGACTTTGCAATGTCTGTGACTGAAACTCAGTGCGGAAGGCAGAGGATTGCTTTGAAATGTCTAAATAAACCAAGGTAAGATATCACAGGCTGGGGAGCTGGTACATAGGTAGGCTGGGAGTTAAGCCTTAGGTGTTCTTGATGGTCAGGGAGAAGGGTCGACAGAGGGTCATGGGAATTTGAAACGTGCAAGTCATATCATCAGGATTTCCATATGTATCTTACTTACATATCTAATCTTTAGTGATCCAGGGACCATGATAGTTCCAAAATATCCCATATCACTTCCATCTGTGTTTCAAATATCAGCACAGAGAAAATATTCACTG
Source organism: Chiloscyllium punctatum (assembly GCF_047496795.1). Taxonomy (NCBI): domain Eukaryota; kingdom Metazoa; phylum Chordata; class Chondrichthyes; order Orectolobiformes; family Hemiscylliidae; genus Chiloscyllium; species Chiloscyllium punctatum. The sequence continues at coordinate 31,720,229 of NC_092767.1, forward strand.
TCCTGTGTCCTCAGCAAGATTTTATTGCTCACTGTACAAAGTATTTATTGTTGAAATAAAACCAATTCTAGAAGCAGGTGCATTGTTCATTGCAGTTTTATTATGTTCAGAGGGAAGGGCAGACTAAACTCAATGATGAAACATTCTTGCAATCAATTTATTTTGTTTGTTTGCCTTGTTCTGAGCCAATGGAAATGTATTCTTTTCAATTGTAGCTTGATTTGGCTTGGTAGCTGGGCTTTAATTGCAAAACCCTCATATTCATTCCCAAAATTTACACAGGCTTTACCTGCTTAAACTGTAGCCATTTGAGTAGGATCTGGCCCTTGTCCAAAACTTGAACATGAACATCAGTCCTGAGCTTCCAGAATAGAACTAGTGGGAGGTTCTGTCATTCAGAGGAGACCTTAAATTGTCAGGAAAACTGAACATTGAACTCAAAACGTTAACTCTGTCTGTCTGTCTGTCTCTCTTTCCACAGACGCTGCAAACTTGCTGCATTCCCTCAGCACTTACTCTTTTTCCTTGTTTTAAATTGTCTCCCACCTGCATTCTCAAATGTCTTTATTGTTTCATGTATCAGCCATGGATTACTTGTGAACAGTGTGCCCTAAGACACAGATATGAACGGCTTTATCTTCAGATCTGACTAAAGGCAAAAACTGTGCATGTTGGAAATCAAAACAAACATCGAAAATGCTGGAGAAACTCAGCAGGTCTGACAGCATTCGTGGAAAGAGAAACAAAGTTCTGAGGAACAGTCACACTAGACTCAGTGTGAACTGTGTTTCTCTTGGCACAGATGTTACTAGAGCCTCTGAATTTCTCAGGCATGATTTGAATTTGGTTCTTTCAGATCTCCAGTTCCATCTGCAGTTCTCTGTTTTCCTTTCTATTTGCAATATATTATAAAATATTTCAAAACACAAAATAAAGCCCCATTTCCTATTCAAAAACTGCAGTCATTCCAAAAACAAAAAAGACTCAGCAGGTCTGGCAGCATCTGTGGAGAGAAATCAGGAGTTAATGTTTTGGGTCCAGTGATCCTTGCTCAGAACAAAATCTGTCAATGATTTTTCTTACAAACGAGCACAATATAACAAATAACCATTAATATTCCAGGGGGCACATTCCACCTTTAAGTCAAGGTTCCAGAAAGACATACCTAGATAATTATTGAGTGCTTTCAAATAATGAGGACAAAACATATTTGTCATTAGTTCGAAATCCCATACATTTTACACACACATATATTTTACATCGGGTCTTTTGTAGCATCTCCCAGTTGAGGCGACCTGCAAATACATCCAAGCTGTCACTGATGCCTCTTTCTCCAGATTAGACTTGTTTATCATTCACCCATAACAAGGAGAGCCAAGCAACCTGGGCAGTGGGATTTTCTGCCATCACTACCTTCCCCCAGCTGTAGGGTGCCATAGCCTGTACCCATGTTGCTTTCAGACTGCCCTATCACCAATCTGCAGAGCTGGAGAGTGGAAAGGTTTTGTCACTTCAACAATGTTTAACTTATATGGAACCATCGATGCCAGAGTTTGGAGGATTGTTTCAGACTGTCTTGGAGCTGCCATGATGTTGATGTAGAAGACAAGTCCTGAGATCCTGCCTCCTTCCAAAGGCCTTGGGCCACAGAAGAAGAGTTGCAGGAAATTACATGAAAAATTCTCTAAATTTGGTTCATAACATGTTTTTCTTTTCTTGTTATTCTTTCCTGGGATGTGGCTTTTTTGGTAAGGCTGCCATTTGTTTTCCATCCATTATTACCTTTGAACTGAGTGTCTTACTTGACTATTTCAGATGTCAGTTAAGAGCCAACGTAATTGCCATGGATCTGGAATTTCACTAATAAACCTGTAATCTGAGAATCAACATGGTTATATGGTCATCATAGGCTAGTTTTTAAATCCAGATTTTATTGAATTCATATTTCACCATCAGCTGTGGTAGTATTCGACACCATGATTTCCAGAACAGTGGGTTAGTGCTCAGGATGGCCACATGACAATAATGCCATAAGAAACAGGAACAGGAGTAGGCCCTTAAGCTCTTGATCCTGCTCCACCATTCAATAGGATCGTGACTGATCCAACATTCCTCACTTTCACCTTCCTGTGCTTTCCCTGGAAGCCTTGATTCCCTGACTGATCAAGAATCTATCCATCTCAGCCTTAAATATACACAAGGACTCTGCCCCCACAGGGGGCACTGTGACAAGGACTTCCAAAGACACAAAGAGAAGAAATTCTTCCTCGTTTCAGTCTTAAACTGGCACCCCTTGATTTGTTATTTAGACAATCCCTGCTCTCTGGGGATTAGCCTAGTAGACCTTCTCTCAACTGCCTCCAATGAAATTTCCCCAAACAAAGGGACCAAAACTGCCCACATTACTCGAGACTGATAGAAGTTTATAAAAGAATGATGGGTATGGATAGAGTTAATGCTACTTGTCTTTTCCCAAGGGTGGGCATTTCAAGACGAGGGGGCACATTTTTAAAGTGAGAGGAAAGAGATTTTAAAAAGATGAGGAACTTTCTTTATGCATAGGGTGGTTCACATGTGGAATGAACTTCCTGAGAAAAGGGAGGATGTGGGTACAATTATAAGGTTTAAAAGACATTTGGATAAGTACATGAGTGGGAAAGGGTTGGAGGGCTATGGGCCAGGAGCGGGCAGGTGGAACGTGTTTAGTTTGGGATAATGTTTGACAAGGCTTTGTTGGACCAGAGAGTCTGTTTCTGTGTTGTATGACTCTATGTGGTCTCACCTGTAAGTCTTCCCTACTCTTAGACCCTTATTTCAAGGAGATTGGAGTGTATGAATGTTATCAAGCTGCTAGTGCGTCCCTGAGGCAACCGCAAAATTAAAATACAACACTGCCCATGCTTCCACCAGGGCCATAGTTGAACAATCATAACTCAACCACTTCAAGATGAGTTGGAAGCTCCAGTGGGGCATTGCAGTATCGATCAGAAATGGGGCACTATGCCTTTCTCAAGTGCAGTCGACAAACAGGGTGTGGACTGTAGGCAGAGGAAATAGGGGATCAGCAGTAATCTTCTGAGAGTGAAGATGAAGATAAAGACAAGGACATTGAACAGGGTGAACATACATGAGCGCAGGCATACCTACATTATCGGGTAATGCACTGTCAAAGACAAGAAAACAGAAAGAACTGAATTGCAACACACGTCTAGGATGAATAAACTGGGTTTAGACTTCCTCATGTATAATTGTTTTTGGTTATATGGTAGCAACCATGGTTCGGGCAAAATATATGTGGACCAAGTTATTTTTGTAATCATCCAACCCATTCCTGTTGTTGAGTAAATGTTTTCTTAATCATATTAATGTATGCTTGGTGAAGGTAAAGGTAAAGTCCACATAGTCTGAGTAGACCATGGGTTGTTCTCATTACAGAGAGATGTTTATACTCAGTTTGGACTGTTTAGTATCTACACATCATAGACCCTTCAAACTGTTGAGGAGATAGCAGCAGTCAGTGAGAAAGGGACATGAACATAGCTTGCTGCTAAAGTTCGGTAGTTTTATAGCCTGCAGTCAAAATATGTAATTCAGTGTAATGTCAACTCTCACAATAGTAAGTTAAGAGCATTCCTGAGGCATTTTATAAGAATGATCCCAGGAATAAAAGGTTTGTCACATGAGGAGTGGTTGAGGACTCTGGGTCTGGACTCAATGGAGTTCAGAATAGTGAGGGAGATCTGATTGAAACTGACAGAATACTGAGACCCCATGGTAGACTGGATATGGAAAGGTGTTTCCACGAGTAGGAGAGACTAGAACCAGAGGACATAGCCTCAGAATGAAAAGGTGATGCTTTAAAGCTGAGAGAAGCTATAGACCGGTAAGCCTGACATTGGTGGCGGGCAAGTTGTTGGAGGGAATCCTGACGGACAGGATTTACATGTATTTGGAAAGGCAAGGACTGATTAGGAATAGTCAACATGACTTTGTGTGTGGGAATTCATGTCTCACTAACTTGACTGAGTTTGTTCAGAGAAGTAACAAAGAGGATTGATGAGGGCAGAGCAGTAGACGCAATCTATGTGGACTTCAGTAAGGCGTTCGACAAGGATCCCCATGGTAGACTGGTTAGCAAGGTTAGATCTCATGGAGTACAAGCAGAACTAGCCATTTGGATACTGAACTGACTTTGAGGTAAAAGACAGAGGGCGGTGGTGTAGAGTTGCTTTTCAGACTCAAGGCCTGCGACAGTGGTGTGCCACAAGGATCGGTGCTGGGTCCACTGCTTTTCATCATTTATATAATGATTTGTATGTGAACATAGGGGATACAGTTAGTAAGTTTGCAGATGACACCAAAACTAGAGGTGTAGTGGATGGCAAAGAACGTTACCTCAGAGTACAACAGGACCTTGATGAGATGGGCCAATGGGCTGAGGAGTGGTGCGTGTATGGAACGAGCTGCCAGAGGAAGTGGTGGAGGCTGTTACAATTACAGCATTTAAAGGGCATCAGGATTGGTATTTGATGAGGAAAGGTGCAGAGGGATATGGGCCAAGTGCAGGCAATTGAGTCAAGAATAGGTGAGGAGAACTGCTTGGCATGGACACGTTGGATTGATGGGACTGTTTCTGCGTTGTACATCTCTATATCCCCCTCCACCCAGTACACTCCTCCCTATCTCTTTAACCTCATCCAGCCCTGACACCTTCTCTATCTCCTGAACCTCCTCCGCCCCCTACACCCCACCCTATCTCTGAAACCTCCTCCAGTCCCAATAACCTTCTCTTAGCTGTAACATCAATGCTCATTATCACTCCATGATGTCAGCCCTCCTGTGATTCCAGCCTCTTGACCATCCCCTGATTCCATCACTCCACCGGACTTCAGCTGCTTGGGCCCTCCATGTTATCATCTCATGAGACTTTGAGCAATTTGCATTTCCCTTCTCTGATGAAGCCTGTCCATTTTTTCCTGGAAACAATGTTAGACCTGTTGTGGATTTACTAGAGTAATTCAGGAAGGGTCCCTCAACAGCACTTTGTAAACCCAACATCAATATCACCTTGAAGACAAGGCCAGCAATATGATGCAACACTACTCCTTCTGCAGTTACTCTCCACTTCACCCTTAATCCCAACTTTGAAAATAATCATCCTTCCTTCAGTTTTTCTGGGACAGAATCCTGGAACTCTCTCACATGTGACTTTGCATTTGTGGTCAGGGTTCTTAAAACACAAGGACAGTGGAGTTAAAGAGGAGAGTTCGTTATCATTTATGCCGGAGAGATTCGGGGGATGGGTAACAAGGCTGTCCCAGTCAGTGATGCCCACTTCATGTGAATCCACAAACAAGTATGTCATTGTGATGTTGCCATGGGAATGCACATTACATTCCTGTTCTGAGGGATACATAGGAACAGTAGGAAATGAGACTTGGTCGAATCAGTCAAAGAGCCAAGATGTTTCACATCAGTATCCCAGCGAGATGTGGACAGTTACAAGGGGAGTCAGGGTGAAACAATACCTGCTGGAGTGTGATGACCTTCATTGATCAGCTCTCTGAATATTGGAGTTGGGATGGTGTGCTGAGGTTGGACAGGAAGTTGGTAAGACCAGTTCTGGAAGACTGTGTCCTGTTCTGCTCACGCTGCTGTAGGAAGGATATTATTAAAATGGAGACGGTTCAGAAAAGATTGACCAGGATGATGCCAGGAGTACAGGGTTTGAGATATAAAAATACACTGTGGAGGCTGGGGACATTTTACAAAGAACATTACAGCACAGGAACAGGCCCTTCAACCCTCCAAGCCTGCACTGACACATTTTGCCTTCCATATTAAAACTGTCTTCACTTACAGGATCCGTATTCCCCTGTTCCCTTCCTATTCATGCCTGCTGCTGGATGCTTCTTGAAAACTCCAATTGTGTCTGCTTCCATTGTCTGTTCTGGCAGTGTGTTCCATGAACTCACCACCCTTTCCCCATGATAAACATGCCTCACATATCTCTTTTAAACACCCCCCTGACCCCTCCACCTTGAACCTGTGTCCCCAAGTAACTGACTCTTCCACCCTGAGAAAAGGCCTCATACTTTCCACCCTATCCATGCCATTCACAATCTTATAAACTTCTATAAGGTCGCCCCTCAACCTCCTGCATTCCAGTGAACACAAACCCAGTCTATCCAATCTTTCTTCACAGGTAAAATCCCCCATTCCAGGCAATGTCCTGGTAAACATTTTTTGTCCCCTCTCTGAAGGATCCACATCAGAACTGTATGTGTTTTTCACTGCAGCATAGGAAATTGAGGGGTGACCTTGCTGAGGTTTATAAAATCATGACAGTGATTGATAAGGTGAATGACAAGGGTCTTTTCCCTCGTGTGGGGGAGTTCAGACTCAGGGCCATGTTTGGAAGGTCAGAGGAAAAAGATTTAAAGATTGAGGAGCAACTCTTTTTTCCCCAGAGTGGTTTGTGATGGAATGAACTTCCAGACGAAGTAATGTATGTGGGCACAGTTACAATGTTTAAAAGATGCCATCTCTTGATGCCAGTCGTTTTTTTTCTCCATTCTGTGCTACTGAATGCCCAAATTTCTGTGACATGCATTTCCAGAGGACTAACATGGCAAGGGAGTACACGTTAAATAGGAGGACCCTGGCAAGCACAGAAGATTAGATGGATCCTGGTTTGTGTGTTCCAGCCATCCGTGAAGGCAGCAGGAAAGGCAGGTAAGGGAATTAAGAAGGATCAAAGCCACTGAATACATGAGCAGGGAGGTGTCATGTTGGAGTTTTACAGGATTTTGGTGAGACCACAGCTGGAATACTGTGTGCAGTTCTGGTCACCGCATTATAGGAAGGATGTGATTATACTGGAGGGGGAGCAAAGGAGAACCACCAGGATGTTGCATTAGATTGAGCATTGCCTAAACCTGCAGGAGTGTGTGTGTGTGTGTGTGTGTGTGTGTGTGTGTGTGTGTGTGTGTGTGTGTGTGTGTGAGAGTGTGAGAGTGTGAGAGTGGCTATGGTAACCCACCTAGCCTGCACATCCCTGGACATTATGGGCAATTCAGCATGGCCAATCCATTTAACTTGAACATTTTTGAAATCAGAGCACCTGAAGGGTACCCAAGCAGACAACATGCAAAAAGTCCACACAGCCACCCAAGGCTGGAATCAAACTCTGGTTCCTGGTACTGTGCTCCAACAATGCTAACCTCGGAGCCACTCTCGGCCAGGGGGATTTTATTTTGGATTCATATCAACTTGCTGTGCCCACATTCACAGCTTTATTATGAATGGTCAAATCACCATAATTCCAATTTCGCATCAGAGAGAGATAGAGACAGGGATGACGGGTGGTGAAGTTTGATTCAATTTGATTTACATTTGTCATTTTTTTTACAAATAAATTCATGGGATGGGGGCACCATTGGCCAGGCCAGTGTTTATTGCCCATCCCTAATAGCCCAGAGGGCAGTTACGAGTCACAGTACAAACAGGTCCTTCCCGTCTCCTGGTCCTCTCTTCATCCAAGGGTTACCCCACCCACATTGTTGTGGGCTCGATGGAAGGTTCTTTCCTGAAAGAGCATCTCAGTCCAGGCTGGGGTGTGGGTTATTGGACTTGGCTGGCTCTGTGTCGCTCTGGTAGTAGATTCTCCGATCCAGACTGTACACCATCGCGATCCTCTCCTTTACTTCACCCGGGCGACACCAGTGCAGGAACGGTCGGAGAGAAGCAGAGACCGGGGAAGGAAACGCCTGTAACCAGGCAGGCAGACAGGAGGGAGGTGAGCCTGGACTCCGACAGAGAAACAACGGAACATTGGCTGGGTTTCATCCAGAGGAGGGCGGGAGGAGTTACTGAGAGAGACAGGGAGAGGAGGTAGTGAGAGAGGGAGAGAGGAGTTACCGAGAGAGAGAGTTACCGAGAGAGGGAGGAGTTACTGAGGGACAGAGAAAGAGAGAGAGGAGTTAATGTGTGTGTGTGAGAGAGAGAGGAGTTACAGAGAGAGAGGAACGAGATAGAGGAGTTACTGAGGGAGAGGGATGAGTTAGTGGAGGAGAGGGATTATAGAGGGAGAGGGGTTATAGAGGGAGAGGGATTACAGAGGGTTAACGGAGAGAGGGAGAGGTATTCCAGAGGGAGAGCAGTTCCGGGGGGAGAGGGAGTGAAAGTCGGAGTCATTCGTTGAATCTTGGGGAAAAGGAAAGACAAGAGTCTAACAAGGAGAGGGGACTGGCTGCTGCGACCTCTCCAGCAAATTGCAGCCACTCCTTGCCCACGGCCTGGTGGAGGCAGTGCTGTCCAGCACAGAGAGCATCCATTCTGCATTTGCCTATCGCCTATAGGCTGGGGACACTGCCCTCTGGGAAGCGCTGTGCCCAAGCTGAGCCAGCGTTGTACCCGCTGGTCGTGCCTCAGATCAGCGATGTGTGTGCTCAGTGTGGTCTTGTTGTGCCAAAGGATGCTGGTCCAGAGAGGAGGGGACCGGCTGACCCTCAGGCTGGTGAAACCAGGCGCCAGTCCAATGCAGGAACACCTCCTCCTGGTCGAGGAGAACTCCACCTGCTGGCAGATCATCCAGGGGGACAGGCAGGAGGTGGAAAGGGCCCTCCTCAACTCCATTACTATCTCCCTCAAGCACCAGGCCGTCACTGAGGGAGATTTCTGAACATGACCCGAAATTGCAGATCGATTGTGAGGGCCCGTAAGTATATCACTGTCCCCCTGAGCCCTGAGGAGTAACACTTCCCCTTGGCTTACTCCATGGTCATCCACCAGAGCATTGAGATGTTCGAGAGGCTTCTACGGAGCATTTACGCCCCACAGAATGTCTACTGTGTCCACGTGGACCGCAAATCCCCGAGTCAATTTCATGCGGCCGTTCGGGCCATCGCTTCGTGTTTCCACAATGTCTTTGTCGCAGCCAAGCTGGAGTGGGTCACCTATGCTGGCTGGAGCAGAGTTCAGGCAGATCTCAACTGCATGAAGGAGCTGCTGGAGAGCCCTGTTCCCTGAAGGTACTTCATCAACGTGTGTGGCCAAGACTTCCCCCTGAAGACCAACCGGGAGATAGTCCGCAGCCTCAGAGCTCTGAACGGCTCCAATGTGATTGAGTCGGATCCTGCACCCAGGTTCAAAAAGGTAACCGCCTTCCTGTCTGCTGGGCCTCTCTCCATCCAAGTGTTTTCCATCCTCCCTCCCTCTCTCTCCCCCCTCCAGTTCTTCACTCCTGCCTGTTACAAAGGGGTAACGGAAGGGTAAACCCTTTGTAACCCCTCTACCCCTATAACCCCTCTCCCTTTTGTAATCCCTCTCCTCCACTAACTCCTCTCTGTAACAAAGAGAAACAGGGTTGTTAGAACAGTTCAATTGCATGGAGGGAGGTTCAGAATGTACAAAGGAATATAGGCGGAGTTGGAGAGTTGAGCTGCAAACAGAATAGAAGGGCAATTGACGTTTCAGGTCGGAAACTTGCATCAGAACCCGGGGCGAGGAAGGGGCTGCAGAATGGGGGTGTGGGACTGGGGAAAGGTAGGTGGGATGGCAATTGGTGGATGCAGGGAGAAGGTGGCTGTGATTGGACAGTGGGTGGGGTGGAGCAGATGGGTGGAAGGGAACATGGTCAGGTGAAAGGGATGGGGTAGAAAGAGGAGGCTGAGCCTGGGATAAGGAGGGATATAGACTGATTACAAGAGTATACAGGAATGTAGGTAGGTTAAGAGTGTAGGAGAAAGTGAGGACTACAGATACTGGAGATCAGAGTCAGGTGTGTGGCACTGGAAAAGCACAGCGGGTCAGGCAGCATCTGAAGAATCAATGTTTCGGACATAAGCCCTTCATCAGGAATGAGGTTTGTGGACCAGGAGGCCAAGAGATAAGTGGGATGGGTGTGGGGCTGGGGGTGGGAGGTAGCTGGGAATGTGATAGATGAAGGTATCGGTAGGGGGGCGGGGGGGGGGGTTGTGGAAGGTCAAGCGGACAGGTGGGAAGGAAGATGGACCAGTCAGGAGGGTGGTGCTAAGTTGGAGACTTGGGACTGCGAGAAGGTGAGGTGGGGAAATGATGAAACTAGTGAAATCAACATTGCAACCAGACAGATCAGGGTTCCAAGGTGGAATATCCAAGCATCAGGACCTGCATTCCCTTGGTGGGAGGGGGAGTTAGTGTTCCGCCACGGGGTGGTGGGGTTGGTTGGTGTGGGTGTCCCAGAGATGTTCTCTGAAACAATCCGCAAGTAAGAGTTCTGTCTCCCCGATGTAGAAGACACCACATTGGGTACAATGGATGCAGTAGATGACATTGGTGGAGGTACAAGTATGTTTGTCAGATGTGGAAGGATCCTTTGGAGCCTTGGACGGAGGTGAGGTGGGGGGGGGGGGGGAGGTGTGGGTGCAGGTTTTGCACTTTTCAGAGGCCAGGGAAGGTGGGTTGGTGAGGGGTGTGGATCTGACAAGGGAGTTGCAGAGGGAACAGTCTCTGAAATGCAGATGGACTGCAGAGGGAAATATGTCCCTAATGGTGCAGTCTGTTTGTAAGTGGCAGAAGTGGTGGAGGATAATGCAATGTGTCCGGATGTTGGTGGGGTAGAAGGTGAGGACCAAGGGGTTCTGTCCCTGTTGCGTTGGGAGGGGTGTGGTTCAAGGGTGAAGGTACAGGAAATGAAGCAGATGCACTGGAGGGCATTGTCAACCATGTGGGAGAGGAAGTTGTAGTTTTTGGAGGTAGGACACCATCTGGGATGTTCTGTGGTGGAATTGGTCCTCCTGGGAACAGATGCAGCAGAGGCAGAGAAATTGGGAATAAGGGATAGTGTTTTTACAGGGTCAGGGTGGGAGGAGGTGTATTCCAGGTAGCTGTGGGAGTTGGTGGGTTTGTAGTAGATGTCCACGGTTAGTCGGTTGCCAGAGATGGAGAGGTCCAGGAAGGGGAAGGAGGTGTCCGAGATTGTCCGGGTGAATTTGAGGTCAGGTTGGAAGGTGTTGGCAGAATTAGAATTAATGAACTTTTCAACCACCTCATGCAAATACGAGGTAGTGCCAATCCAGTCATCAATGTAGTGGAGGAAAAGGTGGGGAATGGTGCTGATGGATGAAGAGGCAGGCATATTTGGGGCCTATGTGGGTGCTTATGGCGACCCCTGAAGAGTTAAGAGTGAACAAAAAAAAATGTAAGTTTGGTTCAGAGCATGTAAAGGATTATTCTGAGATTGATAGTGAAATAGTCTCACAAACTTGATTGAGTTTTTTGAAGTAATAAAGAGGATTGATGAGGGCAGAGCGGTAAATGTGATCTATATGGATTTCAGTAAGGTATTCGACAAGGTTCCCCATGGGACACTGATCAGCAAGGTTGGATCTCATGGAATACAGGGAGAACTAGCCATTTGGATACAGAACTGGCTCAAAAGGTAGAAGACAGAGGGTGGTGATGGAGGATTGTTTTTCAGACTGGAGACCTGTGACCAGTGGAGTGCCATAAGGATCGGTGCTGGGCCCTCTACTTTTTGTCATTTACATAAATGATTTGGATGCAAGCGTAAGACGTACAGTTAGTAAGTTTGCAGATGACACCAAAATTGAAGGTGTCGTGGACAGCAAAGAGGGTTACCTCAGATTACAACAGGATCTGGACCAGATGGGCTGAGAAGTGGCAGATGGAGTTTAATTCAGATAAATGCGAGGTGCTGCATTTTGGGAAAGCAAATCTTAGCAGGACTTATACACTTAATGGTAAGGTCCTAGGGAGTGTTGCTGAACAGAGACCTTGGAGTGCAGGTTCATAGCTCCTTGAAAGTGGTGTCGCAGGTAGATAGGATAGTGAAAGCAATGTTTGGTATACGCTCCTTTATTGATCAGACTCTGGAGTACAGGAGTTGGGAGGTCATGTTGCGGCTGTACAGGACATTGGTAAGGCCACTGTCGTAATATTGTGTGTAATTCTGGTCTCTTTCCTTTTGGAAAGATGTTGTGAAACTTGAAAGGATTCCAAAATGATTTACAAGGATGTTGCCAGGGTTGGAGGATTTGAGCGATAGGGAGAGGTGGAACAGGCTGAGGTGGTTTTCTCTGGAATGTTGGAGGCTGAGGGGTAACCTTATAGAGGTTTACAAAATTATGAGGGGCATGGATAGGATAAATAGACAAAGTCTTTTCCCTGGGGTCAGGGAGTCCAGAACTAGAGGGCATAGGTTTCGGGTGAGAGGGGATAGATATAAAAGAGACCTAAGGGGCAACGTTTTCACGCAGAGGGTGGTACGTGTATGGAATGAGCTGCCAGAGGATGTGGTGGAGGCTGGTACAATTGCAACATTTAAGAGGCATTTGGATGGGTATATGAAGAGGAAGGGTTTGGAGGGATATGGGCCAGGTGCTGGCAGGTGGAACTGGATTGGGTCGGGATATCTGGTCGGACCGAAGGATCTGTTTCCATGCTGTACATCTCTGACTGTAAGTGGGTACTGCAGATGCTGGAGATTACAGTCAAGATTAGAGCAGTGTTGGAAAAGCACAGCAGGTCAGGCAGCATCAGAGGAGCAGGAAACCCCAACATCAGGAATAACTTCCCAGAGACCATTATCCAGTCACCAACTCACCATTTTGTTTACACATGGAGTCCTTGACACGGATCCAGCTTCCTCAGAGCCAGCTCAGAGTGAACAGAACATCTGATCATCCTGTTTATTTTTTTTTCAGAAGCAGCCTCAGGAGTAGCAATCAAAGTCGTCCCCAGGTGTAGGTAGGCCCAGGCAGCAGCAGCAGGGGTGCAGGCGAGGTCCAGGCTTCAGTCGGAGGAGCAGGCCCAGACTGTAGCAGCAGTGGTAGTAGTAGCTGCCTGTACAGCTGAGCACAGCTTCAAATTAACAGAAATAAGCAGAAAGAAACCCCAGAAAACAATCACAACAAACCATGAAAAAAAATTAAAAATAAACTCCTCCTCAGTAGGAAGACACCAACAGCAGCACATAAGACACACTGAGGCTGTTTTGAAGTCACTCTCCTCAAGAGGATTGAAGAGTCCTTCATATGCTGATCCAGCTCCCCTAGAGCCAGCTCTCAGTGAGCAGATCCCTTGACATGCCTGTTTATTTTTCTTCCACTTCCACCCGATAGCAGTCATGCTTATTTTTCCCTAGTACCCATGTCAAGTGTGTTGGTGTTTTTCACTGCATCTGACAAATGTGTAAATCTTAAATTTATGTGGGAAATAGAACTCACTCACTTCATTAATTTCAGTCCAAGACAAGATCTGCAGCAGCAGTATCATCAGATATACTCTTGCAAGAGTGGTGTCTACAAGGTAGGCACACAGTACAAAACCTTGATACAATTCATTTCCCTTTCCCTCCTCCCACTACTCTAAACCCAGTGCCCATTCCTCTTGTTTATCTCTTGCCTTATCTGGCCTTGTGCGTAACAGTACAGGTTTTGCTTGGCCATTTCACCACATCCCTCTGTGGTCTATTGTTAGCGTATATATCCTCCTTCACTGCAATCTGCTTCCTTGCTTGCTAAAGCAACATTTCCTCTCATTCTTCGTTCACACTGAGCCTTATGACCTCTTGATTGTGGTTTTTGTTTTTGCAGAAGCGGGAACCAGATGCTTATAACTGTTTGTACAAGTATATCTAGCTTAACCTACACTCCCCTTCCTCTTTCATGATTCAGCTTTGTGATTTTCGCAGACAACATTAATAATTGCTCCTCACAATTTATATTCCATCACCAGGAAGAAAGGAAACAGACAGTCCTGTTTATTTATATTTTATTAAACAATTCACAGTTTATACAAACAATTACATTTACAGCTGTATACAGAGAAACAGCAATTTTACAAGGGAGGGGAATGACAAAGCCAAGCCCTAAACCCTGACATTCAACCGGTTTTCAGGGAAAGGAGGACAAACCTCAAATCCCTGTTTCAATCATTACAAACAGTAACAATGACATTCATACATATAAGACAGTCCACTTGTGCAATAAACAGTACATACAATACAGACCCCCCAAAATCCCAGCAAGTCTTCTCCCCACCCCACCCCAATCCCTCCCACCTTCTGGCCACTCTAAGGCAGCACGCCCCTACGTACCTTCCAGCTCTCGATCCGCCCTGACACACCTTACGACTGGGGCAGCAGCGCTGAGGACTGCTTCTGGCTCTCTGTCTGCCCCTATGCACCTTCTGGCTCTTGGCTGCTCTGAGACACCTTCCGACCACGTCTAGGACAGCCCATCCAGATTACCCCTTCTCAGGACAACTGCACTCAGAATGGCCTACTCATCTACTGGCTCTCGGGGCAACTGGCATCAGGGTGGCCTACCCACCCTCTGGTTCTCAGGGTGACAGCTTTCAGGACAACCCATGAACATCCCAGTTCACAGTAAGGCCTGCAGACCCAGGGACACACAAGACAGTGCAGGTGATAAGCCCAACAAGAAACACAATAGAGTTAATTGTGAAAAAACAGAGTCCTTTCTGGTACACAGAGACCAAATATACAGTCGTCAAAAAAAATAGAGTTCTCAGGAACAGAGTCTACTCCAGTTTACAACATGTGTTGTCAGAAATAGAGTCCACTGCTAAAAACAAGGTCTACAACCAAGGGCAGAGTCCACTCCCAAAGGCAGCAAATGCACACCCCACAGCACACAGGTGTTCAGTCTCCATGGAGTCCTGGCACATCCTTGGAGAGCCAGGCCCACTCACAGGAACACAGTACATTGTAAAGGTGGTTAACTCACAGGGGTTTTGGTCCACTCCTGAAGGGAAGGTCTTCTCCCAAACTCCAGGATACAGCAAGTGCTCACCTTCCAGCACACACACAGATGTTCAATCTTCAGAGGCCCAGTCTCAGAGCTAGACCTCCCCATAGGAACAGCTCCTCTGGTAAAATGTATGTCTTCCACAAGGGCCAAGTCCAAACAGTGAGGACACATACAAAAAACAAAGAAAACTAGAGTCCAAGGGCTAAGCCCTACCACAAAATTAACATTGTCCTTTTCTCAAAAGTGAAGAAAAGAGTAACACACAGACTATAACCAGTCAGTGAAACAACAGTCCCCTAATGAGAACAGAGTTACACCTGAAACACAGTATGTGCATCAGGAGTTTAACAATCAGTCCTCCCTAAAGGAATACCAGTTAACAAACTGGCTAAATAATTCAGCCAGTTCAGGAATCAGGTTTCCCCCACACAAAAAACAAGCAGAAACCAACAGAAACACACTGATTGTGACCCAGCCAGCACAGTCAGTCCCCTAAATTGAGAAGACCGCTGAATCTCCCGTTAATAAATTTTATTAAACAGTTACAAAACAGTTTACAAAAACAGTTAACATTTACAACTGTATACAAGAGACAGCAATTTTACAAGGGAAAGGAGCATTCCCCGTTTCTTTTTTTATTTTATTAAACAAATACAAAAAAGAGGTTACTGCACAACAGTTAACATTTACATCTGCATACATCAGCAATTTTACAAGGGAGAGGAGCAGCAAAGCTAGGCCTCAAGGACTGTCCGCCCCAGTACCCACCTGGGGTGACAGCGCTGAGGACAGCTACCCACCTTCTGGCTCTCGGTCTGTCCCTACATACCATTGGGCTCTCACCCACCCCGATGGGCCATCTGGCCAGTGGGCTATCCTGGCACACCTTTCGGCCACCTCTAGGACAGCCTGTCCCCTTCCCTGGGACGACAGCGTGCAGGGCAGCCCACAAGCCTTCTGGATCTCAGCCCGCCCCTACACGCTTTCTGGCTCTTGGCTGCTCTGACACAGCTTTCGACCACCTCTAGGACAGCCCGTCCCGATTACCCCTTTTCGGGATGACGGTGCTCAGAATGGTCTACCCACCATCTAGCTCTCGGAGAGACTGTCATCAGGGTGGCCTACCCACCCTCTGGCTTTCGGGACAGCCTACCAACCTTCAGGTTCACAGGATGGCCTACCCACTCGCCGGCTCTCGGGGTGACAGCTTTCAGGACGACCCACGAGCCTCCCAGCTCACAGTAAGACCTGCCAGACCCAGGGACATGCAAGACAGTGCAGGTGATAAGCCCAACAAACCATATGACAGTTAATTACCATCAAACAGAGTCCTTTCTAGTCCAGAGTCCATTAGTACAGACATTTTTCTTCAAAATGTAGAGTCCATTTCCAGGCCTGAGGGGTGGAGAGAATGCCATACAAGGCCTTGATGAGACCACATCAGAATCAGTCTGTACATTTTTCTCTCATTTAAAACAGCAAGTTTCACCTGCCTTTTTCCTAGGATGAAGGGTTTATCTTATGAAGGAAGGTTGAACAAATTGGCTTTTACACATTTAAGTTTGGGAATCTGAGAGATCTTTTTGAAATGTATAAATTTCTCTGAGGGGACATGATAAGGTAGTTGATGGGACATTGCTTTCTCTTGTAGGTTTGACAAGATGTTCTGTAGAATAAGATATCGTCAGAGTCCTACAGCACCGAAACATACCCTTTCGTCCAACTCATCCATGCCAACCAGGTATCCTAATTGGAACTAGTCCCATTATCCTGTGTTTGGTCCATATCCCTCTAAACTTGTCCTATTTATGTTGTCTGTTAAATCTTGTAATTGTACCCACTACAACAATTCTTTTT
The DNA here is from genome assembly GCF_047496795.1 of Chiloscyllium punctatum. Lineage (NCBI taxonomy): Eukaryota > Metazoa > Chordata > Chondrichthyes > Orectolobiformes > Hemiscylliidae > Chiloscyllium > Chiloscyllium punctatum. Next base: position 31,736,863 of record NC_092767.1, read on the forward strand.
GGCAACTTGCTCCGTATTTGCACCACCCTCAGGTCTCACCTTAAACCTATGCCCTCTGGGTTTGGACTCCCCCATCCTGGGGCTATTCACTTTTATTTATTTCCCCCACAATTTTATAAACCTCTATATGGTCACCCTTTACCCTCCAATACTCCAGTGAGAAAAGTCATAGCCTATCTAGCCTCTCCTTATAACTAAAACCCTGCAGTCTTGGCAACATCTTTATAAATCTATTCTGCATCCTTTGCAGTTTAACAACACCCTTCCAACAGCAGGCCGATCACAAATTTACCCAGTACTCCAAAAGTGGCCTCACCAATGCCTTGCAGAATTATTTTCCCCTGAGAGGGCTGTTGCACTGTGTAAATCTCTTCTGTACGAAGTTGTGAAGGCTGAGTTGATGAAGTTATAAAAGGGTGAGCAAGTGACCTTTTTTTAAAAAAAGATAAGGACCCCGGGGCAACCGATAGAAATGTGGAATTGAAATTGCAACCAGAAGAGCAGTGATCTTCTTGAATGGTGGAGCAGACTTGAAGGGACGAATCGCTGACTTTTGCTATGATATTGGTGGAGACAGGTTATGCCTTAGTTCAAGTAAAGAGGAGGGAGTTTTCTGACCACTCAGCTAAGGGCTTTGGTGTCCCTCCTGATAACATGAACCTTGAAGTTAATCTCCCTCTGCGCCAGTCACAGAATTAAAGAATTCTTGCGGAAGGATGCCATTCAGCCCATCGTGTATGTCATTATTCCACATCTAGTATCAATTTCCTGCATTTCCATACTCAACTCTGGCAACATCCTTGTAAATCTTTTCTGAACCTTTTCAAGTTTCACAACATCCTTCCTATCGCAGGGAGACCAGAATTGCATGCTGTATTCCAGAAATTGCCAAACCAATGTCCTGTTCAGCCACAGCATGACCTCCCCAATCCTACACACAATGCACTGACCAATAATGGCAAGCGTAGCAAACGACTTCTTCACTACCCTATCTATCTGCGACTCCTTTTTCAAGAAACTATGAATCTGTATTCCACGATCCCTTGTTTCATCATCACTTCCCAGACTTTACCATGAAGTGTATTATTCCTGCCCTGATTTGCCAAACCAAAATATAGCACCTCACATTTATCGACATGAGACTCCATCTGGCACTCCCGGCCTATCAGCCCATCTGATCAAGATCCCGTTGTACTCGGAGGTTGACCTCATTGAAATGGACAGGATTAAGGGGCTTGACTGGGTAAATGCTGAAAGGATGGTTCTCCTCATGGGAGAGTCCAGGTCCGGGGGGGGAGGGTATTGTCTCAGAATAAAGGGGCACCAGTTTGAGACTGAGATGAGGTGGAATTTCCTCTCTCAGAAGGTTGTGAATCTTTGGAATTCCTTGCCACAGAGAGCTGTCCTTGTATATATTTAAGGCTCAGATGGATAGATTCTTGCTCAGTTGGGGAATTAAACGTTACGGGGATAGGGCAAGAACATGGACTTGAGGAATGTTGAATCAGCCACGATCCGAGTGAAGCTGGCTTGAGGGACCAAATGGCCGACTCCTGTCCCGACTTGTTAATGGTCTTAAATTTACTGATGAAACTGTTCAAAGATGTTATCGCACAACTCTGGAACAGAAGCGACTTGAATCTGGGTCTCTGAGGCTCACACCGCATGGATCCTAGTTTACTTTATATCATGCACTTGACATTGATGCTGGTAGTTACGGCTGCAATTCGCACCAACCTGCCTTAGATCAAATTAATGAAGCGAAGCCAGTGCAGGGTTTCAAAAGATAAGTCTCCAACCTCGCATCATGCATTGATGAAGTAGCTGAGAATTTGGATGCAGAGAATGTTGTCTGAACTGGATTCAATGAAGTGTTTCACTAGGCACTAGATAAAAATGGCTGGACAACAAAATTGACAACACAAGCCCTGATTCATGGATTTTGTTTTGGACGAGAGGTTGGTAGGTGGGAATGATCCACACAGCTGGGACATTTTAAATATCAAGACCCGAAGCAGGAGAAGATGATTTGGCCCTCCATGAGGCCCACCATATTATGTGATCCTGGCTAATCCTTATCTCAATGCCATACTAACACTTTCTCCCATGCCTTTGATGCTTTTGAAACGTAAATATTTGTTAATCGCATTCTTGGATATATTCAATGACTCAAATTCCACGGCTTTCTGTGGTACAGAATTCCATAATTTCGCTATCCTATAAGTTAAGAAATGTTTCTGCATCTCAGCTCTAAATAGACGACTGCTTTTATTCAATATGTCAGTGATATCAATCTTGGAGTATGTGGCAAAATGCCCATATTCGGGGCAATGATAAACCTGGAGGATTGGCAAATGGTGAGGATGATGTGAATTGTCCAGAGTCACCACAGTGAACAGACAGCATCCAGTCAGAGGTGAATACAGAAGAGTGTAAGGTGATATGTTTTGGGAGAAGGATGTGGAGAGGTAATAGAAATGTAATGGCACAATCGTAAAGAGTGCGCAGGATGAGAGGGATCTGGCGATAAACATTCATCAACATTAGAAGATGGAGGAGGCCGTAAGAGGGTAGAAAAGCAGAAGGCTTCATAAATAGAGGCATTGATGCCAATAAATGGGTGAGTTATGCTGCATGTCGAATTGGTTTAGCCCCAGTTGGATTGTTGTAGTCATTTCCAGTGACTATAAAACGATGTGAGGGCCCTCAGGACAGGGAGGAGAGTTCGCAGAATGGTGCCAGGGTTTAAGTTGGATGGCTCAGTTGGAAAGGTCAACGATGCTCCCATTGGAACAAAGGAGATTGGGGTGAGGTTTATTCAATGGGTACAGGGTGAGCACTCAGTAATGAAGACAAGGAAATATACGTCACTGTTCACTGATTGTACAAGTGCAATGGAATGCAGATATAAGATTTTGGGTTAGAGGCATGGTGGGGAGATCTGAGGAATTGAAATGCAAATGAAGCCTAAACTACATTTGTATGAGACGATGGCAAGTTTTGATGTAAGGTGGATAAAAAAAGATCTGTTCCCATACATACAAGGAACAAGAGTAGGCTATTGGCCCTTTTGATCCTGTTCCACCATCTACATTCCTGCATACCATCGACAATCTATCCTCCCCATGGTAACCAAGGATCCATATCTCCCATGCATGATGCTACAAGGACCGAGGATAAAAGATATCTTTTGGTACAATGTAAATAAAGTGTCTTGTGTCTTGCGGAAGGGGTGGCACGGTGGCTCAGTGGTTAGCACTGTTGCCTCACAGCGCCAAAGACCTGGGTTCGATTCCAGCCTTGGGCAACTGTCTGTGTGGAGTTTGCACATTCTCCCCATGTCTGCGTGGGTTTCCTCTGGGTGCTCTGGTTTCCTGCCACAGTCCAAAGATGTGCAGGTTAGGTGAATTTGTCATGCGAAATTGCCCATAGTGTTAGGTGCATTAGTCAGGAGTAAATATCAGGTAGGGTGATGCGTTGCTCTTCAGAGGATTGGTGTGGAATTGTTGGGCCAAATGGCCTGTTTCCATACTGTAGAGAATCTAATGTGTGGTGTCCTTCACTCTGAGGGAGGAGCTTTGGATTCAAGTCCTATTCCAGGAGTTGATGGCCATAGGAAGGTGTCTTCATTGCTATTGTGAGACTCTCAAGGGTATGGGCCAAGTTCTACAAAATGGGATGAGAATAGCTTGGAGCTTGTCTTTTTGACCAGTGCAGACACGATGGGCTGAAGGGCAACTTATTATTTTGGTGCTCTAAACCTCAATAACCAGAAAGCACGGAGTCATAACATCATACAGTATGGAACAGACCCTTCAGTTCAACCTGTCTGCGCTGACCAGTCATCCCGATCTGACTGAGTCCCATTTGCCAGCCTTTGGCACACATCTTTCTATTCCTAGTCATGTACACACCTAGATGCCTTTTAAAGATTGTCATTGTACCAGCCGCCTCCACCACCTCTTGGTAGCTCATTCCAGGCACACATCACCCACTGCATGAAAAAGTAACCCCTCAGGTCTTTCCCCTCTCACCTTAAACCTATGCTCCTAGTTCTGGACGCCCCCACCGTTGGGAAAAGACCTTTCGCTATACAGCCAACCTGGAAGGAATCAAAATGGGGCAAGAACAGAAAAGGAGGTCAGCTCAACAATTCTGAGCAGCAATAGAAAAGTGCAGCCAAGCACGTACGCAAGCTAGCTAGCTTACTGAAACTGGCTCCCATTAAGTGAGAAGGCAGGAAGACCGAAACAACACTCAACAGGTGTTGTAGAAGTTTAAGGTCAATGATCTAATGCTAAACGTCACGTACCTAGATCAGGATCTGATTGATCATTTGTGTTGCTAAGGCTTGGAATCAAAATGTAATGCGTGAAAGGGGAACGCTGATTTGTCTGTAAAAGTGTGATTGCAACTGCCTGTTTCAGACTCTCCAGGCAAGGGTGGGCTTTGACCCGGCTGGTTGAGTCTTCTTGCATGTATGTGATAAAGGAAGCTGTGTGAAGTGTACTATCATCTGGCTGATTATTTCAACATCTATCCATGCTCCTCCTGATTTTATGAACTTCTGTAAGGATACCCCTCAGCGTCTGACCCTCCAGGGAAAATAGCCCCAGCCTATTCAACCTCTTACTGTAGCTCAAACCCTCCACTCTCGGCAACATCCTGGTAAATCTTTTCTGCACCCTCTCAAGTTTAACAACATCCTTTCTTTTGACGGGTGACCAGAATTGTATGCAGTATTTTAAAAGTGGCCTCACCAATGTCCTCTACAGACAATAGATCACACTTGGTAATGGCAAAGGCATATCAGAGATAGTCAAAGATACTCCTACTTATAGACAATAGGTGCAGGAGTAGGCCATTCAGCCCTTCGAGCCAGCACCACCATTCATTATGATCATGGCTCATCATCCACAATCAGTATCCTGTTCCTGCCTTATCCCAATAACCCTTGATTCCACTATCTTTCAGAGCTCTATCCATCTCTGTTACAGCTGCAACATTACATCCCAACTCCTATACTCAATGCACTGACCAATGAAGGTAAAGGTATCAAACACCTACTTCACCACCCTGTCTATCTGCAATGCAACTTTCAAAGATCGATATCCCTGCACACCATGACCTTCTCTCTAAGGCAAAAGCTCTGTGTTCAAGTCCCACTCCAGGAGTTGATGACCACAGGAAAGTGTCTCCATTGCACTGGTGAGGCATGAAAGGTGATGTTCCCAGTGCTGGAAAATGAGACTGGAGTAGCAATGAGCCTGTTTTGCTAGCGCAGTCACGATCGGCTGAAGGATCTATTTTTCGGGTGCTCTCAACCTTTATGACCAGCGGTCATAGTTTGAAGTCTATTTTTGGAGCCAGATCCACTGGGAGTGTTTGAGGATGGGTTTAATGTTTACTCAGCGAATGAGCATTGGGAGATGGTTTGGGAGGCAGGGATATGGGGAAATAGGCAGGTGACTGGCACTAGGCAATAAGAGTGAGAAAGGCCTGAGGGGCTGAATGGCCATGTTCTCCACTGTAAGGTGAGTAACTGAGAGAAGGAGTGTGCATGGATCTTGCTGGAGCTGGGGGCGAGGAGAGTGCAGAGGAGTTGGGTAGGGAAAAAGCCATAGGCGAAGTTGAAAAGCTATCATTTCTACTTTCTCGTCTCTCTCACTCTCTCTTGCGCTGGCAATAGAAACGTTGGCAATACCACCACGATACCCTCGACCAAGTCATCTTGACGGCGCAACTGAAAGACCAGCCGAACATCAGCACCTCCATCTTCGTGGGCAGTGCCTACTTCATGGCCTCCAGAAAGATTGTCAGCCATGTGTTTGACAGTGCCGAGATCCAGGCCTTCCTCAAGTGGTCGGAGGACACCTACAGCCCGGACGAGCATGTGTGGGCTACCCTGCACAGAATGCCCAATGTACCAGGCTCCATCCCGTACACCCAAGCAGCCACCAGGACTCTAGGCCGGGCAGTAAAGTGGTCCTTTGAGGCTGGTGACGTTGCGAGGGGTGCCCTATAACCTCCCTGCACGGGAAGGTATCGCCACTTGGTCTGTGTGTATGGGGCAGGAGATCTACATTGGGTGGTCCGTCAGAGATATTTCTTTGCAAATAAGTTTGACCCCAACATGGACAACACGGCAGTACAGTGCATGGAGGAATATCTCCGAAACAGGACACTTGGTAAAACTGGGGCTGGGTTAGAGGTTGGGACAGAGTAAACCTCGGTGATGGTGATAGGGGTGGTGGGTGAGACATCGGAAACACTGAGAGACTGGGCACTGTGAAACTGGGCACTGTGAGACTGTATACTATAACACTGGCTGCTGTGGAGGCCAGACACTGTGAAACTGCATGCTGTAACATAGCCACTGAAGCATGAGGCAGTGTGAAGCTGGGCACTATAGTGTTGGGCACTATGGAGATTGGATACCTTAATACTATCCACTGTAACACTGGGCGCTGTGAGACTTAGCACTGTAAATTAGTTACTGTGAGAGTCAAAATGTGTGGTGCTGGTAAAGCATGGCAGGTCAGGCCACATCCGAGGAGCAGGAGAACCGATATTTCAGGTATAAGCCCTTCATCAGGAATGTGGGGGAGTAAGGAGGTTGAGAGATAAATAGAGTGAGGGTGGGGCTTTTGGGGAAGGTAGCTGGGAAGTTGCTCAATAAATCCAGCTGGGGGGGGTGATTGTGATTGATCGGTGGGGAAGGTCGAACATATAGTTAGGAAGGAAGATGGACAGATCAAGAGGGGAGAGCCGACTTGGAGGGTTGGATCTGGGATGAGGTGGGGGGAGAGGAGAGATTTGGAAACTAGTGACGTCAATGTTGATGCCATGTGGTTGAGGGTCCCAAGGCAGAAGAGGAGGTGTTCTTCCTCCAGTCGTCAGATAGCTTGAATTTGGTGGTGCAGGAGGTGTCATTGTGTTGAAGTGGTTGGCCACAGGTCGATGGGGTTGTTTGTGCCCAGTCTCACAGGGACACATCCACCAATAATACTCAACACTGCACGAGTGGGCACTGCATTACTGGAACACTGCACAAGTGGCATGTACAGCTGGACACTGCAAGACCAGTGTTGTGACCATCACTTTTTTTTATTTTTCTCATTTTGGTTTGGAACTGAGTCCAAATTGAGAATTGAACTTTGAACAGTGACTAGTTCTTCTTTAAAAAAAACTGGACAGACAAAAGACTGATGTTTGCTGTTAGGATCTGGCCAGGAAAGGTAATGCAGGTGAATTACTGCTCTCTGAACACAGCAGACGCTTCAGCACCGAGATGTAGTTCTGCTCAGGGACTGACAGCTAGATGGATATTGAATGGGTCAGTGAGTAAGAGGAATGCTGCCAGGCAGGTAATCACAGAGAATGGTGAGAAAGAAAGCAAAAACCATGAGTGACCTCGCTCTGACTGGATTTTGGGCTTGGAGGAAGTGCTTCTTTGGAAGTTGCTGGACTGGTCTGGTCTTCTTTTTGGTTTGACTTTGTCTAGATATTTCCCCAGTTGTTAACTTGTTAAAAGGTCTGAGATGAGAATGTGAGTCTTCGGGAATGAGTATTAGTCTCCACAGGTCTGCAGAATTTGTTCGCATTGACTGGTGACTTTAAGTTCAAACATGGTGTACAGTTCTTGTGCCTGTAATACAACCCAGCATCAAAGGATTTCATGATGGCCTATTATTTATCATTGAAACTGTTATCAACTGGCAAATTAAAATTTTAAACAATTTTATCTCTTAATTTTCTGCTGGTGTGCGAATTGGAGGGGTGCATGGGTTTATGATCATCTGTGTTCTGCTGAAGTGACATAAACAGAAATTAACAATTTATTCAGTTATAAACTTGATATCCAAGATCTGTTATTTGTAAATTCTGGTTAGGAACAATTGAACGATTTTGAGAGTCATTGAATGGTTAAATATCACTGTGTTGCAAATCCAGTGATCGGGAGGTTGGTTTTGGTTCAGCTTCATTTTCCTGTGTCACTCTGGACACCGTAGCCCCAGGCACATTATCTCTGGACATTGTCACTCCCTGAATGACACTATCACTCCGGTTACAACACTGTCACTCTGGACACTATCACTAAATACTGGGAGATCAGACTGTGACACTGGACAGTGTAATGCTGGACATTGCGATGTCATATGTTTTAACTATAGACACTAACACCGGAAATAGTGACACTGGATATCATTTGGATGCAGATAGAAATGAAAACAGTCAAAAAGAAAACAAATGAGATAGAATCTACTTGTAGAAATGGGAACTAAATGGGACTGAGTGAGAATGATTCTGGCTGTTTAATGAACAGAAATCAGAACACTGCAATAATGTCCACATCTAATTGAGGGTCTCGGGGTGGATTGTATAAAGAATACCAGGTATGCGGAGTGTGTTTCAGACTGGAATCTAATCGAGGGGTTCAGGGTGGTTTCTGTACAAATGACGGAAGCTGACCTATGTGTGTGAATGTCCCGAGTTAGTCTAACATCCATGGATTGTTTAATGGAGCTTGCTTCATACTTCAAGGACTCAGACATCTCCATTTTATCCGTCTCTCACCAAAATTGACAGGGCAATGACAGCAGAAGCTATACAAAGAGAAATGTTGCTTCTGTAATGCCACATGTAATGCCATCTGTATACATCCAGGGCAGGAACAATCCTGGGATTGATAAGAGTAAATCTCCCTCCACTCCATCCTCATCAAACACTCCCAGGACAGGGACAGAATGGTGTTAGGTACAGAGGAAGAACTCACCTCGACATTGTTCCCATCATTGTTCCTTTGGCCATGGGTTTCAAATGCCATCCCCACACTGTCATTGACTATAGATCTGTCTCTGAATTTTGTTTCATCATTTAGGGATGTATTCAGCCCAGTGAGCCCTCACAGCTCTCTCTCCCTCATAGGCATAGACAGCGTGTCTGTCTCTCCTCTTCTGTCTCCCTATTTCTTTCCCTGTGTGTGTCTCTCTCTCTCTCTGCCTCCCTCCCTCCTCTCTGCTTTCTGTGGGTTCGTGACAACATTGCGATGTTCGGAAAGACTGTGCCATGAATGTCACAGTGTTTGCTGTGTCCTGGAGGGTGGAGGACTAGCTGGTGGGCAGTAAACAAGGTCATTTCCAGCTCGGTGAGCTAGTACCACCCCAGCCTCAAATTTACCTGGACCGTCTCAGACTCCTCCTTCCCCTTCCTAGACCTCTCCATTTCTATCTCGGGCGACCGACTCAACACAGACATTTACTCCAAACCGCCCGACTCCCACAGCTACCTAGATTACACCTCCTCCCACCCTCCCCCCTGTAAAAACGCCATCCCATATTCCCAATTCCTTCGCCTCCGCCGCATCTGCTCCCAGGAGGACCAATTCCACTACCGAACAGCCCAAATGGCCTCCTTCTTCAAAGACCGCAATTTCCCCTCCGACGTAGTCGACGATGCTCTCCACCGCATCTCCTCCACTTCCCGCAGCTCCGCCTTTGAACCCTATCCCTCCAATCGCCATCAGGACTGAACCCCACCAACCTCCAGATACATCGTATCATCCTCCGTCATTTCTGCCACCTCCAAACAGACCCCACCACCAGGGATATATTTCCCTCCCCACCCCTATCAGCATTCTGGAGAGACCACTCCCTCCGCGACTCCCTCGTCAGGTGCACACGCCCCACCAGCCCAGCCTCCACTCCCGGCACCTTCCCCTGCAACCACAAGAAGGGCAAAACTTGTGCCCACACCTCCCCCCTCACCTCTGTCCAAGGCTCCAATGGATCCTTCCATATCTGTGGCAAATTCACCTGCACCTCCACATACATCATTTACTATATCCGCTGCACCCAATGTGGTCTCCTCTACATTGGGGAGACAGGCCGCCTACTTGCGGAACGTTTCAGGGAACACCTCTGGGACACCCGCACCAACCAACCCAACCACCCCGTGACTGAACACTTTAACTCCCCCTCCCACTCTGCGAAGGATATGCAGGTCCTTGGCCTTCTCCATCGCCAGACTCTGGCCACATGACGCCTGGAGGAAGAGCGCCTCATCTTCTGTCTAGGAACCCTCCAACCACATGGGATGAATGTAGATTTCTCCAGCTTCCTCATTTCCCTCCCTGCATCTTATCTCAGTCCCTACCCGCAGATTCAGCACCGCCCTCTTGATCTGTAATCTTCTTCCCGACCTCTCCACCCCCACCCCTCTCCGGCCTATCACCCTCACCTCCTTCCACCTATTGTATTCTCAGCGCCCCTCCCCCAAATTCCTCCCCCCCCCTTTTATCTCAGCCCGCTTGGCACACTAGCCTCATTCCTGAAGAAGGGCTTATGCCCGAAACATTGATTCTTCTGCTCCTCAGATGCTGCCTGGCCTGCTGCGCTTTTCCAGCACCACACTTTTTAACTCTGGTCTCCAGCATCTGCAGTCCTCACTTTCTCTGAGTTAGTACCCAGTGGGGCTGCCTGAAGGGTCACTGCTAAAGACACAGACACTTTCAATTGATAGCAATGAGTCGCTGAAGGGAACAAATATAATGTTTCCAGGTTCACTGAAAAGACCTACAGTGGGTGCGAGAGAAAGCTGTGGGGACGACCAAAGATATGGGCAACTTCACTGACTGAGGAAGGAATTAGCAGATGGAATATAATGTGCAGCAGATATTTCCAAGCTAACTTAGTGACTGATTAAAATTCCCATTCCTTGCCCAGTCCATCCTTCTACACCCAAAGGTGATTTGTCCCTGTGGGACAGCAGTGTAGGTCAAACTGCGGGACATGAAGATGGGAACTGTGAAGTGTTCCCAGTCTGAGCCACAACATGAGGAGCACAAGGATTGAGATGATTATCCTGTCATGGAAGTTGAATGAGTTTTGGAAACAGGGTCCCTGTGATTGACAACACTATAAACTTGGCAGCATCCAGAACCAAAGTAAGGCATCAGAGAAATCACAGATGGAAGTGGGAAGGGACGGGGCAAGGGCAGAAAAAATCGAGTCAATGTTCTGGGGACATGAGTTTGAATCCTATCGTGGCAGATGGTGGGAATTGAATTCAATTTCAGGGGAAAAGGAAGGAGTCTTCCCCATTAAAACATTGTTGTGAAAACCCGTCTGATACATGAATGTGCTTTAGGTTAGGAAATTTGCCATTTGATCTGGTCTGGCTTACATGTGACTCCAGACCCACAGCAATGTGCTTGACCTTTAACTACCTTCTAGGCAATTGGGGATGGAAAATAATGCTGGCCCAACCAATGATGCTCCCATTTGTGAACAAATTTACATGAAGTTCTCCAGCTCTGGTAACCTCCTGGTAATCTTCCTGTGCCAACTCTCCAAGATTGATGAATTCTTTGGCAATGCAGTTCAGTTCAGTTCCCAGTTCAACATTTAGCTCAATTAACAGGGTTTGTGTAGCTCTAATTTTTAACGTTAGCTTTAATGATTAATTGCATTAGGTACTTATCTGTGATCGTCACTCAACTAGTCAAAGATCATAGAAGGAGAAAGTGAGGACTGCAGATGCTGGAGATCAGAGCTGAAAATGTCTTGCTGGAAAAGCGCAGCAGGTCAGGCAACATCCAAGGAGCAGGAGAATCGACGTTTCGGGCATAAGCCCTTCTTCAGGAAGCCCTTCCTGAAGAAGGGCTTATGCCCAAAATGTCGATTCTCCTGCTCCTTGGATGCTGCCTGACCTGCTGTGCTTTTCCAGCAACACATTTTCAGCAAAGATCATAGAATCCCTACACTGCAGAAAGAGACCATTTGGCCCATTGAGTTTGCATCGACCCTCCACAACCCAGGCCCTGGTGTTGACTCGGGCTGCTTCAGGCACAGCCAACTCCATTTTCACCTGTAGCTCCATGATCAGCTTGTCTTTCTCCCTGCCTCATAATTATTCATCCCTTTGTCTGCCAGACTGCTCTTCTCTCTCTCTTTCTGGGCTCCATCTATTGGAGGAGTGGGCACAAGTAAATTGTTCTCTCTTACTGGTCCCCTTCATGCGAGTTTCAGGTCTAGTCTGGTTGACCATCTCCTCACTTGTTGACAAATTTGGTCCCTAGTGCTGCTACTGTGAATGTGATGCTCCCCAGTCAGAATCTGTTCTCCATCCTTGCTATTTGAAGCACGTCTTTGAGGTGGTGTTTAAAGGGCAATCAACATTTAGGAGTGAAGTGATGTAATAATCAGCAAAAACAACCTAGACCATGTCTGTCTTGCTACCAGTTGTTAGGAAGAAGTACTTTACTGTGTTCATTGTGTGTGTTGCCAATTTCAATGTCGAAGCTAAAACCGGATAGCATTCCTGTTTTCATTCCTCACTCATGTCTGAAACATACATCTTTAACCGTGCATTATATATCAGTCAGAACTATTTAATGTCTTCTGAAAACACTTCTGGGCCAGACCAGGTAAGATTCCCAGATTCCCTTTGGTGAAGGACATGAGTGAAGCAGATGTGTATTTACAGCAATTGGTGTTTGGTTCTGCAATGGGACTATGAAACTAACTTTCAATTCAAGATGGATTAATTATTTGAGATTAAATTCTGCCAATTGCTGGTATTTGCATCCTGGGTCACTGCATTACAAGTCCAGTGAGGTTCCCCCAGTCCAACTACATCACAATTTACATTATTCCCCAAATATCAACACCTTAGTTTCCTACAGCACTGTCTGTGTGTGCAGCAGCTCATTTGATTCTCTCTCCCCCACCACTTACACCCATTTGTTACTGTGTAGCTGCTACAGTTTCATTTCAAAATGTGTGCATTTCAGTTGGAAAAATACAAATGATTCTGTAATTTTAACTTTATTAATTGGTTGGTTATTACTCATTTATTTCATTCTTAGATTATGGATTAATCAGTTCATTTCAGATGGAAAGAGGTAGCTCTGATCACTGAGATAATGCAGGGCTGGTGTCTGAGTATTTGTGTGATCAAAGGATCAAGAAGTTACCAACTATTTGGACTCGATATTACAGTGTGGTGTATTTCTCTCACCTCTATAAAGGATAAAGCAAAACACATGAGCCATGACATTGACTCAAGAAAAGCAATTCCTGGAATTCCTGAAATAAAATGGGAGTGATGTGGAGTCTTCCTTGTTTCAACAAGCTTCAGTGGAAAATTTCAGTAGCAGCTGGTGAGCGTTGGGGTGTGGGTGATAGTCACTGTCAAGCAGAGGGAGATGGACCTGTGATTGTGAAGGGTTTATAGAATCCTAGAGGTCTACAGCACGGAAACAGGCTTTTCAGCCCAATTTGACGATGCCACTCAGTTTTCACTGTTAAATAGTCCCATTTGCTTGTGTTTGGCCCATATACCCCCCCAGTTGTCGCTCACTCCCAGAGAATATGGATAAAGAGGACTCAGCACTAGCAGTGCCGCTAAATTTCATGTTAAAATGGTGAAACTTAACAATAAGTCTCTAAACAGAAAGTAATCCTTCATGTCGAGGAAACAGCAGTAATGAGGTGAGGTGATGTAATGCACATGGGCAGGACAACAAGACAAGGAAATACATGATGAACAATAGGACCCTGGGAAGCATTGACAATTAGAGAGATTTGGGGTGAATGTACACCAGTCTCTGAAGGTAGATAAAGAATGGAGATAATATACTTGCTTTTATTAGCCTGACATCTTGTTTCTGTCCTTGGGATTTTCACTTGCGATCTCTTCCTCCTTTGAACTCTCTTTCTCTCCTTCCCTCCATCTGACTGTCACTATCTCATTCTCTGTCTGTTGGTTCTTCTCTTTTTCTCTCAATGCATTTTCTCTCCCTCTTTCTCCCTGGGCCCTCTGCTCTGTCCCAGTGGCAGGGAAGGGGGATTGGGAAGATTTGGACTTAGTGCCAAAAGTTGCTGTACAGTTCATGCAGTAGGATACACATTTCCCCTGTCTCTCCCGGGTTTTACTTTCACTGTTGTCCAAACCAGGCCGGGGGTGGAGGGATGAGTGGAAGGGGCATAAAGTATCTTTCTCATTGAGTGTGTGATTGATTGGCTGCAGACTGGAATCTTGCTGTGCATTACAGCAGTCAGTCAAAAGACCAGTTAGTCTCTGAACGTACTCACCATGTCCTTCAGCCCAGGGGTTGTGAGTCTGCGAGGGGAGGCGGAGTAGCCGTGCCCCTGAGTTTTTGAGCAGAGGAATGGGAAGCAAGGAGGTGGTAAAAGAGAGCCAGGGAGAGGGGGAGTGTTTGATGGGGCTTGAGGGGGGAAGGGGCTATTGTAGGAGAGAGAGAGATGAAGGGGTGAGAGGACAAAGAGGCAGATTATGAGACAGGGTGGAAAAGTGGTCTCCCCACGTCGGGGAGTAACAATGCCATTCGGGGCAAGGCCTGAGTAGCTGGACAGCACCAGGATCATTTAATGGGGGGGGGTGTGGGAGGAGGATGGGGGGTTGTTGGTGGTTGTGGTGGTAGGGAGGCATAATGGGCTGAAAGGATTATCTGTGTGATGTGAAGCTTCCATAGTTCTGGGACTGGGATCTTGCTGTGCATGAAAGCAGTCAGTTACAGGCCAGTTGGTCCAGTCATTAATCTCTGCGCCAGGGAGTGGGGCTTAGCATGATATGGAGGACAGCAAAATATTTGTGAGGGTACACATTTGGTTAGGAATATATTTGGGAGGGCAAAACAATTGGGGAAGGGCAAACATTTGGGAGGGGAGTAAAATGGGGACAGAATAGGGGGATGCAATATTGTGTGGGCACTTTCAGATCGAATAGAAAAAGACAGAGTGAAAGAGAGAATGAGAGAGAGAGAGAGAGACAGAGGGAATAAGTGACAGAGAGAAGAGAGGAAGAGTGGGGATGAAGAAAGAGGAACAGACAGAGAATAGAGAGATTGAGGAGGAGGAGAGCAAGCGAAGAACAGAGAGAGAGAGCGCGAGAGAATCTCAGAGAGGGAGAGAGAGAAGGGCAGATGGAGACATAGGGAAGAGAGAGAGAAAGATGGAGATGGAGAGAAAGGGTAGGACAGTGAGAGGGAGATAGAAAGAGGGAGGCAGACAAAAGGACAGAGAGAGAGTGAGAGAGAAAATAGGAAAAGTCAGACAGGGACAAACAGAAGTTAAGACATGGACAGACTGAAGTGGTGATACTCATATTCCAGTTAGTCCCAGCTCTCTTGATGGTGTCTCATATTCCCTCTCTCCCATGAGGTTTGCTTCAGCCTGGGAATGTATCAGTGTGTTGTATATTTGTGAGTAATCTCGGTGTCTGCGTCTCTGTCCAATGGAGTGTCTTTTGTTTTGGGGGTTAATTCCCTCTTTCTCTTGTGTTTAAAATGATCCCCTCTGCTGAACACCCCGTGCCACTGCACAAGCATCAACAGCATTTCCTTCGAGTGAACTTTTTTGGAATTGAAGTAACAGGTTGTTATTCCATCAAAAAGTCTGATCCACTTCATTACTCCCTTGATGTAAAACATGCTGTGCCAGCAGCTACCCTGACATATACAATGTACTGGGGGAATGTTCAGCTCAGTGTTGTTGTTACTGCAAACATTTATAAACTTTCAATTGTTAGCTGGCAACAACAAGTCCTTTCAATATTAGCTTACTCCCACCCTGATATACTTTCCAACCATCAATAACCACAAAGCAGTCTGGGGTTATTCAGCATCGAAATGTGATCTTCAATAAATCACCTCACTTTCACACAATGATTCAAACAACATGAAAAATGACAAATAAAAACTGGAAGAACTGCGAATGTTGTAAATCAAAAACAAAAACAAAAGTTGCTGGAAAAGCTCAGCAGGTCAGGCAGCATTGGCAGAGAGAAATCAGAGGTAATATTTCAATTTACGTGGCCCTACCTCGAACTGTCATCCAAACAGGAGCTGAACGTACTAAACTGCCCTATGTGAGGTCAGTTCCCTGAACAGCCATCCCCAACCAGCAAAGGGTCTCCTCACGTACAACTACCCATAAAGTGAACACAGGCGAGTAGTCATTCCCACTCACCTCCTTTCCAATCATCCAGAATGCAAGGAAGATGCAATAAAAATTCTAAGAAGCAGATTGGCTAAAATTGCCCAGCAAGATCTTGAACTGACTTGTACGACGGCAATTATAACGGTTGGAATTTATATGTCTATATAAATCTGCTTCTGTGGTGTGAATCACCATCACTACTTGGACAGACATCCCATGTGACAATCGGTGCAATGATGTCCCACACCATGATGCAAAGAGCATCTTGTAAATCATGGTTGTCAGGTGATTCATATTCTTTTAGCAGTGTGCTGCTGATGGACTAGGAATCAACTGATGATCCATTTACAGTTTCCAACCCACGAGTCTCTCAATGTTGAATTTCAGTTCAACTGGAGGGCACAACAGAGAGAAAGCACTGCAGATGCTGGAGATTAAAATTAAAGAGTGTGGTGCTGGAGAAGCACAGCAGGTCAGGCAGCATCCGAGGAGCAGGAGAATCAACATTTTGAGCATAAGCTCTTCATCAGGAATACACAATAGCAGCACTGACTTTCACTCTGTCGGGCCAAATGTTCTTGATCCTGATTGGAGCCTTGGAGCAGCACAAAAATATCAAATATCCAAAATCACACGTCAGTCACCATAAACCAACTTGGCTTTCATCTGTGAAAAATCCTTTTGGACCAACCAATTTCCACAGTGGTGAGGCCACTGGACCAGGTCCAATAACAGAGATTTCACAAGGTTGATGGAGTACTGCATCAAGGTTCCTCACAGTGAATTGGTCTAAAAATATATCCGGGCATTTATCTCTAAAATGTCAGTACCAACAAAATAATAATAACAAAAATAAATACTTACGCAAATTACTAGCCTAAAATGAAATAACAATCCCAAGCAAATGTACATGGGAGTATCTTCACATAGACCATTATCGTTTGGGGAACATCAAAGGATAACAGCAACAAAGGGCAAGATGGGAAACGTCCTGTTTGACAAAGTTGTTTGATCCTCTGTGGGACAGCTGCTACCATAACACTCCAGATCTCAGTGTTTGTCCTGTTAAACTGCACCACAGCATTATGCCTCTTTTTACAAATAGCATAACTCACATGTCTTTTTGACAAACAAATAAATCAACAATGCACATCATAAATGGAACCCTGTGCTTAACACCGCTCCCAGTGGGCTGTCCTCACAAATATTATGTCTCCACACATCCACTGATTGATGAAAACACGCAGATAGTCAATGCCATCCGTGCTCACCATCAGTTATCACTCCATAATGACTTGCTCAACTCACCTTTTGCTAATATTGTTGCATTTGGAGCAAGCTGCCTGAGCAAGATCCACTAACAACACCTCTTTCCATCAAGGAATGGGAAACACCAGGTGTTACTGAGAAGTGGGTCATTACAAAACCCATCTGAGAAATAGCAGGCTTTAAACTACTACAGGGAAAGACTGTCTTGTTGAACACTTTCTTGACCAGATAGGGTCAGTGCTCAGCTAAATTCCATCAATGTGGCTTCAGTGTATACACATTCTGTACAGCATAGAGAAACCCACAATACTGCATATTACTGAGGAGCCTCCAATCTGACAAACTATTCACTTTAAACTCAGTTAGTGAGCACACTGTCATCTGGCATATCAGACGTACAGTGGAAATGTAGAGATTTATATAATTTAAGTTGTTACAAGATTTACCTGGCACACTAACAATGTGAAGGAATGTGTAGCATGCTTTCAAGATAATTAGCCTTGGAAAGTACATGTTGTTGTTTGTGAAATAATTTCTCCCTTCCTGCTGCTGGCAATGTATCAGAATTGGAGAATTATCTCAAAATTGAAGAACAGACAGTTCCAGAGACTATTTTATCTTGTGTGGTATCTCATTATTTTTAAAATCATTGAATGATAGCAGGTTTATTTTAATGATGTGATATCATTGAGATTTATGTTTGTAATTCAATACTCCAACGACTGGATAAATCTAATCCTATTAGGTCTCAAATGCTAATTCCAACTTGTATTCAAATAACAAGACTTGCATGATTTCACCCACTATCAGTCCCATCAATATTGAAATATCTTTCAATATTCCTTTCAGCGATGACCTTCATTTTGCTGAGGCTAGTCAGCCAATCAATACCTCATGTTGTAGAACACCTTGAAAGCTGTTTTACTAAATACAGTTATCCCACTGCTTTTCTTGTTAATTCAGTTTTGCAACCCATTTAGGAAATTCAATCTGTGAATGAGCACTCTGGTACAGAACCAAAAGCTGATGCTGACCACAACAACTGCTAGAACTCACACTAGGTAATACTTTCTTAAAACAAATACAAAGAAAAACAGGAACAAATTCAGATCCTTATCCTCAGAATTCTCAAATGACAGAATCACAGCGAACAGAAGAGGCCCTTTGGACCATCATGTTTGTCTCACCAAAATATCACTAAATCTACATCAGTCCAATTTTCCAGCTCTTGGCCCATAGCCTTGAATGTTATGACATTTCAAGTGCTCTTCCAAGTACTTTTCTGAGGTTTCCGATTTCAATTTCAGGCCCCTTATCAACCTCTCGGTGGGAAGAACTTTCCTCATGTCCCCTCTAAACCTCCTGCCTTTCAGCTTTAAAATTATACCACCCTGTTATAGTCCCTTTGAGTAAGCGGAACAACTGCATTCTATTCACCCTGTCTATGGACTTCATAGATACTCCGATCTCGGTTCTTAGTGAAGCAACCCGAGCTTATCCAGCCTCCCTCTTCACAGCTTAATTGATACAGCCTAAGCAACATTCTGCTAAACCTCCTTTGCACTCCCTCCAATGCAAACACATCCTTCCCATGCTGCGGTGACCAGAAATACACACAATAGTCCAACTATGGCCTAAACAAAGTCCAACAGCACTTCCCTGCACTTATAACCTACGTCTTGACGAGTAAAGGCACATATCCTGTATGCCTTCTTAACTACCCTATTAGCCAGTCCTGCCACTTTCAGAGATCTGTTAACAATTACCTTAAGATCTTTTGGTTGCTTTATGCAGCCTGGTGTCCTCCCATTCACTGAGTACTGCCTTGTTTTGCAACTTCTGGCAAAATGTATCACGTGAGGGTTTATCAGGATTAAATTTTATCTGCCGTTGATCTGCCTGTTTGACCAATCTACCTATTTTTGTTTGAAGCCTCAGAATATTTTCCTCACTGCCAACCACCCAGTCAATATTTGTGTCATCACAAACTTACTTAGTATCCCCAACCACCCCCATCCCCTAACAACACACATTCACCCACATACATGAACAAACACACATGCAGACATACACACACTTACTCACATACACGCACACACACACACACTCTTTACTATCATTTACGAATATCACAAACAATGAAAGATCCAAAATTGATCCCACTGGATACCAGTCTCCAATTACACTAACAGCCTTCTTTCAGCTTTGCCTCTGCTTCCTCTGACTGAGTCAATTTGCTAATTTATTCTGAATTCCATGTGTTTTTACATTAGTTGTCAATCTCCTACGTGTGGCTTTGGGACAGTTCAGTGACTCAGTGCTTAGCACTGCTGCCTCACAGCACCAGGGCCCTGGGTTCGATT
Source organism: Chiloscyllium punctatum (assembly GCF_047496795.1). Classification (NCBI taxonomy): domain Eukaryota; kingdom Metazoa; phylum Chordata; class Chondrichthyes; order Orectolobiformes; family Hemiscylliidae; genus Chiloscyllium; species Chiloscyllium punctatum. The sequence goes on from NC_092767.1 coordinate 31,756,457, forward strand.
CCAGACTGGGGTGACTGTGTGGAGTTTACACATTCTCCCTGTGTCTGAGCAGGTTTCCTCTGGTTGCTTGTTTTCCTCCCACAGTCCAAAGGTGTGCACGTTAGGTGAATTGGCCATGCTAAATTGCCCATGGAGATAGGTGCATTAGGCAGGGGTAAAGGTAGGGGAATGGGTCTGGGTGGGTTAACCTTTGGAGGGTGAGTGTGGACTTGTTGGCCTGCATAGCCTGTTTCTATACTGTAGGGAATTGAATATAACCTTGTCAAAGGTTTTGCTAAAATCCATATAAACTACATCAATTGCCCTACTCTCGTCCAAAGACCTGGTCACTTCCTCGAAAAATTTCACCACACTTGTGATGCATTTTGTCCCTCTGACAAAACCACGCTAACAAAAAAGAACAAAGAAAATTACAGCACAGGAACAGGCCTTTCAGCCCTCCAAGCCTCTGCTGATCCGGAACCGCAATTAAAATCCGTCGCCTATTTTCCAATGATCTGTATCCCTCTGTCCCCTGGCCATTCATGTAGCTGTCTAGATACATCTTAAACGACGCCAGCATGTCCATCTCTACCTCCTCCCTGTGTAAAGAACTTTCCACGCATATTTCCCTTAACCCTTTCCCATCTCACCTTGAACTTGTGACCCCTAGTAATTAAGTCCCCCACCCTGGTAAAAAAAGGCTTCTTGCTATCCACCCTGTCTATACCACTCATGGTTTTGTCGACTTCAGTCAGGATCCCCCCCTCAAACTCAATCTTTTTAATGAAAATTATCTTATTCTACTCAACCTCTCTTAATAGCTAGCACCCTCCATACCAGGCAACATCCTGGTGAATCTCCTCTGCACCCTCTCCAAAGCATCCACATCCTTCTAGTAATGTAGCAAACAAAACTGTCTGCTGTATTCCAAATGTGGCCAAACCAAAGTCCTATACAACTGTAACATGACCTGACAAATCTTGTACTCAATACCCCGTCCGATGAAGGAAAGCATGCCGTATGCCTTCTTGACCACTCTATTGACCTGCATTGCCACCATCAGGGAAATATGGGCCTGACCATGCAGATCTCTCCGTATGTCAATTTCCCCAGGGCTTAAGTCCAAAGATGTACAGATTAGGTGAATCGACCTTGCTAAATTACCCATCGTGTTCGGGGATATGTAAGCAAGGTGCATTAGATAGGGGAAGTCTAGAGAAATTGGTGTAGGGGACTGGGTTGGTGTGGACTTGTTGGGCCAAATGGCCTGTTTCCACACTGTAGGGATTCTAATTGACTGTATAGTTTGCTTGAGAACTGGGTCTTCCAAAATGCATCACCTCTCATTTGCCTAGACTGAACTCCATCTGCCATTTCTCTGCCCAACTCTCCAATCTATCATATTCTGCTGCATTCTCGGACAGTCCCCTTCACTAACTGCTACTCCACCACTGGTCACAGTTTTCATTTTGAGAAACTCCCTTCCACTATCACTCACAGCCTCCTGTTGTCCAGCTAATTCTCGATCCATCTAGCTAATATACCCTGGATCCCATGCAACTTCACTTTCTCCATCAGCCTGCCTGGGGGAACCTTATCAAATGCCTTATTGAAGTCCACGTATATGACATCGACAGCCCTTCTCTCATCAATCAACTTTGTCACTTCCTCAAATAATTCTGTTAAGTTGGTATTATCTCAGAATAGATAAGGGAGAGCTCGTGGACGTGGGTATTTGGATTTTCTGAAATCTTTTGACAAAGTCCCACACAAAAAGTTAGTTTGCAACATCAAAGCAAATGGGATCAGGATAATATACTGACTTGAACTGAGAATTCATACCAAACAGAACATGTGTTGTTTGGAGTGGAAGGTAATGACACTAGGTAGGATAAAGATCAATGCTTGGGTTCCAGTTATTCGCAATAGCCTTCATGAGTTTTTTTCATTCATGCGATGTATATACTGGGTTCTCTAGACTACTCTCAGATATTTTGTTTCTTTATTAATTGGATAATTAATATGACAGGATACTTCATCATTTCTTTGACTTGCCGTCTGAACTTGAACTGAGTGTTTAAGCAGCAATTGAAATTCACCAGTGAAACGCCAACCATTGCAAATATAAATTCTAAACTGTTGTAATGTCTCAGGTATATTCCCCAAATGTTATAATAAAAAAGAATTCTATAATTCTTGCACCAACCACAGAATGATGAAAGTGTCGGATAACGACAAAAATAAAATCACAGACTTTCTTCTGCTTTCCATCTCTGGGTCACTGGGATCCTCACCTTTGCTATGGCCCTTCAGTCTCTGATGGGCCCAACTTGTCACAGAAATATGTCTCACTGTCAGTACTGAGCGACAGACTTAAAGTGTATGGAACCAAGGGCATTGAAACCCAATCAAAACAGTCAAATCCCACCAACCAGCACAGAAAAATAATTCTGCTTTGGATAACAGAAACAATTGGCAATTACCTCTGTCGGTTCATATCTATAGTAGTAGGGGATGTTTTTAAAAATAGACCAGAATGCATGTTATTCAGAGGACGACAGCTGCATTTTTCTTGGCGCAATACTGTGTATCCACATTCTGGAAACAGATGACAATTAAATCGATCAGAGGAGGAGGTAACTGTCAACCAGACAGAACAGGTTTTGGCTGAATGAATCAGAACATTGTGAACACTATACATAGTGGTGAGATCCAGGAAAGACAGGGGAAATTAATACATTTAATCTGCCACAGAATAACCTCTGTGATTATAATAAATAGATCTTCCATCACCACAGCTATGAGGTAATGGCTGGTGCAGGTTGAGAGGCTGCACTTTCCTTCGGCCAGCCTCATAATTCCGACTAAACAGGTCCTTCTTCTGTTTAAGATACCTCTTAAAATTCATGTCTTTGAATAAGTTATTGTCATCTGACATAATATAGACAATAGGTGCAGGAGTAGGCCATTCTGCCCTTCGAGCCAACACCACCTTCTGGTGCAGAGCACTCCACACACCCACCACTCTCTGGGTGAAGACGTTTCTCTTCAACTCTTTTCTAAATGGACTACCCCTTATTTTTAAACTGTGTCTTCTGGTTCAGGACTCACCCATCAGCAGAAACATGCTTCCTGCCTCCAGTGAGTCCAATCCTTTAATAATCTTATACATCTCAATCAGATCCCCTCTCAGCCTTCTAAACTCAAGGGTATACAAGCCCAGTCGCTCAAATCTTTCAAGGCAAAAAAATGGTTAGGACAAAAATTGGGCCCTTGAAGACAGAAGCAGGGGAATATATTACTGGGAACGAAGAAATGGCAGAGGAATTAAATGGGTACTTCAGATCTGTGTTCACTGGGGAAGACACAAGCAATCTCCCTGAGGTAACAGTGGCTGAAGGACCTGAACTTAAGGGAATTTCTATTTGCCAGGATTTGGTGTTGGAGAGACTGTTAGGTCTGAAGGTTGATAAGTCTCCGGGACCTGATGGCCTGCATCCCAGGGTACTGAAGGAGGTGGCTCGGGAAATCGTGGATGCGCTGGTGATTATTTTCCAGAGTTCAATAGAATCGGGGTTGGTTCCTGAGGATTGGAGGGCGGCTAATGTTGTGCCACTTTTTAAGAAGGGTGGGCGGGAGAAAGCAGGAAATTATAGACCAGTTAGTCTGACCTCAGTGGTGGGAAAGATGCTGGAGTCTATTATAAAGGATGAAATTACGGCACATCTGGATAATAGTAACAGGATAGGACAGAGTCAGCATGGATTTATGAAGGGGAAATCATGCTTGACTAATCTTCTTGAATTTTTTGAGGATGTAACTCGGAAGATGGACGAGGGAGATCCAGTGGATGTAGTGTACCTGGACTTTCAGAAAGCTTTTGATAAAGTCCCACACAAGAGGTTAGTGAGTAAAATTAGGGCGCACGGGATTGGGGGCAAAGTACTAGATTGGATAGAGAATTGGTTGGCTAACAGGAAACAAAGGGTAGTGATTAACGGCTCCATTTCGAAATGGCAGGCAGTGACCAGTGGGGTACCGCAGGGATCCGTGCTGGGACCGCAGCTTTTTACAATATATGTAAATGATATAGAAGATGGTATCAGCAATAACATTAGCAAATTTGCTGATGACACAAAGCTAGGTGGTAGGGTGAAATGTGATGAGGATGTTAGGGGATTACAGGGTGACCTGGACAAGTTAGGTGAGTGGGCAGATGCATGGCAGATGCAGTTTAATGTGGATAAATGTCTGGTTATCCACTTTGGTGGCAAGAACAGGAAGGCAGATTACTACCTCAATGGTATCAAATTAGGTAAAGGGGCTGTTCAGAGAGATCTGGGTGTTCTTGTCCACCAGTCAATGAAGGCAAGCATGCAGGTACAGCAGGTCGTGAAGAAGGCTAATAGCATGCTGGCCTTCATAACAAGAGGGATTGAGTATAGAAGCAAAGAGGTGCTTCTGCAGCTGTACAGGGCCCTGGTGAGACCACACCTGGAGTACTGTGTACAGTTCTGGTCTCCAAATTTGAGGAAAGACATTCTGGCTATTGAGGGAGTGCAGCGTAGGTTCACGAGGTCAATTCCTGGAATGGCAGGATTGCCTTACACGGAAAGACTGAAGCGACTGGGCTTGTATACCCTTGAGTTTAGAAGACTGAGAGGGGATCTGATTGAAACGTATAGGCTTATGAAAGGACTGGACACTCTGGCAGGAGGGAACATATTTCCGTTGATGGGGGAGTGCCGAACCAGAGGACACAACTTAAAAATACGGGGTAGACCATTTAGGACAGAGATGAGGAGAAACTACTTCACACAGAGAGTGGTGGCTGTGTGGAATGCTCTGCCCCAGAGGGCAGTGGAGGCCCAGTCTCTGGATTCTTTTAAGAAAGAATTGGATAGAGCTCTTAAAGATAGTGGAGTCAAGGGGTATGGAGATAAGGCTGGAACAGGATACTAATTAGGAATGATCAGCCATGATCATATTGAATGGCGGTGCAGGCTCGAAGGGCAGAATGGCCTACTCCTGCATCTATTGTCTATTGTCTATTGTCTATAAGTAAGAATGTGCCGCCATTCTGGGAATGGACATCGTGAATCCAAGCTGCACCCCCTCAATAGCCAGAATGTCTTTCCCCAAATTTGGAGACCAAAACTGCACACAATATTCCAGGTGCGGTCTCACCAGGGCCCTGTACAGCTGCAGAAGAACCTCTTTGCTTCTATACTCAATTCCTCTTGTAATGAAGCCCTGCAAGCTATTAGCTTCCTTCACTGCCTGCTGTACCTGCACGCTTGATGGGTCAAAATTAATTTCATTTAATTTGTCTTGATAAAAGTGGGTGACATCGGCATCAGGATGAACTGAATGGAAATAGACCAAGTAAAGTATTGCTGAAAATACATTTGCAATCAAAAGACAGATTTTTAAAAAGTATGTGATTTAATCTTTCTAATAGAGCATGTTGTCCTCTAAATTCTCAAACTTATATTCTCACTTCTTTACCTGTATTCAAAATGTTCCATGTTCATCATTAATTTATTTGCTTTCTTGGACAGGTGTGAATCACATTTTGTAAAATCTCTATGAAAGTGTTAGCTGTTCTGTTGTGATGTAAATGTTACCAGCTGGTGTGATCATGAAAGAAATGACCAATTTCACAGAATTAAGTGAAATGAAATGCAGGTAAGATTGTCAGAAACAACACTAAGTTTGACAATTGGGAACAATCCTGTGCCACTGAGCTGTCTAAACTTCTCGATTCCTTCTCTAAGTCATTCTGATTATCCAACTCCCTCTCCTAAACCTATACCCTCTAGTTTTGCACTCCTCTCCCCTGGGAAAAAGACCTTGGTGATTCACCCTATCCATGCCCCTCATGATTTTATTAACCTCTATAAGGTCACCCCTCAGCCTCCAATACTCCAGGAAAAATAGCCTCATCCTATTCAACTTCCCCGACAGCTCAAACCTTCCAACCCTGGCAACATCCTCGTCAATCTTTCCTGAAATTTTTCGAGTTTTACAACATCTTTCCTACAACAGGGAGACCAGAATTGCGCACAGCATTCCAAAATGTCTAACCAGTGTCCTGTACAGCCGCAACATGACTTTCTAACTCTCACACTCAACACACTGAACAATAAAGGCAAGCACACAAAAAGCCTACTTCACTACCCTGTCTACCTGAGACTTCACTTTCAAGGAACAATGAACCTGCACCCCAAGGTCTCTTTATTTGACAACACTTCCCATTAAGCGTATTGGTCCTTTCCTGATTTGCCATACCAAAATGCAACATCACACACTTATCTGAATTAAACTCTATCTGCCACTCCTTGGCACATTGGCCCATATGATGACGATTCCATTGTACTCTGACATAAACATCTGTACTGTCCACTAGACCACCAATTTTGGTGTGATTTGATTTTGATTATTATTTATTGTCATGTGCATTTTACATAAAAATTACAATAAAATACAGTGAAAACATTTCATTTGTCACCATGACACAGCACTATTTTGAATAATTTAAGAATAAGAAAAAATGGAAAGATATGGCTGAAGATGAGCCAGCTAAACACGGTAATCAATGCCTATGCCATCATCCTTTTTCCACCACCACTTCACCATCATCTGCAGTGGACCCAACCAACATTGAAGTTGCTGATCCTTAGACATGTACTGCTCGACCATTGCGAGCCAATGGCTGCGCCAAACCAACCAACGTCAGAGCTGTATTTCTCACCAGTAGACCGACCTCGTCGATATTGCCATCGTGCCTTTCTGCCACTGCTTCACTGGTACTAGTGCTGGACCCAACCAACAATAAAGTCGCCAAACCTCAGGCACGATCTTTTGCTGCTGGGTTGATCTTGATGATGTCGTCTCCACCAATCTGACAGACACTGATTTTAGGTCCTGTGCATGCTCTGGAAAAGTGAGTAGCAGCTCACTCGAGGTGTGTCCTGGGCCCACTCTTCCCTGTATTGGACGCTTGCTGCCATGATACTGTCCAAGCTCAGGACAAGATCAAGAATAGAAATAAAAAACAGAGAAGCAAAAGAAAGAAAGAGAAAAGCGGTCGGAGCAAATGAGTTCTGGCACAAGAACCGTTCTGCCATATGGTACTGTCATCTTAGGACGAAGCAAACTTATTGCAAACTTACTAACCATACCTCCTATATTTACAGCCAAATCAGTTATGTAAAATGATAAAAGGTAGTGGACCTGGCACCAAATTCTGTGGAGCACCACTGGTCAGAGGCCTCCAGTCCGATAAACAACCCTCCACCACCATCCTCTGTCTCCTACTCCAAAGCCAATTTTGTAATGAATTGGCAAACTCACCCTGAATCCTGTGTGATCTAACTTTACTAACCAGTCAATCATGCAGAACCTTGTCAAAGGCTGCACTAAAATCCAAGTCAACAACTTCTGCTCTGCCCTCAAACTTACTGATTACTTCCTCAAAAAACTCAAGCAAGTTTGTGAGGTAGGATTTTCCTTGCAAAAAATCCATGCTATCTCTACTCAATCCTTGCCTCTCTAAAAGCATATAAAGCCTATCTTTCAGAATCATCGCCAACAACTTACCCACCACTAAAGTTAGACCCACAGGTCTATAGTTCCCAAGCTTCTCCTCACATCCTTTCTTAAACAATAACACATTAGCCAAACTCCAGTCCTTTCGTTCTTCACCCACGTTCATAGATATACAAATATTTCTACTAGGTGCTCCGCAATTTCCTACCCAACTTCCCACAACATCCTGGGACACATATAATCAGGCACTGGAGGGCTATCGATCTTTATGTTTTCTAAGACCTCCAGTTCTTCCTCTTCTGTAATGTGAACTGTTTTTAAAATATCAATATTTATTTCCCGGAGTACTCTAGCCCCCATTTCTTTTTCAACAGTAAAAATTGATGTGAAATATTCCGTGAGCATCTCTCGCACCTCCGGAGGTTCAACACAAAGACAACATTGTTGATCTTTAAAGGGTCCTACTTTCTCTCTCTCATTGCTCTCCTGCTCTTGAAGTGTTTATAGAGTTTTTTTTGGGTTATCTTAAATCTTACCTGACAAGGCTATCTAACTTTCCATTTTTGCCTTTCTGATTTCCTTTTTAAGCATGTTCCTACCCTCTTTCTACCCTTCGACCAACAGGACCATATGCTTCTGAACTCTCATTATCACACTTTTAAAGACTCCCACTTGTCAGTCATACTTTTACCTGTAAACGGTCTGCTCTAATCAACTTTTGAAAGTTATTGCACCATTCCCTTAAATTTTGCCTTATTCCAATTAAGAGGTATAACTTTTTGGGAAGATTTATCCTTTTCCATAGCTATTTTAAAACTAACAGCATTACAATCACTAGTTCCAGTCACTTGCTCTGCCTTATTTTGCAAAAGGTATTCAAGTTTTGCTCGTTCTCTTCAGGAACATTTATATATTGATAAAGAAAATTTTCTTGAACACATTTAACAAATTCTTCACCAACCAAAACTTTAACACTATGACAGTCCCTCAGAAATATCTATTCTAATTGCAGTAGTAATGTATTCCTTAATTAAATATGCCATTCCCTCTCCTCTCTTACTATCCCTCCTATAACACCTAAAGCCTGGAATGTTGAGCTGCCTCTCTTGTCAATTCTTCAACCAAGCTTCTGTAGTAACTTTGACATCCCAAACCCACATTCCCATACATGCGCTGAGCTCATCAGCCTTACCTGAGAGTTAAATCATTCTCTGACCGCTCATGTCTGTCTTTTCGAATTAACTTGCTCTTTTCTGATTCAGAACCATCCTCATATTTCTGTCTATGCACTGTTACTTAGAAGCTCCCAACTCACCACTCTAAAAATGTTGACAGGATCCGAAACTAGAACTAGCAAATCTCCCCAGTCGGATATTGGTCCCTTTCCAGTTCAGGTGAAACCCATCCTTTTTGAACAGATCTTTTATGTCCCAGAAGAGATCCCAATGATCCAAGAAACTGAATCCCTGCACAGTGCACCACCTTTTCAGCCATTGATTTATCAATCCTATCCTTCCCTCAAGCGAAACCCCAAAAACGCAGAAATGCTGTGCCGTCCACAGTTCGGAAATAAGCCCTTCATCAGGAATGTGACTTGTTTTCAATAGATTCCAGTATCTGCAGTAATCTGCTCCTACATTTTCCCCAGTATCAGATTTTATTTCTCCCTGCCTCACAATTATCCATCCCCTATATCTGTGTCTCTTCTCTCTCTTTCTGGGCTCCATCTCCACCTATTACAGGAGGGAGAGCCAATAACTGCACTTTTTTCCGAGCTACTTTCAGTACTGATGAAGGGTCACTGAATCTGAAACGTTACCTTTGTTTTAACTCCACAGAAGCTGCCAAACCTGCCGAGTTTCTCCAGCGATTTCTCTTTTCATCCACATTCACTTCCAGATGACGTTCCCAACACGGGACCGCACTTCTATTGGCTATAAGCACGAGATTGACAGATGTTCTGATCAATCAGAGCTGGATGAGAGTAAAGGCCCGCCCTGAGGGCTCACGCGGGGTCTCGAGGCGCGGCCGTTTAACCGACTCTGCGCGAGCTCGCGGACTGGGGCCTCGCGCTGGAGAGAAATAAGAGTTTATTTTTAAGTCTTTCCAGTGAAGGTGAGAAAACATCTATGATACTAATCAGTAAATTGTTAATGTGCGGATACACTGAGGAGGAAAGTTTTTCTATCCAATTACCTGTCCAAATGATGTTGGCACTCGGGGTTAACAGGACACCAGATCAGGATGAGATCCATCCAAGGATCCTGATTGAAGTGAGAGGGGCACTGGACACAACATTACAGTCTCCTCTGGACTGAGAGGAGGTGTCAGGAGACTGGAGGGTTATCAACATTATGTCCTTGTTCTGTGAAGATTTGTAAGTTAATCCTGGAATTGACAGCCTTGTCAGTTTAACACTGGTGATGGGAGAGCTTCTGGAAACAACTATTGTGATAAAATTGATAATCACATGGATAAAGGTGGGTTGGTTAAAAAACTGTCAAGGGGAAATTGTGTAAAACTATCTTGCTGAAGTGTTCTGATGACTTAACAGAAAGGGTCGATGAGGACAATGTTACTGATGTGATTAACAGGGATTTCCAGAAGATAGCATACAACAAGTTGTGCAGAAGATTATAAGTCATGGTACAAGAGGCACGGGCAACATGGAAAGAACATTAACTGAGTGATAGGAAAGAGAGAGTCAATGGTCAGTGGATTTTTTTTGGCTGGAGGAAGAAGATTTGGAGTGGAGTTCCCAACGGGCTAATATTGGGACTGGCATGTTCCAGTGAGGAGAAAGGATAAGGATAGCAAGGTAAGGGAACCTTGGATAAAGAGGGAAGTTCTGAATTTACTCAAAAAGAAATAAAAGCAAATGGAAGGTTTAGGGAGGTAAAATTGGGCAAGGACTGTAAAGAATATAAAGAAAGCAGGAAAAAATTCAAGCAGGGAATTAGTAGAGCAAGAAGGGACCATGAAATTGACAAATAGGTTTAAAGAGAATCCCAAGGTATTCTAGGCATACATTAAAAAATAAAAACAAGAGGATAACGAGGGAGAAGGTAGGACCATTTGAGAATAAAGGAGGAACTCGTGCTTGGAGGCTTGCAAAATCTGAAATGAGTACTTTGTGTCAGTATTGACCCAGAAGAAGGATTTAGAGCATAGTGAGGTTAGTGTGGAGCATGCTAATATGCAAGGGCATTTTGAGATCAAGAAAGAAGTGATATTGGGTTTTTTGAAGAGCACTAAGGTTGATAAGTCGCAAGGGCTTGATGCTGTCTCCACCAAATTTTTCAGTGAGGCAAGAGTGGAGATTACTGGGACCTTGACCAAGACATTTGTATCTTCACTAGCCACTGGAGAGGTACCGGAGGACTGGCAAGCAGCTAATGTTGTTCCTCTGTTCAAGACTGCAATTAGGGATAATCCCCAGGAAGTTATAAACTGGTGAGTCTTTCATCAGTCATTGGGAAGCTATTGACAGAATTCACCGGGATCGGATTTAAGCACATTTGGAAAAGCACTGCCTAATTAGGGGCAGTGAGCATGGCTTTGTGTAGGGCAGGTCATGTCATACTAACTTGGTTGAATTGTTTGAGGAGTTGATCAATGAGAGTAGAACGAGTGGATATTGTCTCCATGGATTTTAGTAAGGCTTTTGACAAGGTCCCTCATGGTAGGCTCATCTAGAAGAGTATAATGCATGGGATCCATGGTGACTTGGCCGCATGGATTCAGAATTGGTTTGCCCATAGAAGGCAGAGAGAAGTTGTGGAAGGGTGATTTTCTGGCTGGAGAATGGTGACTACTGGTGTTCCGCAGGGAATCACACTGGGACCTCTGCTTTTTAACAGATATAAATGACTTGGATGAAGTTGTAGATGGGTGGGTTAGTGAGTTTGTAGATGATGCAAAGATCAGTAGAGTTGTGGATATTGTAGAAGATTGTGAGAGGATGCAGCGGCATATAGATCAGTTGTAGAAATGGCAGATGGCGTTTAATCTGTCTCAGTGTGAGGTGCTACTCTTTAGGAGATCAAATGTTAAGGAAAAGTATCCAGTTAAGGGCAGAGCCCTGAACACATTGATGTACAGCAGGATATTAGGGTTCACATTCGTAGCTCCCTGAAAGTGGCCATGCATGTAGATAGGGTATTAAGAAGATGTGTGTCATACTTCCAGTATTGGTCAGGACATTGAGTCCACAAGTCAGGATGTCATTTTACAGCTGTATATGACATTGGTTAGGCCATATGTAGAATATTGCATTCAGTTCGAAGTTAAAAATCACACAACACCAGGTTATAGTCCGACAGGTTTATTTAGAAGCACTAGCCTTTGGAGTGCTTTTGGTGGTTGTGGAATTTTAGATCGTAAGATACAGAATTTATAGCAAAAGTTTACAGTGTGATGTAACTGAAATGATATATTGAAAAAGACCTGTGTCTTATAACCTTATACTCCACAACCACCTGATGAAGGAGCAGCACTTTGAACGCTAGTGCTTCCAAATAAACCTGTTCGACTGTAACCTGGTGTTATCTGATTTTTAACTTTGTACACCCCAGTCCAACACCAGCATCTCCAAATCATGGCATTCACTTCTGGTTGCCACATTACAGGAAAAATGTGGAGGCTCTGGAGAGGAGGCAGAAGAGATTTACCAGGATGCTGTCTGGATAGAGGGTATGAGATATAAGTAGAGGTTTGGAAAAACTCCTGTTGTTTTCTCTGAGGTATCAGAGGCTGCGGGGAGACTTGATAGAGGTCTATTGGAGACAGTGAGGAAAGTGGATGCTGGAGAGTCAGCTGAAAATGTGTGGCACTTGAAAAGACATAGCAGTTCAGGCAGCGTGCAACACGTGATGATGTTTTGGGCAGGATCAAACTTCATGACTGGGGAGGAGGAAGGGGGTTGGGGTTAGGGAAAGGTGGGCAAATTTAGGAAGTGATAGTGACATGTCGGTGGGAAGGATGGAGCGGATAGGTAGGTAGATCAGGTCAAGAGGGCAGATCCAAGTCAGAGGGTTGGGGTGGGGGTGTAGGGAGATTTGGAAACTGGTGAATTCAATGTTTATGCCATGTGGTTGTAGGCTCCTGAGGTGGAAGAAAAGGTGTTCCTCCTCCACCTTTACATGTGGCCTTGTGCAGGCAGTGGAGGAGGCCCAGAATGGTGGGGTTGGTTAGTGCTTACAGACCAGAGATGTTCACTGAACCATTCCGTGAGTTTGTGCTTGGTCTTTTTGATGTGGAGGAGACCACATCAAGAGCACCAGATGCAATAAATGAGATTGGAGGATATACAAGTAAATCTCTGCCAGATTTGAAATGATTCTCTGGGGCCTTGGATGAAGGTGAGGTGGGAGGTGAGGTCACAGGTTTTGCACCTCTTTCGGTAGCAGGGGAAGGTGCCAACAGTGGAGAGGGAGTTAGTGGGAACATGGACCTAACAAGGGAGTCATAGAGGAACGGTTCCTACGGAATGCAGATAGGGGTAATGAGGGAAAGATATTTTTGGTGGCAGGATCTGACAGCAGATGGCAAAAGTGGCAGAGGATGATACATTAGATTTGGAGATTGGTGCAGTAGACTGAAGCAGCCAAATACAAGGAATAACTGGCATTAAAGGAAACTAAAATATACACCAACCAAAGAAATACGAAGCTGGCAAATATGTCACAGTGTAAAATCACAGATTTCTTTCTGTTCTCTATCTTTGGATCATTCTCTGTTTTTCTCTGATCCCTCAATCCTTTGTGCACCTTAATGTCCTTGAAAATATATCTGACAGTCAAGACCTTGATAAAGAGAATAAAAGTGAATGGGAACATTGGTTCATGGTGCTTCCAGGCTTTAAAGTAGTAAGGAGTGTTCTTCAAAAGAAAAGAAAGTACAAATTGTTGCCCGAACACTCATTGCAGTTTTTTCACTGCAATACTTAGTTTTCATCTGATGAGAATAAAGGGCGACAAATTTATCAAAAGAAGAAAACAACAGTGAACCAGACAGAACAGTCAATGGTCAAGTGACTGAGAATGTAGAATACACTACAAGCAGGATTGATGGCCAGGAAACATGATTGATGATAATAATAATATGCAAATCTGCGAAATATAACATAAAAAACAATGAACAGTAGATCAGATGGTGACATGGCCAAAACATGGTGAGTGTTGCATGTAGGAAGACCACACTTATCCCGAACCAGGAATATAATCACCACTAGGCTAACTGTAAGAGAGAAAACAAAAGAGAGACTTGAAGTTACTGGCCAAACATTCTCCATGTCTGAGGTCAGACAATAGGTAATGGCACAAAATTAATTGTTGTTCCATGTCATGAAGTTTAAAGAATCTGAATCACAGAAGCTCACTGTCTCTAAATGAATCGTTTGCATTTTTAAAAAACATTGGAAACAACAAGAGCAGCACAGTCCTCGCAGAAACATGGTCATGTACTTTTTTTTTGAGGTTGGCAAGTTTCACCTGCTTTATAGGTTACTTAAACTGGCTGAAGTTTCCCATAAGACCACAATATCCAGGCAAAGACATCCCGGATCATGGAAGCCAGGACGAGTTGGAATGAAAGGTTTGTTTCCGTGCTGTACATCTCTTTGACTCTATGACCTAACTTGGACATTGATTGTGAAGTTTCTATATTTGATTTTGGAACAACTCAGATTACCTCCAGAATAGTATATTCACACTATATGAACTACAGTACAGGGCACTGAATCACTCCACAGTGTCCACAAATGGACACACTCCACAATATGGATGAGCAAGTGATCAAGCATCGAGTCCCTCCATCGTGCACAGGACTGAACATCCTGACAATCTGAGCCATGAATTATTCAGAAATGAATCCAATCACCATGTTCCAAGTTGGATACCCACTGTAATCAGAAGAACTTCAACATTCTCTCGACCTGTCCAAGATTATATTCCCCAGTGAAATAGAATCTGAATCCATGCACCATTGGTCATTGCAACTGTTCAGTTTAGAAATCAGACTCTTTATCTGGGATTAAGCAAAGCTTCTATCTTTGGCCCTCTCCTTGTGAATGGTAAAGATCCTTCTCCTAGATTTTGAACACTCACTGGGGCTAGAAGTTGCCATAGTTTCCCCAGCATTCTCCATAGAGATCATTACAGATTTGAATCAAAGACAAATAAACACATAGCTAAGTTGATAGCCAAAGACAAAATAACAATCCCAAAGGAAGGCACAATGGAGTTTCTTCATACAGACCATAATTGTTCAGAGAACATCAAAGGATAACAGCAACAAAGGACAAGGTGGGAAACATCCTGTTGGACAAAATTGTTTGATCCTCTGTGGGACAGCTGCTGCCAAAGCACTCCAGATCTTAATGTTTGTCCTATTAAACTCCACACCACAGTACTATGCACTGTTTTACAAATGGCACAATTGCATGCCTTTTTCATAAACAAATAATTCAACAATATATGTCATCATTGGAACCCTGTGCTTAAAACTCCTCCCAGCAATCTGTCCTCACAAATATCATGCTCTCATGCTCCCACACATCCACTGACTGACAAAAACACACAAGATGATCAAACCATTCTGTGCTGAGCCTCACATTGTTCCATAACCACTTGCTCAATCCATCCATTGCATCTGGGCTCCCATTTGGAGCAAGCTGCTTGTGCAAGATCCACCAAGAAAATACCTTCGCATCAAGGAATGTGAAACATCAAATGTCACTAAGCGGTGGGTTGTTACAAAACCTATCTGAACAATAGCCGGCTTTGAACTATGACAGAGAGAGACTGATCTTGCTAAACTGCTTGCTAGACCAGTCAGGGCCAGTGCTCAGCCAAATGTCATCAATGTGGCCTCTGCAAACGAGTTATAGAGAAACAGACAATGCTGCACATTGCTGAGGAGCCTCTTACTTGACAAACTATTCGTTTTTATCCCAGTAAGTGAGGACACCATCATCGAGCAATGGGATTTGCCTTGCTAAATGGAATAAAATAATTACCAGCCATCAGTAGATATAAATATGATTCAATACAGAAATTTATATCAGTTAAGTTGTTACAAAACTTACCAGGGACACCAACAGTTTCGAGGCTGCATCCATCTTGGACTCTGAGGTATCCTCAACACTAGATAGGGCAGAGCCAATCAGCCTTTGAGCTGTTCTGAGGGGCCAGGTATGATTTCTTTTGATGACATTTGGTTGAGCACTGGCCCGAACTGGTCTAGCAGCAGTTTATCAAGATCAGTCTCTCTCTCTCTCTCTCTCTCCCTCTCACACATAGTTCAAAGCCAGCTATTGGTCAGATCGGCTTTGTAACGACCCATCTCTTAGTGACCTTTGGGTTTCACATTCTGTTTGTGAGGTCACAGCTTTCAAGCGTTCCACATGTTTGTTCCGGACTTATATCAAGTCACTGAAAATGTTTTAAAACCCAAGATTTGGGTGACAGCATTTTTTGTCGGAAATGTATCTGTGTTTTGTGTGCTTATTCCTAAGTCAAAAACATTTAGGAGCCTTCCCAAACCATTTCTCAGTCATGTTGTCAATTTAGCTAGAAGAAAAAGCAAAATCATTTTTTTTTTTCATTTTTGGCAGATTTTAGTGAATGCGTATAACAAGGAAAATTGAAAAGGGAAAATTATATTATTATGCATGTGTGCTATGTCATTTGTTAAATCTCAGTTGAAATTTTGAATTTCCACAATAATTTAGTTAATTTGGCAACTAAACATATGTAGTGAGTTTTCCCAAGTCACTACAACATCTCTTGTACGCTTCATTGAGGTAAGATGTTACACAATGTTATATCATGACTACTGCTATTCTTTATTACAGCTACACCATGAAAGGATGTTGGGTGTATGCTTATTTCATATATATAATATAAGAAAAAGAAACAAAGCAAACAGAAGAAATTAGTTCTGGGGCAGGGGAGGTGTGCTGGAACCAGAGAAGAGCTCCTTGGGGGACCATTGGACAACAGATGCATAGAGCTGTCGTTATATGCCGAATGCCTTTCGACTTTAGGAAATATTCAAATTCCCTGCTGGTAAATGACATTCCATTGTCCGTGACCACTTCCAAGACACTGTATATCACAAAAGATACTGACAGCTTCTCAATTGCCATCCCTGAGTTTGCCAAACAGACTTTATGCATTATCCAACCACTTTGAATGGGCATTCACACTGACCAGGAACATTGTTCCGATGAAAGGACCAGCATAATCAACTTGTAGGCAAAAGTGAGGACTGCAGATGCTGGAGATTAGAGTCGAGTGTGTCGTGTTGGAAAAGCACAGCTGGTCAGGCAGTATCCAAGGAGCGGAAAATTGATATTTCGTGCAAAATAATATAAGAAAAAGAAACAAAGCAAATAGAAGAAATTAGTTCCTGGAAGGCCCTGGAACCTGAGAGGAGCTCCTAGGAGGGTAGCGGCCAAAAACTGGTTGAGAATCACTGGGCGAGACCATTGGACGATGGATGAAGGGCTTTTGCCTGAAACGTCGATTTTCCTGCTCCTTAATGTTACATTTCCAGCACCACACTAACCAACATCTAACCGAATCCAGGGTTTATGCAGCCATTCCCACAACTGTGGGAGTGCTGCTGGTAGCAATTGTTATCCTTCTTGGCACTCTGGGCATATCCAACCCTTCTTGCTAGTATCTTCATCTTAGAAACCTCTGGATGACCTTAGTCAAGTTTGGTAGCATCCTTTACTCAGGATAATCACCCTTGCTCCCCGTAATTGTATGCCGTTCTCGATGGTGATCTGGTCTCACTAGGTCTTGCTGGGTATGATGGCCCTTGTGTCTCCCCCATTACTAGCTTTAGTTTTGCTAGGATAGCATCATTTTGTGTCCCTGGTTGGATATTGTCAGCAGTGACCAGAAGGGTGTCCAGGAAGTTTAAAACCGAAACAAACAGTTTCAGGGGAGGCACCACTAGAACATAGAACATTACAGCACAGTAGAGGCTCTCCAGCCCTTCCCATCCAACCTACGCTATTCCATTTTTATCCATACTTCTATCCAATGAACATTTAAATGACCTTCGAGTCGACTACTGTTGCAGGCAGGCCGTACCACACCCCTATTACTCTCTGAGTACAGAAGCTACCTCTGACATCTGTCCTCTATCTATCACCCCTCAATTTAAAGCTGTGTGCCCTTCTGCTCGCCATCTCCATCTGAGGAAAAAAGCTCCCACTGTCCACCCTATCTAACTCTCTGATTCTCTTATATGTCTCAGTTAAGTCACCTCTCAACTTTCTTCTCTCTAATGAAAGCAGTCTCAAGTCCCTCAACCTTTCCTCATATGACCTTCTCTCCATTCCAGTCAACAATACAGTAAATCTCCTCTAAACCCTTTCCAAAGCTTCCATATCCTTCTGATAATGTCATGATCTGAACTATACGCAATGCTCCAAGTGTGGCCACACCAGAGTTCTGTACAGCAGCAGCATGACCTCATGGCTTTGAAACTCGATCCCTCTACCAATAAAAGTTAACACACCGTACCCCTTTTTAACAACCCTATCAACATGGATAGCAACTTTCAGGGATCAATGTACATGGACACCAAGATCTCTCTGTTCATCTGCACTACCAAGAATTTTACCATTAGCCCAGTATTCTTTATTCCAGTTGCTCCTTCCAAAGTGAATCACCTCACACTTTTCCACATTAAACTCCATTTGCCACCTCTCAGCCCAGCTCTGCAGCTTACCTACGTCCCTCTGTAACCCACAAAATCCTTTGGCACTATCCACAAGCTTAGTATCATCCGTAAATTTACTAACCTATCCTTCTACACCCCCATTCAGGTCATTTGTAAAAATGACAAACAGCATAGAGTCACAGCCTTGCGGTACACCACTAGTAACTAAACTCCAGAATGAACATTTTGCATCAACCATCACCCTCTGTCTTCTTTCAGCAAGCTAATGTCTGGTCCAAACCACTAAATCACCCTCAATCCCATGTGCAATAGCCTACCATATCAAACACCTTACTGAAATCCATATATACCACATCAACCACTTAACCTTCATCCACCTGTTTGGTCACCTTCTCAAAGAACTCATTAAGGTTTGTGAGCTATGACCTACCCTTCACAAAACCATGTTGACTGTCCCTAATCAACTTATTTCTTTCTCGATGGTTATAAATCCTATCTCTTATAACCTTTTCCAACACATTACCTACAAAGGAAGTAAGGCTTACTGGTCTATAGTTACTTGGGTTGTCACTACTCTCCTTTTTGAACAAGGGAACAGCATTTGCTACCCTCCAGTCTTGTGGCACTATTCCTGTAGACAATGATGACATAAAGATCAAAGCCAAAGGCTCTATAATCTCCTCCCTGGTTTCCCAGAGAATCCTTGGATAAGTCCCATCCAACCCAGGGGTCTTTCCTATTTTCACACTTTAGAGAATTGCTAACAACCCCTCCTTGTGCACCTCAATCCGATCTAGTCTAATATCCTGTATCCCAGTATTCTCCTCGACAACATCATCTTTTTCCAGTGTGAATATTGATGAATAATATTCATTTAGTGCTTCCCCTGTCTCCTCTGACTCCACGCATAACTTCCCATGACTTTCTTTGATTGGCCCTTATTTTACTCTAGTGAAGTATCTGCTTGTGGGAGGTGGCTCAAGGCATCGGTATTAGTCGATTGGGTTCCGAGACAATGAGAAAAAATGAGGACTGCAGATGCTGGAGAGTCAGAGTCAAAAAGGTGGCGCTAGCAAAGCATAGCAGGTCAGGTAGCGTCCGAGAAGAAGGAGAGCCAACGTTTCATGCATATGACCTTCATCAGGAATGGAGAATGTTCTAACTTGTACTTGTACGTGCTGGGAATAAGGGCCCAATCCTGAATTCTACCAGAAGCAATGGGCAGCACCACCTTGTCTTCCTTCAGTCACCTTAGCAGGGGTTTGTGATCTGTTACTAAGACAAATCCCCAAGCATAAAGGTACTGGTGACTGCCAAACCTTGTTTCTCTATCTGAGCATATTTGTGTTCAGCATCATCCAAGGTCTGGGAAGCACACACACTATGGGGCGTTCCTTTTCATTTGGCCACTGTTGAGCCAATACTATCCTTCTAATCCACGGAGAGGCATCGCATGTCAGCACCACTTCTCGCTTGGATTGTGGTGGGCCAACACCCTAGATGATGATAGCTGCCTTTTCACTTCCATAAGGGCTACTTCTTTGCTATGTGACTATTTCTAACATTGATCTTTTTTCATTGTAGGTGTAAAGGCGCCAAGAAGGAGGCTAGGTTCATATGAATTTCCTTTAATAATTCATTAACCCAAGGAAAGACCTAAGCTGCAGTCCACATGTGGGAGCTGGGCTCCTTTGATCACCTTCACTTTCTCTACCAATGGGTGTAACCCAGTTTTTCAACTCTTTAACCCATCCAAGATATCTGTACACCTGGGAAAAACATTAAGCATCATGTCCAAGTTCTCCAAAGTGCTCCTTATTGTTCTTCGCTGTTATTAGTATGTCATACAGATAAAGGGTAACTGGGGGTAGCCCTTGTAAAATGCTCTGCTGCCAAAAGGCACAGGCTGATGATACCCCAAAATGGCAGTCTTGTATATTGATATAAATGCTTATGGGTATTAATTATAGCATTCTTCTGGCACTCCTCATCCAGTTACAATTACAGGTCAGTGTGGCTCATGTCGAGCTTCATGAAGGACAGCCCACTCCCCAACCTGCTCCCTCCAACTTTGTGTACAAGTCCCCTATGAATGGGATTGGGTATTTATCCAGCTGTGGAAAGGAGTTTCCCATTTGCCTAATATCCCACAAAGACAAACTGTACTGTCAGGTTTCACAATTGGTATGACTGGTAGTGCCCATTCTACAAACTAGTTTGATGATTCCTTGGCTGTCCAGCCTCTTGATTTCCACCTTTACCTTTGCCTGCAATGCAAATGGCACCCAGCAGACTGTAGAAAATCTCGGAGTTGCTTCCTGGTCAGTATGGGGTCATGTGACTTTGGTCCCTTTGAAAACTCAAACCCTTCCTGAAATACTCCTTCGTATTTTACGAGGACTTCATTGTGGCAACCATGTTCTGAACGAAAATTGTTGAGACAATCAAGGTGAACTTTTCTCAACCAATTCCGTCCCAATAGGTTTGGGCCCGAGTCTTTTACTACCATCAGCAGTAACTGCACCAACTGCTTCTCACAGGATTTCCACAGTGTATCTTCTCAGGCTGGCTGAGATCTATGTAAACTTAAGGGTTGTACTCCTGAGTGAATCTTGTCAAAAACCGATTCTGCACCGACAGATACAGCTGCACCATTATCAACCTCCATATGAACTCGATGACATTTAACCAAACATTAATTTTAGTTGGTTCTGATTTGGATGTCACTGAGCAATTTGAATTGTTCCAAAGCACATGTAGAGGGACTTTACAGGATGTGCACTGTCCTGGGTGCAGGCCTATAAGATTTCTTAATTTAATCAGTCCTTGTAGCTCTCCATTGCTATCTCAAACCTGCATTCTGACAGCAACTACAATGGCTTGTCAGCCCATTTCCTGGAGAACTTTTGAGCCACGTGGCCGAGACTCAGCTTTGTTGTAAGGTTCTACTGTGGGCTGACCTGGGGACCTCTGCTCAGCATATACCCTTCGTTACACTCTGTGGTTGCCGACACTCGAGTGGTGTTCCCTTAGCTCAGTTGGAGAGGTAAGGGAGTCTATTTCCATCGGAATGCCCTGTAGCTCCCACAGTCCACATGGTGCATTTTCTAATGTCAACACCATTTGCAGTGTCTGTTTGAAGTCCAGTTGTGCTTCAGCTAATAGATACTTCTGTATGGTTACATCATTAATCCCACGTACCAAGCAGTCTCTCAGCATCTCATTCAGTGATAACCCTAAATCACATGCCTCTGCCAATCATCTCAAACTCGTCAAAATTCCCAATACGATTTCCCTTGTTGTCTGACAGCCGAATAAAGTGTTTCAGAATTAGAGGAGGTCTGGGTTGTAATGTTCCTTACTCAGCTCCGTAAACTATTTAAAGGTTTTAAGTGTCTGGTGCCTCTGAGAAAGTTAAGCCTCTTAGAACGGAGAATGCTGCGTTCTGCAAGCATTCAGAAGGATTACTCATTGCTTTTAATCTGCCCCAATGTCATTTGCCTGGAGAAATATTGCATTCTTTCCACATACTAGGCTCAGTCTTCAACAGCAGGATCAAATGACTCAAGCTTCCTAAATAAAGACATGATGCCAGAAATGCTTACACCAACTCCAAGATGACTGGAGCAAGTGAATGTCCTTCAGGCATGTCATGTTTTCTGTGAAGATTAGAGTGGTGCTGGAAAAGCACAACTGGTCAGGCAGCATCCAAGGAGCAGGTTTGCCCGAAACGTCGATTCTCCTGCTCCTCGGATGCTGCCTGACCAGTTGCGCTTTTCCAGCACCACTCTGATCTTCACAGAAAACATGACATGAGTGGTGCTGGAAAAGCGCAACTGGTCAGGCAGCATCTGAGGAGCAGGAGAATCGACGTTTCGGGCAAACCTGCTCCTTGGATGCTGCCTGATCTGCTGCACTTTTCCAGTACCACTCTAAACTTGACTCTAATCTCCAGCATCTGCAGTACCCACATCCACCTATGTTGTCTTTTCTGTGTCATTGGCACTGAAATAACTGCATGAAGACCAGTGTCCCGTCACCAAGTTACCTTTCATTTACTGTGCCCAGCACAGTGACTGTGGCCAGCCAGCTCAGAATTAGTCACATGACTGAGGAGAATCTTATTACCTGGTTATATTTATATTTTTATTCAAAGTCCACATGAAGTTACAACAGATAACAATAAGCACTGTACATCAAAGCTCAGCAGAGAAATGACAACATTAACATTGCACACCCCAAATCTCATTGTAAACAATAACATAAAACATTGTAACAATGCTGCCCCTTAAACAAGGTTATGTTGCCCTTGGTTTTTTCCAAGAGGAGTTATAAAGGCAGTGGTGCTGAAATGATTAACAGACACTGCCTAAGTCAACAATCAGAGGAGATCTTTAGGTTTTTTTTAAACACAGTTGTACAGGGGAGCGGCCAGTTCTCCCAATTCAGGTTTCTTCTAGTTTAATATAGTTCTAGCAGGCAGTCAAAAACTGCCAGCAGACAGAGAAGCAGCTACAATGAAAAGAGGTTCCATACTTCAACAAAGGTCGTGCCTGAAATTTCTCTCTGAAATCTCTCCTGCCTGTAAGAACCTGTATTTGAATTTACCAAGGGGTGCGTTTATGGGATGTTGCGGGAATTGGAACAGCTTTGTTAAGTTGTGTTCGAGTTGGTTGTGTTTTCAAATAGTTAAGTTATTCTAAATTCTGTTTGATTTTGTTTGTGTTTCAACTGTAATGTGTAAATAAATTCTATTTTGCTTGAAGCCATGTGGTTTGACCAGCTGCATCACTCCTAGAACATCCACTAAATGTCTGCCTTTATAAAATGAAAGTTAGGGTCAGGGTTACCTTTGTAAAATATTTTGCAATGGTCCAGGCTGGTCACTAACAGATTGGAGACTCTTGGTGAGATTGATTCTACTTGGGTTAGAGTTATTGGTCTTTAAGGAGGCGAATGGTGGGTGTCAATCTCTTTTGTTCCGGCTATTGAATTTAGTTGGTTTAAACAGTGCTTGGTATAGTAAGGGCTATTTCAGTCACTAAGAGTTTTCTGGGGGTAGAAGAAGTGACTTTGTGGCTTTACAAGAGGTGAACAAGGCAAAGCTGCTGGAAATGGTAGACAAGCTGGCGTTAGGGTCACCTTCATCCCTGAGAAAAGGAGACAATTGCAGCAATACACAATTACATTTTAATTTGCTGGAAATGCCATCAGAATCTTTAGAAATGGCTAAAATTAAATTGAAAATAAATTAGCCTGATTTAGAAGCAAAAGATAAAGAGAGAGAAAAAGCAATCAAATGGCTTGAATTACGATTTAAGGCAGAGCAAAAAGAAAAGGACAGAATTGCTTGAGCAGAACAAAAAGAAATGGAAAGAGAAGACAGGAAGAAAGAGAGAGAGACAGAATTGAAACTTGAGAAATTGACACTTCAACAGGAAAGTTGGCTTAAAAGGATGGAGGTGAAGGGAGGAGGGACGTTCTGTGAGGAAAATGGTGAGGATGAGAAAACCCATCATGGCCAAAGGCCTGGTTGGTATCTGTTTAAATAGACGAGGAGAAAGTGAGGACTGCAGATGCTGGTGATCAGAGCTGAAAATGTGTTGCTGGAAAAGCGCAACAGGTCAGGCAGCAGAGTCCTGAAGGGCTCATTCCCGAAATGTCGATTCTCCTGCTTCTTGGATACTGCCTGACCTGCTGTGCTTTTCCAGCAACACATTTTCAGCTCTGTTTAAATATATCCAAGCATTGCCTAAATTTGATGAAAGATGGAGCTGTTTTCTTCTCATTTGATAAAGTGGCTTAACAAATGAAGTGACTGATGTCCATGCAGGTTTTATTGATTCAAATAAAGCTGATCGGGAGAGCTCGTGAGGTATTTGCATCTCTGCCAAAAAGAGGTATCTGAGGAATATGAGGAAGTGAAGAAAGCTATCTTCAGTGTGTATCAGCTTGTGCCAGAAGCCGACAGACAACATTTCAAGAATTGAAGGAGGGACCCTGGTTAAACTTACAGAGAGTTAGAACTGCAAGAGTAGCAGCTGAACTTGCTGCTCCTGATGAATTGGTTCAATAATCAAAGTTTGGCTTTCAACATTAATTTCACTCCGTGAGGAATAGATATAGGGAAAAAGAAAAAGGGAACAGTACTTCTCAGTGAAGATCATAAGGATAACTTACCACATTATAGAAAGGAAACCCATGAAGAGGAAAGAGAATTTTAAAAATCTCTGGGGTTTTCACTGCAATAAAGTACGCCACATGAAATCACAGTGTTGGTGGGTTAGGAAAAGAACTGGGAAGGTGGATGTAGGAAAACAGGATAAGCCAGTGAATTTTATTGGAGTGGTAATGGAAAGCACAGTGGAGGCTAAAAAGCTGCACCAAGATGTACAATCTGGTCAGAGGTTGGGTAAGGAGGAAGTGCCAGACCATAAACCATTTACATGTGAATATAAATCAGCAGCAGGTAAAGAAGTTATAGTGTTAAGATGTACAGTTTTGTGCCAATTGTTGATGCTGAAAAATGAGACATGTAACTCTGAAGCAGTATTGCCGGAAAAAAAGTAGTAGGGCTTGGAATTCACGGTGAGACAAGAGGTGCCCAGTTATGCAGAGTGAGTATAGAGTGTCCAGTAAAATATGGAGGAGTGGTGGTAGGAGAACTGGAAGAACTCTGAGCTTCAGAAATACAATTTGTCTTTGCTAACGATATAGCTGGGTCACAGGTAGAAGTGCTGCCTACTTGGGTTGAAAAGCCAGTGAAAATCAGGTAACTGAAGTGTTACAGGAAGCATATCCCAGGACTTTCCCTGACTGTGTGGTAATGAGGTCACAACGTCACCAGTTGAATCAGGTGGAGAAATCAAAGAGTACAGATAAGAAAGTTGAAGTCGAATGATCAGAGACCATATCTGATTAAATGATTGAGACAGATGGAGGACAATGTGGGTATCTTTAGCTCAGAGAAATTAACTGACTTACAACAGATAGATGAAAAACTGAAGCAATTGTATCAAAAAGCACACACGTAAGAAGAATCTGAGTGTATCCCTGAATGCTACTGCCTTAAAAACAATGTCATAATGCGAAAATGGAGATCATCACATATTCAGGCTGTTGAGAAATGGGCAGAAGTTCATCAAGGCATATCACCAGTGGCTTATAGAAAGGTTGTGTTGAAGAAAATTCTTGGGAGTCAGGCCTTGAGCATTAACAGACTTTATTACATGGCCATAGGGAGTACATCATGCCTCACAGAGAGAGATAAGCATAGTCTGAAGTAATATAAAATACTATATGTTATACAGTATTTTAAGGTGGGACTTACTGAGAGGATACTTACAGCTACATTTATCCAAAAGAGTGAAGACAATTTCAGCTTTCATAACACTGGATGGACTATGTCAACTTAAAGTCATGCCATTTGGTAAGAAGAATGCGCCAGCCACATTTCAAAGACTAACCAATAAAGTCTTTTCCAGATTATCCAATTGTGTGGTTTACATTGATGACCTGGTGATTTTTAGTTCCACATGGAAGGAACATTTGTCGTAATTATCAGAATTATTAAATCAACTTTGGAAGGAAGGCTTGGTGATAAACCTGGATAAGAATTTGCCAAAGCCCAAGATACCTTCCTGGGTCATGTTATTGGACATGGACAAATGGCCCATGGAATGTAAAAACAAAGGTTATTGGGGAGTTTCCCATACCATTGTTGAAGAGAGCAGTATAATGATTCCTGGGATTGAATGAGCTTTATCAGAAATTCATACTGAAATTTAGCAGTGTGGCTGCTCCACTCACTGAATTATTAAAGAAAAGCAGGACGTTTCAGTGAATGCCAGACTGTCAAAAGACATTTGACAGTCTGATAGCTTTGTTAACCACTGCTCCAAGTATTAGCCACAATTAATTGCACAAAGCCATTCAAGGTGGCTATCAATGAGAGTCATAGGGGTGTTCGTGCTATACTCTTAAAAGCAAACGACGAGAAGATAAACCAACCTATCGGGGATTTCTCCAGGAAACTGAATGTTCATCAACAGAGATTTTTGACAATTGAGAAGAGACTTTGAGCTTGGTGTTGGCGTTAGAACATTTCAACATGTATTTTTTTTTTAATTTCCACCACCAGGAAGAAAATAAACACCCAAGTGGCCTGTGACAAGCAGTGCCCTTCACATCAAAGGGTAATGCTGTGTGATCAAACAGTGAAGGGGAGGGCAGGGCAGGGATTAAATCAAAGTAGAGTTGGACGGGGAAATAATACACTCTACTCCCTGTGGCGTCCACCTCTCCCTGAACAGCTCAAGGACACCACGAGCTCCTTCTCCAGAGACACCGTGGAAGAGCAGTCGGTGCTAATGCCCCCCTCCACGGCCAGCTGCTGGACCTGTTTAATGCCAGTTTGGCCAGGCCCAGGAGCAGACCCACGAGGAGATCCTCAGACCTGCCCTCCCCGCCCCCTACCTCCGTACCAGGTGCCCGAAGGTCAGGAGTGTGGGACTGAAATGTAACCAAAAACAGAGAAGAAGGTTTTTTAGAAAATCAAAAAGGGAGTGCAAGCGCCCACACCCAATATAAACATGGTCCACAGACTCCACAGCACCCCAGAATTTCAACACTTACGTTGTCAGTAATGTGTCTCATATATCCTGATCATAATCCATTAAGTTTGTGGAGAAAGTCAAGTACATTATTATAGCCATTCAATTTGAAAATTGTACATGTGGCAAGATGGGAAAGCATGATTGCTGATGCATTGTCAAAATTTGGATGAGAAACAGAGGCATTCAATGGCAGGACTGAAATAGAATACAGTAATGCATGTTTGCATTTTATAGTCAATGTAATATTATATGTGTTGTAGTGTACAAACAGTGTAAGACTAAGGGGTTTGAAAGTGAAGCCATCTTTGGATATTGATGATTAATTTTTTTAAGGGGGGAGGTGTGAAGGTGCTGCCCCTTTAACAAGGTTATGTTGTCCTTGGATTTTCCAATAGGAGTTATAAAGTCAGTGGTGCCAAAATGGCTAAAAGATACTGCCTAAGTCAACAATCAGAGCAGACCTTTAGGTTTTTTTTTAAACACAGTTGTACAATGAAAGGGAAGTGGCGAGTTCTCCCAGTTGAGGTTTATTCCTCATTTGATTTGCTATTAGCAGGCAGTCAAAAACTGCTGGTGGACAGAGAAGCAACTATAGAAAAAAGGTTTCATGCTTCAACAGAGATCTTGCCTGAACTTTCTCTCTGAAATCTCTCCTGCCTGTAAGAACCTGTTTTTGAATCTACCATTTGCCAAGGGGTGTGTTTATGCGATATTGTGGGAATTGGAGCATTTTTGAAAGTTGCATTTTCAAGTCGTTTGGTTTTTCAAACAGTTGTTATTCTAAATTCTGTTTTCTTTTTACTTAGATTACTTACAGAGTGGAAACAGAGCACACTAAACCTCCGAAGAGCAATCCACCCAGACCCATTTACCCCTTCACCTAACACTACGGGCAATTTAACATGGCCAATTCACCTAACCTGCACATCTTTGGACTGTGGGAGGAAAGCAGAGCACCCACAAGAAACCCACGGGGAGAATGTGCAAACGCCACACAGACAATTGCCCGAGGCGGGAATTGAACCCGGGTCTCTGGCAGTGTGAGGCAGCAGTGCTAACCACTGTGCCACCCATTGGAGTAAAGTTAGATCACATAGGATTCAGGGTGAGCTTGCCAATTCATTACAAAATTGGCTTTGGAGTAGGGGACAGAGGATGGCGGTGGAGGGTTGTTTATCGGACTGGAGGCCTCTGACAAGCGGTGCTCCACTTTCAACTATAGTGTGTCAACAAATTTTGTTCTGCTTGAAGCCCTGAGGTTTAAACCAGATGCATCACTCGTGGAATATCCACTTTACATCTTCCTTTAAAAAAATAAAGTTCAGATCTGGGCTACCTTCTCAAGATATACTAGAGGGGAGGGTGTGGTCAGGCCTGCTCCATAACAGCGTTATATAGAAACCAACAAAATGGTTACTCAGGGTTTTTTTGCCTTTTAGAAAAAGGACTGCAAAAGTCTAAAGACATTGCATAAAAAGAAAACCAAACATAACATCTCCTCAAAATGAGCAAGACAATGTTCACATAAAATAACAGCACACAGCAACAGACACTGCATCAGAGCATATCACTGAAAAGTGAGATTATGGTATAAAACATTCCATGTAAACACATCTCATTTTAGTCAGTAATACAAAATAGATTAGAGTGGTGCTAGAAAAGCATAGAAGGTCAGCACGAAACGTCGATTTTCTTGCTCATAGAGTCATAGAGATGTAAAGCATGGAAGCAGACCCTTCGGTCCAACCTGTCCATGCCGACCAGATATCCCAACTCAATCTAGTGCCACCTGCCAGCACCCGGCCCATATCCCTCCAAACCCTTCCTATTTATATACCTATCCAAATGCCTCTTAAATGTTGCAATTGTACCAGCCTCCACCACATCCTCTGGCAGCTCATTCCATACACGTACCACCCTCTGCATGAAAACGTTGACCCTGAGGTCTCTTTTATATCTTTCCCCTCTCACCCTAAACCTATGCCCTCTAGTTCTGGACTCCCCGACCCCAGGGAAAATACTTTGCCTATTTATCCTATCCATGCCCCTCA
Organism: Chiloscyllium punctatum; assembly: GCF_047496795.1. Classification (NCBI taxonomy): domain Eukaryota; kingdom Metazoa; phylum Chordata; class Chondrichthyes; order Orectolobiformes; family Hemiscylliidae; genus Chiloscyllium; species Chiloscyllium punctatum. Next base: position 31,785,357 of record NC_092767.1, read on the forward strand.
ATTTTGTAAACCTCCAAAAGGTCACCCCTCAGCCTCTGACGCTCCAGGGAAAACAGCCCCAGCCTGTTCTGCCTCTCTCTGTAGCTCAGATCTTCTAACCCTGGCAACATCCTTGTAAATCTTTTTTGAACCCTTTCAAGTTTCACAACCCCTTTCTGATACGAAGGAGACCAGAATTGCATGCAATATTACAACAGTGTCCTGTACAGCCGCAACATGACCTCCCAACTCCTGTACTCAATACTCTGACCAATAAAGGAAAGCATACCAAATGCCTTCTTCACTATCCTATCTACCTGCGACTCCACTTTCAAGGAGCTATAAACCTGCACTCCAAGGTCTCTGTGTTCAGCAACACTTCCTAGGACCTTACCATTAAGTGTATAAGTCCTGCTAAGGTTTGCTTTCCCAAAATGCAGCACCTCGCATTTATCCGAATTAAACTCCATCTGCCACTTCTCAGCCCATTGGCCCATCTGGTCCAGATCCTGTTGTAATCTGAGCTAACCCTCTTCGCTGTCCACTACACCTCTGTGCTGACCTGCTGTGCTTTTTCAGCACCACTCTAATCTAGACTCTGGTTTCCAGCATCTGCAGTCCTTGTTTTACCGAGTTGATTTTAACCCTACTGCGAATCCTCTTGGAGAAAGTGAGGACTGCAGATGCTGGAGATCAGAGCTGAAAATGTGTTGCTGGAAAAGCGCAGCAGGTCAGGCAGCATCCAAGGAGCAGGAGAATCGACATTTCGAGCATGAGCTCTTCTTCATTCCTGAAGAAGGGCTCATGCCCGAAATGTCGATTCTCCTGCTCCGTGGATGCTGCCTGACCTGCTGCGCTTTTCCAGCAACACATTTTCAGTGCGAATCCTCTTGCAGGGATGCCGGCCTTGAAGAAGTTTTCCTCCGCTCTCTACAAGAATCTCAGTGAGTCTCTCTCTCTCTCTCAATGCAACCCCCAGGTCATCTCCTCTGCCCTGAAGCTCTTCTCCACTGCGGGCACCCTGCCTCTATTCCCGATGAAGTGCTTTTGCCTGAAATGTCGATTTTCCTGCTCCTCAGATGCTGCCTGACCTGCTGTGCTTTTCCAGCACCACTCTAATCTAGACTCTGCTTTCCAGCATCTGCAGTCCTTGTTTTTACCTCGTAATACAAAATAGTAAAAAAACAAACAAACATCCAACTGACAGAACTGGCTATTGGTCGGCCTACACCAGCCAGCTATTGGTCGGCCTAGACACTTTCCAGCTAATGGATGGCTTACTCACTGACTAACAGTCTGCCTACACACGGACTGACTATTGGTCCACCTTACACACCTTGTAGTTATCGTTCAGATTGCACACAGGCCAGCTATTTGTTGGCCTGCAAGCCTCGCGGCCACGGGTCAGCCTCCACACCTTGCGGCTATCCGTCAGCCTACACCCCTTGTGGCTATGGGTCAGCCTACACATGGGCCAGCTCTCAGTCGGCATACATATCTTCCAGCTATTGGTTAGCCTACACACTTTCTGGCTATCAGTTGGCTTACACAGCTTCTGGCTATTGGTCCACTTACACACCTTCGAGTTGTCAGTCAGCTTAATTACAAGCCGGTTATCGGTCGGCCTAAACACAGTCTGGTTCGGTTGGCCTTCACAACACACAAGAACCCAGCCCACACACACAGGCTTGGTGCACCCCACAAAGGCACAATACACACACTAAAACATAGTGCAAACATAAAGGCACAGTCCACTCACGAAGATACGTCCCACTCACAAAGGTCCAGTCTACTCATGAAGGTCCTGTCCACACACAGAGGCCCTGTCCACTCACTGAGGCCTGGTCCATACATGAAGGGACAGTACACACATGAAGGCATGGTGCACACTCTAAGTCCTGGTCCATGCACAAAAACAAAAAGCAGGAAGGGAGAGGTTGTTTGACAAACAATAAAATGCATCTTCTCAGGGAAAAGGTTGAGAAAGTATACGACACCATCCTTGCCATTATTGGTATTCCTGGTAAATCTTGGAAAATTTTAACTTGTATAAATTTCTGCATTGAATCATACTTATTTCTACCTCTGACTGATAATTATTTTCTTTCCATTTAGCAAGGCAAATACTGATGCCAGACAATACACACGAAGGCTCAGTCTGGGGCTCACACACAAAAGTTAAGCCCACAACCCATCCACTTAAATAAAGGCATAAAAGCTGGGTGCCATCACCAAGTTTTCCTTCAATTCTCTAGTTCATACAGTGGGCGGCATGGTGGCACAGTGGTTAGCACTGCTGCCTCACAGCGCCAGAGGCCCAGGTTAACCCAATTAGGACAAGAGCTGAAAATGTGTTGCTGGAAAAGTGCAGCAGGTCAGGCAGCATCCAAGAGCAGGAGAATCGGCGTTTCGGGCATGAGCCCTTCTTCTGGAATGAAGAAGAGCTCATGCCCGAAACGTCGATTCTCCTGCTCCTTGGATGCTGCCTGACCTGCTGCGCTTTTCCAGCAACACATTTTCAGCTCTGATCTCCAGCATCTGCAGTCCTCACTTTCTCCTCCAATTAGGACAAGGCCCAGTTTAACCTCAAAGCCAACAAGGTAAACCTGGTTCCAATCACAACAGGTTCTTTCTTTGTTTTGAGAAAATATTACCTTGTTTAAGTTCCAGCTGTTCTTCTAGTCAGTACAACCTTCAGATTCTGTCTTAGAGTGCTCATTCACAGATTGAATTTCCCAAATTAGTTGTATAACTGAATTAACAAAGACAAAACAACAATCCCAAGCGAATGCACATGGGTGTACCTTCACATAGACCATTATCGTTTGGTGACCCTGGAAAGAGAATAGCAACAACAGGCAAGGTGGGAAATATCCTGTTAGACAAAGTTGTTTGATCCTCTGTGGGAGAGTAGCTGCCACAACATTCCAGACCTGTGTTTGTCTGATTGGACTCTACACCACAGTACTGTGCATCTCTTTACAAATGGCACAATTCACTCGTCTTTTTGACAATCAATAATTGCGATAAGAATGTGCAATAGAACAACTCTCAAGTAGCTCGACAAAATGAGGTATTAAATGACTGAATACCCTCAGCAAAATGAAGGTTATCACTGAAAAAAACCCAAAAGATATTTAGATTTTGTTGGGATTGATAATTGAGTGAAATAATACAAATACTGTTGTTTGAAGACAAGTTACAATCCACATTTGAGATGTAATAGGATCAGATTAATTCAGTCTTTGGGGTATTCAAACACAGTCTAAAATCTCATTGATATCACATCATTAAAATAAACCCGTTGGTATAATCTGTTTGTTCAAAATGATTTTTAAAAATTGATGATGTAATCACATTTTCCCAGGAGATATATCACACAACATAAAATAAAGTTCCTGGAACTGTGTCAGCTCCAGCTCGAAGAGAATTCTCCAAATCTGACAGTTCGCCAGCAGCAGGAAGGGAGAGGTTGTTTGACAAACAATAAAATGCATCTTCTCAGGGAAAAGGTTGAGAAAGTATACGACACCATCCTTGCCATTATTGGTATTCCTGGTAAATCTTGGAAAATTTTAACTTGTATAAATTTCTGCATTGAATCATACTTATTTCTACCTCTGACTGATAATTATTTTCTTTCCATTTAGCAAGGCAAATACTGATGCCAGACAATACTGAGCTCACTCACTGAGTTTAAAGCAAAGAGATTGTCAATTTGGAGACTCATCAGTCATGTGCAACATTGTCTATTTCTTTATACTGGGTTCTGTTTCTCTGGAATGCATTTGCACTGAGGCCACATTAATGAAGTTTGGCTGAGCACCAGCCCTGGCAGTTCCTAGAAAGTGTTCAGCAAGACTGCACTCTGTGGTAGTTCAAAGCCTGTTCTTGGTTGGGTGGGTTTGGTAACAATGCACCTATTAGTGGCATTCAGTGTTTCCCATTCCTTGAAGTGAAGATATTTTGTTGGTGGATCTTGTTCAGGCAGCGTGCATCAAATCGGAGTCCAGATACAATGTGGGCAATGGGTGGGCTCAGCAGTTTGTTATGGAGTGATAAGTGAGCATCAGTACAAAATGTCGTTTTCATCAGTGAGTGAATGTGTGGGGGCACGATATTTGTGAAGACAGATCATTGGGAGGGGTGTTCAGCTCAGGGTTCTAATTTTGATGCATGTTGTTGAATTATTTGGTTGTGAAAAAGACGAGTGAATTGTGCCATTTGTAAAGAGATGCACAGTACTATGGTGCAGAATCCAATCAGACAAACATAGATCTGGAATGTTGTGGCAGCTACTCTCCCACAGAGGATCAAACAACTTTGTCTAACAGGATATTTCCCACCTTGCCTGTTGTTGCTATTCTCTTAGGAGAAAGTGAGGACTGCAAATGCTGGAGATCAGAGCTGAAAATGTGTTGCTGGAAAAGCGCAGCAGGTCAGGCAGCATCCAAGGAGCAGGATTCTCATGCTCCTTGGTTGCTATTCTCTTTCCAGGGTCACCAAACGATAATGGTCTATGTGAAGGTACTCCCATGTGCATTCGCTTGGGATTGTTGTTTTGTCTTTGGCCTACAGTTTAGATAACTATTTTTATTATTATCATTATCATTCCTGTTGTTATGTTGGCACTGACTTTTTGGAGATGAATCTCCTGGATATATATTTTCAGACCAATTCACTGTGAAACCGTAGTGTTATACCGTGCACTGCAATATTCCGTCAACTTTGTGAAATCTATGTTATTGTACCTGGTCCAGAAGGCTCAAAAAGGTAGAGCTTGGTTAGTAAAACAGGATTTTTTGCTGACAAAAGACAAGTTGGTTTGCATGAGTTAGGTTATTAGATACTGTTGTACTGCTCGGAGGCTCCAATCATGACCCAGAACATTCGGCCCTCAGTGAAAGTCAGTCCTGTCATTGTCCCCTCCATTTGACCTGATGTTCAGATTGAGGGACTGAGTAAATTGGATACTATGTCAGGGTCACCATTAGCAGAGAACTGCAAAAAGAATATCAAAAATCTGTCAACCCTGGTATAGGATAATGGCCTTTGTGTAGGACAGCAATGCAGTGATTATAACACAGGATGTCTGTACAAATAGTGATTGCGGTTTCCAGGTGAGGTGGTTTACTGGAGGTCGCATTAAGATGCTGAGTAACCCCAGACTGTTTTGTGGCAACTGGGGGAGAGAAAGTATTTTAAAAGTAGGAATAAGGTAATATTGAAGGGACTTACTGTTGCCAGCCAGCACACGGAAGTTTATAAATGGTTGCAGTAACGATAACAAGGTGCTGAACATTCCCACAGTACATTGTATATGTCAGGGCTGCTGCATCATCCCTGATAACTGGGACATATCTGGCACATCAGGGGAGTAACCCAGTGGATCAAACTCTTTGATGCAATAACATACCATTTCTTCAACTCCACAATAGTTCACTTGAGGGAAAGTGCAGTTGATGTAATGCTGGGTGGCAAGATATCCAATGAATTCCATGTGGTACCTGATAAAGCTGTATAGGATTCTGAGAACGTTTGTTCCTGCCTTAATACCAGACGTTAGTACAATGCAAAAGACTGAGTCTTCTGGGGCACTAGCATTCTAACATGGGCTCTCTTGGAATGTTTTATTCTTTCAAGTTTAGGCTTTACTTCCCCAGATGAACCACTCGATATCAGGTGCTGCCTGAACACTGACCCATTTCTGTGCATGACAGTTACATTCAACCATTGACTTACTGGACATTGGTTGAAAGCAGTATGATTTCTTTATGTGTGATATCAATGTATGCAGTTAACATTTACAAACAAACTGTGTGGTATAATTCCTCAAGTGAGGTAAAAGAGAACTTTTTTCAGTAGCTCACAGGTACTCTGCATTTTCCAGTGCTTTACTGGAAAGTTGTGTACTGTTGATCTGAATCTCCAGGAATTACTCTTGGAAGGTATTACTGATCACAGAATTATACTGAATGGGGATCACGAACCTTAAGCTTGACCCATGATTGCTGTGGACTAATGTTGTTGGGAGGATGTCTCATTATAGTTTTATATGGAGTATGGGTAATTGCTTGAATACAAACTTCTGACCCAGTACTCTTGCTTTTCTGTGGTTTCTGAAAGTGCAGCATTGTAGTAAGTGTGGAGCACTAACAGGATACTATCCAGAACTCCACGTGCAAGTTTTGTTTTTCTGTGATATCTTTCATTGTAGAACTCTATTGCATGTGGGTCAATAGCCTGAAGAGAATACTCTGTTCCACTGGCAATGTGATTCAGTCAGCATCTTTCAATTCGAATGTTACCAAGTGTGGGTTCCTAGCCAAAGAGGAACAACTAACCCCAGTGTCCAAGTGTTCCTGCGGGCTTCTCTCAAAGTAAAATTATGCTGAATGGAGGTTACAAATTGGAGAAGAGCAACTTCATCCAATGGCCCTGTGCAAGGAGGAATATCTCTGACTATAGAATTTAACTGCTTTTGGAAATCTAAATGAATCTGACCACAGTGGTATCTAGAACCGTGAGGATTTGAACCATGCAGTGCTTCATTTATATTAGATTCCTGTTCTGTCCACTCATGGAGCTGTCAGTTTAGTGTGTAATTACACAATGGAATGCTACTGTGAAAATCTTTGCAGTCGGTTGAATGTGTTTCGCACTAGGTTTACATAATGTCCCATTGGAGATGAACTGATGTGATGATATTCATAAAAGGAAAATGGCAAAGTAACAATGTTAACTTGATCAAATGCCCCATAGACATATTATGTTTGCTGAAATAGTTGGGATTGGTTAATCTTCCAGCAAGATTAGACATGTCCTACAACTTGCCCTACACTAATTTATTATCTGTATATGAATCAGGATGAATATAGAACGGGAAACGTTGACACAATTTCACATCTGTATCTGATTAGATTAGGATTAGTAATTTTTATATCTGTAATATATAATTTTTCCACAGTTAACATTCCAGGATTGCTGCCATTCACTTTGTGTCGTGTGTCCTCCTTGTGAGGAAGAGATTTGGGTGAAGAACATGCAATAAATCAATTGTAAGACAATATCTATCATTTTTAAAAAAGAAATAAAAATGTTTGTTTCAATGAATTACTACCTTCAGTACCTACCATATGAGTATGGTTAATAATTGAGTTGGAGAGCATTACATAGAATTAACAGGACAGAATACAGAACAGTTAACATGGTGCTTTAATATACCAAGCTAGCCTCTCCCATTCCCAGTTTTTCAAGACCTGAGTCAGTATTCTATATTAATGCTCTCCAGTTGTAGTCTCTCCCAATAGTGGGAATATCGTTTCCATATTTGCATTGAAAACTCCTTTAAAGTTTTATGCCCCACATTTGGGCTTTACTCAGCTCTCTCCAAGTCAAATTCAAGAGTCAGAGATACATACCTCTTTTTGGATGTGGTAAGTTAAATATAGAAAAGCGTAGTTATTTTGTCTTTAGTATAATGATTTGATTCTGGCTACCATCTATGTACTCTATGTCACTAACTCAGCTCACATTTCCAATTTCTGGAATTGTGAGCATTTCTCTTCTTTTTGCGTGATAATAACAAATATTCCGACTCTGGCGGGAGCCAAAAGTCTATCACACATTTCTTGTTTTTTGTCTCACAGCCTCTGACCTTCCAATGCACGACAAATTAACTCTTAATTGTGACAAACTCAGGATTGTTTGACTTACATTTACAGAAGGATTGGGGAACAAATAATCAATCAGTTGCACTTATTTATTCAGTTACATTTAATTCTCGAGAAGAAATGTTTGGCTCTTAAAAATATAAATTATAAACACATACTCCACAATAAGGATCTCTGAAAAAAAAGTTGACTCAGTGAGATTACAACTCTCTTTGGTGTCATCCTGATTACAGATGAAGGTGGTTTTGGCTGTTGGAAGTCAATCAGCTCAGCCATCATACATTTCTGCAAGACTTTTTCAGGGTCATATTCTAGGCCCCAAAATCTGCAGCTTCCTCATTACTGGCCTTCCCTTCATCATCATTTCATTAATAGAGACGTTTACTCATGATTGCACAATGTTCAGCACCAATAACTCCTGAGATAATGAAAACATATGTGTCTATATACAGTGAGATAACATCTAGCTTGGGCTGATCATTGACAAATAACATTCAGATTCCACAAGCACCAGTTAATGACCATCTCAAAAAGAGAGGGTCTACCAATCTCCCATTGGCTCATTATGACATGACCATCACAAAATCAATATTATTAACAACCTGGACCAACAGTTGACAAGAAAATGACCTAGTTTAGCCATACAAGCGCTGTGGCTACAGAAGTATGTCAGACACTCTTATTACTGTGACAAGCTCCCTACCTGCCTCTCCAATTCATGTCAACCGTCCAGAATGCATAGCTCAGGAATGGGATAGAATGTTCTCCACGTATCTAGTTGAGTGTATCTCAATTGCAACACTGAGTGCAACACTCATGAAGCTCCACATTGTGAAGGACAAACAGCTGTTTGATTGCCATGCCAATCATCACATTTCATACTCACTCCCTTCACCATTGACCAAAATTTAATACCACCTCCAAGATGCAAAAATGTTACACTCCAAGTCGCTTTCAACAGCATACCCATGATCTTCAGCACCTGGAAGAATGTGAGCAAAAGATACATAGAAGTGTCATCACATACAAGTTCCCTCTCTCGCCGGATTTCACATTGACCTGGAAATACATTGTCATTCCATCACTGTTGCTTTGTAAAAGTTCTGCAATTCTCCTTCAAAAGCATGTGTGTTTCCTGCAACCCAGAGAATACAGGTCTTCAAAAAGGCAGATCTCCAACAACATCACAAAGGTGAATATGGATAGGCAATGAATGGTGGCTAGCCACTAAACCTCACATTGCACTTGTACATTTAAAAAAAATGACTATTACCAAATCTTCAGAAGGATAACTTTGAATCCAACAGGTGGCAAGTGTCTGGAGGAATGTCCATATGGCAGACAGCAGGTGGAACATCCAAAGTAAAAGAGTGGCCGCTTTGTGCTGAGGTCTTGCTGAATTCAGGGCATCAGCTATCCTAGCGGATAGTTCATGTCATATCTTATTTTGCTGAGTCTCATGAATTTCCCAACTCTTGCTGGTCTCAAAACTAGGAGACAGATCCATTTGCTTTGGCTGTCTGTGCTGGGTAAGGATTAAGTGTTGGTGTTCTCCACTCTAGTGTACGACCCTGAATCAAGTGGAGGTTCCCTTATCTTTGAAAGCGGATCAATTCTGGAGTGATCATTGCATATTTGTGGCAATGGATCCAGTGTGGCGATATCCAATCCCAAGGAATGGTCTAAAAAGAAAGCAGTCTTCTGTACTGGGGATGGAGAGTTCCACTTTCTTTTATTCATTGAAGGGATATGGGTGTTGCTGGTTAGGCCAACACTTAACAACCGTCCATAATTGCACAGAGGGCAGGTAAGAGTCAACCAGATTGTCGTATGTCTGAAATCACATGTGGCCAGACCAGTTACAGATAACAGATTATCTTCCCTAAAGGACATTAGTGAACAGAACAAGAAGCTTTTTTCCCCCCAGGCAATTGACAGCTATTTCACCATCATCATTAGATTTTTAAGTCCAGATTGTAACTGAAATGAAATTCCACCATCTGCCATTGTGAATGTCGAACACAGCTCCCTGGAGAAGTACCAAGGTCTCTGAATTAACAGTCTAATGATAATACCTTTAGGCATTGTTTTCCCAAATCGGTAGCATTGGCCTGAATCCATAAGGATTTATGGTGGCACAGTGACAAGGTAGTTAGCACTGCTGCCTCACTGCATCAGGGACCTGGATTCCATTCCAACCTTGGATGAATGTCAGTGTGGAGTTTGAACATTCTCCCCATTCCTCCAGAGGTTTCTTTGCATTATGGGAAAATGTGGCCATTTTAAATTGTCCAATAGCGTCCAGTGCTATTCCGACCAGGTGGGTTAGCCATGATAAAATAACACATCCATTTGGGTTGGGGAGAAGGTCTAGGTGGGATGCTTTTTGAAGGATCACTGCAGACACAATGGGTTGAATGACTTCTTTCTGCACTGTAGGGTATCTATAATCCTACCACAGAAGCAATTCTGGTGATCTCCATGGGTAATGCTGGTTAAACTACAGGGATTCCTAGCTCCAGATAGCTCTGAATCTGGGAGCGGGGGTGGGGGAGGAATCTCTATTCACAAGAAGAGGGCCTAGGAGAGGAGTTTGGGAGTATGAGCTAGAACATAGGTAGGAAGTTTTGCTTAATCTCAGATAAAGAGTCTGATTTCTAAACTGGAAAGTTGTAATGACCAATTCTGCATCGATTCAGATTTTATTTGGATGGGGGCCATAGTGTACAGTCTTGGACAGTTACTGGGATACTGGGATTCTTTATCAAATGATGAAATTCTTTTGATTGTGGTGGGTATCCAACCTGGGACATGGTGGTTGGATTCACTGCTGAATACCTTCATAGTTAAGATTGACAGGGTATTCAATCCTATGCAAGAGGGAGGGAATCAATGCACGATTATTTGTTCATCCATACTGTTATGGACCAGGCCAGACCCCATCAAAACATTTCAAGAAGGTAGCCCAGACCCTACCTTTTCTCGTTGTTTTCAGTCGATATTCCCAAAGTGATGCAGCTGGTCAAAACTTTTTGGTTTTAAACAAAACAGAATTTGTTTACAGAATATCACATGAAACTTAACAAGTTTAACAGAATACAGAATAACTTAACCTATCTGAAAACCTAACAGACTATCACAACTCAACTTATGCCCGAAACATCGATTCTCATGCTCTTGGATGCTGCCTGACCTGCTGCGCCTTTCCAGCAATACATTTTTAAACTCTGATCTCCAGCATTTGCAGTCCTCACTTTCTCCAAAACAAACCAGATAAAAGCTAAGCAGGGAGAACTGGTCATTCCCCTTTCATTGCACAAGTGTGTTTTTTAAAACTTAAAAGCTTCTTCAAGTAGATAAATGCAGACAAAAATGGAACCTGTGTCTTTAAGACACCTCTGAAAACCAACCAAGGACAACCTAATCTTGTTCAAGGAGCATCATCATCACAGTATTGTGGAGGACATCCATTCCTAGACATTGTGGAGTGATTCAATGGCCTGTACTGTCATTCAAGCATGGATATACAATTCTGGAGACAATCTGAGCTGTGGAGGCTCCAAAACGGAATACAGAAATTTTTCAATCAACGTTTGTGTCAGGTGATTGCTTGATTGATCCCAGATGTCTTTGTGTGGATGTTGTTGCCTTATGGGAAATTTCAGCTAATCTAAGTAACCGACAAAGCAGATGAAATCAATCGGTGCCAACATCAAAACAAATTGAGTGCATGACCATATTTCTATGAGCAATCTGCTGCTCATGTTCTTCTCTGCCTTTTAAAGTACTATTGATTCATTTAGAGAGAGTTTGCTGCTGTAGTTCAGATTCTTTAAACTTCATATAACATGGAAAGACAATTATCTTTGTGCGATTAGTTACAGTCTGGGCTTGGATATGGAGAATATTTCATCAGTAACTTTGTCTTTTTTTCCCCTTTCTCTTACAGTGAGTCTAGTGGTGATTGCACTCTTGACTCGGGGCAAGTCTGGTCTTTCTACATGCACCATTCGCTATCTGGTGGCCATGTCAATGTCTGATCTACTGTTCATTGTTGGTTATGTTATACTTTGTCGATTTTCATATTATTATTACCCACAGTGTTTCCTGGACATCACTCCTGTTTGTAGTGTTCTCTTTGTCATTTGCCGCTTGACCATTCATTGTTCTGCCTGGGTCACTGTTGCTTTTTCTTTTGATCGATTTGTCACCATTTGTTTTCATCAGATGAAAACAAAAGTATTGCACAGAGAAAACTGCAATGAGAGTTCTAGCAATAATCGGCATTTTGTTTTCTTTAAAAGAACATTCCCAACTACTTTTGATATAAACCTGGAATGATCAGAAACAATGTTCCGTGGTACACTCAACTGGGCCTGGTTATTATTATGATCATCAGTGGATAGGTTTTAAATATTTTGAATATTTTTTAAGACACCTTTTTTCCCATTCACATTTATTCTCATTATCAATGTTCTGACTGTCTGACAGATCTTCGAAGCCAGTAAGATGCATAAAGGACTGAGGGATCAAAGAAAAATAGAGCATGACCCAGAGATAGAGAGCAGAAAGCAATCTGTGATTTTACTCTTTGCCATATCTGCTAGCTTCATACTTCTCTGGTTGGGGTACATTTTATATTTCTTTAATGCTGGTTATTCTCTGAATTCCAATGCTTATCACTCACCTCTTTATAAAAATTACATGTAAGCTGCAGAACCTTAGTTGCTGCACAAATGCATTTATTTATGTGGTGACCCAGAAAAACTTCAGAGATAAGTTAATGTGCGTGTGTAGTGAAATATCCAGTTATAAATATAATTCAATTGATGAATAAATCCAACTAACTGACAGCCAACATGAGATGCACAGATAATGGATGAGGAGCCCACATAAAGGATGGAATGAAAGAAGAAGGAGGAATAGCATCATGATAACATTCCTCTTGTAATGGGCAAGGGATGACTTGATCTGAGGAGCAAAATGAAAGAGAATGGAGGAGCAAAGCAGTATATAAACGCTGACAGCAACGAGCATCAGTTAGTAGAAAGCTGAACAATAAAAGCAAAACCAAAACAGGAATTAGATATGCACAAAAGATACATTCATCGGAAGCAATTGTATTGTCAGTGAGTGAAGCAAATGAAAAAAAAAGGACTTGAGGCAAGGATTACCGTTTACTGCAGGCCAGAGGGGGAAATGCAAACACAGGCTCATCTCTATTCTTCTTTACTGATTTCTTTGATCCATTTATCTGGACAAAAGGGAAAAAAAAAGTTTCTATTATAAAGAATAAATAATATCCTGTAAAAAGTGTCTTCTGATTATTTTCAACAATAATTTACGTTATTTCCATTCAAATCACTGATCTCATTTATTTCTTTCCCTCAAACCAGCTGATGCATTAGTTGGGGAATCCAACACAACCAGAGTGACTTCTGGACCCCCTCTCTGCACCTTTCTGATTACACCTCACCTTCTCCTATTTAAGATGCTCCTTAAAATCCATGTCTTCGTATATGATTAAAAAATCACTTTGGTAGATCACTCTAAATTATCAGGATAAAGATCTTTTTAAGTGTGTTTAGGCATTGTGTTGTGTGTTGAAGTCTACAGTAATATTAGTATTGTGATTTGGAGATGTCGGTGTTGGACTGGGGTGTACAAAAAAGTTAAAAATCACAACACCAGGTTATAGTCCAACAGGTTTAGTTGGAAGCACTAGCTTTCGGAGCGACGCTCTTTCATCAGGTGATAGTCACCTGGATCATCAGGTGATCAGGACTAACACCTGATGAAGGAGCGTCACTCCGAAAGCTAGTGTGCTTCCAATTAGTATTGTGGGGAGTGTAGCTGTATGAGAAGTAGGTGACCTGGGTTGAGTCCTGGCAATCGCAAATTGAGGATTTTACATTGATCAATAGGAAAACCCAAAGGCAAAAGGAATTTGATCAGTTTTAAAATACATATGGTTTTCATTCCAAAACTGTAAAATGCAAAGCAGCAGTAGACAAAGGCAGTCTGGACTAAACTATTTATCTACTGTTTGTCTCACAACTCTTCCCTCCCCCCTCTAATCCCACAGAGATGACTGCGGCTGTGCTTCATCCTTGAGGGCATTGTGGCTCAGGTACAAAAAGCTGGGACTGGTTGAACTGGGACTTAGGCAGAGAGGCACTTTGAGTGACAGACCTGGGGCTATTTCAGATAGGTTCTGGCAGCCATTATCCCTTTCACCATGTGCACTGACGTGTGTGTGAGTGTGAGTGTGAGTGTGAGTGTGAGTGTGAGTGTGAGTGTGAGTGTGGTGTTTCAATCCCATCCCTAAATCAGCCATCTTGAAGCAAACCACTGGAACAGGGACTGTCCCTTATGGGATGGAGGGAGTATGAGAAACCGAGATCTGGGATCAGCCGGAATGGTGACTATCACCTCTTTAATCTCGCCATGTCTCTCCCTGCCTCCTAGTTGTACCTCTCTGATTTTTCCTTTCTGTCACATTATCTTACTGTTTTCTCTCTTGCCTCTTAGAGTCATAAAGATATACAGCACAGAAACAGACTCTTTGGTCAAACACATCCATGCCCACCAGATATCTTAAATCTGGTCCCATTTGCCAGTATTTGGCCCAGATCACTCTAAACCTTCCTATCCAGATGCCTTTTAAATGCTGTAATTGTACCAGCCACCACCATTTCGTCTTGCAGCTCATTCCATACATGCACCAGCCTTTACATTAAAAATTTGCCCCTTAGGTCCCTATTACCTTAAACCTATGCCCTCTAGTTTTGGATTCCCCCAACCCAGTTAAAAGACTATGTCTATTTACCCCATCCAAGTCCCTAATGATCTTATAAACCTCCATAAGGTCATCCCTCAGCCTCTGATTCTCCAGGAAAAATAGCTCCGATGTATTCAGCCACTCCCTATAGTTCAAACCCTACAACACTAACACCATCCTTGTGAAACTTGAAAGGGTTCAGGAAAGATTTACAACATCTTTCCTACAGCAGGGAGACCAGAATTACACAAGTAATTCAAAAGTGGCCTAACCAGTGTCCTGTAAAGCCACAATATGACCTCCCAACTCTGATACTCAATGTTCTTACCAATAAAGACAAACATACCAAATGCCTTCACTATCCGATCTACCTGCGACTCCACTTTCAAGGAACTGTGAACCTACATTCCAAGGTCTCTTTGTTCAGCAAAACTTCTCAGGACCTCACCATCCAGTGTATATGTCCTGCTCTGATTTGCCTTTCCAATATTTAAATTAAAAGCCATCTGCTATTCCTCAGTCCATTGGTCCACCTAATCAAGATCCAATTGTACTCTGACTTAACCTTTTCCTCTGTCTATGAAGTATCCAATTTTGGTATCATCTGCAAACTTACTATCCACACCTCTTATGTTTACACCCAAATCATTTATATAAATGACAAAAAACAGTGGACCCAGCACTGATCCATGTGGCACACTGCTGGTCATAGGTCTAGTCTGAAAAGAACCCTCTACCACCACCCTCAATCTTCTTTGAGCCAGTTCTGTATCTAAATAGCTGGTTTTCCCTTGCTTCTTTCTATCTTTGTCTATGTTCTTTTCCACTCTCTTCCTTTCTTCTTTCACTTTCTCTCCTCTTTTTCTTTTGTTCCATGTTTCTGTCTTTCAGTCATGAAACTGCCCCTCCTTCCAATTTTGCACCCCCTTCCAAAGTTTGGAGTCTTCCAAATTTAGCACCTCCTTCTCCATGGTCCCTGCTTAATTGCCCTCTCCTGTGTAACTTCAACTTCCCTGAACGGTCCCCTCTGTAGTTCCTCCACTACACAGCCACTGCATGTAAAAACCCCTCTACATCTCCATCTGTTCACAATATCCTTCCCCCATGCTGTGTCCCAGCCCCTGGGCTGGAGGACAAAGTCAGCTTGTGCACGGACTAGATGGATTTTCTTTCTCTGTGCCAGCTGTAAAGTCCATCTCTCAGGAATGTTTCTAACAACAGATTCTTAAATGTTACAGCATGAGTTTACAGGGAAATAGAGTCTTTTGACTTGATTCCCTCTTAAACTGGGTCTACATTTCAGTTGGCCTGATATTTTGGGAGGCCTTCCTAGAGCGAAGACTCACACATAACATGTGGATTATTGGAAATTCTTACGTTCATTGTGTAGGTTTACTCAGGAGACCTAGCTGGTGTATTTCTGCACAACATTGAGAATACCAAATAGTCTATTAAACCAGAATCTTTATCCCACTTGATTTTAGCTTCCAAGTTAATTAAAGTATTGATGGTGATCACAACAAAGGCACCCACTGCCAATACATTTTTTTTTAAACACAGCAGCAGGTATTCTAAGTGAGAGGTCTCTGAGTCACTGATGCAGTGAGCTACCCTAATTCCACACTGTGGGGCAAGCTAAGGTCCCTCATTTACAGATCAGCGTCCAATGGCTGCTCTTTGCTTCCTCTTACTGAATGTTTAGTGTCCATGCTCCAATTGACATATCAGCCAGAGGTTAGGATGCTCTGACAAAAGGACTGCAGTAATTGCTGCTCGTCTAGTGAATGTAACAGCGAAAAGCAAGAAGCTTTTTTTCCTAGAGTGTGGGACTCAACTGCAAGGGGTAACGAGTTCAAAGTGACAGGAGTAAAGTTTAGGGAGGATATCTATGGAAAGTTTTTTTAAACAGAGGGTGTTGTGCACCTGGAACACATTGCTAGTTGAGGTGGTAGACACGGACAGGATAGCGTCTTTTAAGATGTATCTAGACGGATAACAGTGACGGGGGTGGGGGGGTTGGGGGGGGGGGGGTGGTTGCAGAATATACTGGATCAAATCTCCATTGCTAAACACAATCTTCTTAGAGTCCTGTGAAGGTTGTCTCACCAAGCTTCAGTAACACATCACAGGGGTTTTCAATTTCCCAGCAATAGTTTTGCAGAGTGTCATAAATATAGTAGGAATCGAGTTCGGTTGTGGTCTTGGAAACTTGCTGCTGTTCCCTGGCTCTGCGTGAGGGACCCAGTGACAGACCAAGGATCCAGCAGTATGAAGGGTTGGAGCACATAGTGTAAAGGATCTCCTCCACCATGTATTTAAAAACAGCTGCTGCCACCATCTGCTATTCAAAACACTTGCTGAAATATTCCTTCTGTGCATCACCAATAGATCCCAGAAATACAACCCAGCCAATGATCTCAACCTTTTCAATTAAATGGACTGTAGGGGAATAGCTGGTCACCTGTACTGAACATCCTGGGAGCAGCTGGTGCTGGATTAAACTGGACACAATGTCAGACACTTCACACCAGCATTCAGGATCAGTGCACACAAACTGAAGTTCTGCATTTCTCCAGTTGTCAGAAAAATCAAATCTCTGCTTCAATTCATCCAAACCATTGCAAATAAACAGCAAATCCTCTGGGATTTTCCAGACCTTGCTGAGAACATTCCTAAAGTGAGGATACTGATCCAGCATCAGGTTCTTCAAGTTTATTCTACAGCTAATATTCAACCTGTGAGTATATTTTCCCAGTTGCCAAATCAGAAAGAGTTTGTTTTGCACCATTGGTTGAAATTAGTGGAGTTGAAATGCCCAGCCATGATTGAATGGTAGAGTGGACTCGATGGGCCGAATGGCCTTACTTCCACGCCTATGTCTTATGGTCTTATTATTTTCCCAGTCCCTGGGTCTCCAATCATTGCTACCGTGCTTCCAGATGTGGAATTTGTTCGGGAAAAGAAACTGCTCTGGAACAACTGATTAGTTTGTATTTTTTACTAATTCTCTCTGGAGAAGTTTCTCTCTCCACTCATCATGCTTTTGATCTCTTGCCAGCAGTTCATCTTCTACAGCTTTTCAATTTCAAACATTAGAGATGAGTGTTAACTCAATGCATCAATCAACAGTCAAGAAACTTTGCAACTTCTCCTTTATTGGGATAGTGTTCACCCATGGTTTTTCACTTTGTATCTGGAATATCTCCTGGTCTTTCTGACCACCTTCAACTGGAACAGAAAGAAAGATTAGCTGTACTGTCATTACGACATTTTCATTTGAACAAACTGAAGCTGTAAAATCTGGAGCAATCAACTTGTGTGCAGCATTTGAATTTGTTATCAGGAAATACTTGAAAGTATATAGAATAGAGCAGCGCAAAGGATGCAGGTATATAATTCTTTGAAATTTGTATCACATATGGACAAGGTGGATAAAAAGACACTTGGCACGCTTGCCTTCATTGCTCAGTCCATTGAGTACAGGAATTGGGAAGTCTGTTGAGGCTGACCAGGACATTGGTGAATCCTCTTCTGGAGTGTTGTGTTGAGTTCCGGTCACTCAGTTATTGGAAGGATATTATCAAGCTGGAGAGGGCTCAGAAGAGACTCGCCAAGTTATTGGTGGGTATAGAAGGTTTGAGTTATGAAGAAATGTTGGTTAGGATGACACTATTTTTCACTGGAGTGGAGAAGGTTGAAAGGTGATCTGATAGAACTTTATAAAATAGTGAGAGATTTAGATAGAGGTAATGGTAGTTGTCTTTTCCCTAGGATGGGGGATTTCAAAACTTGGAGGCACATTTTTAAGGTGAGACGAGAGAGATTTTAAAAAAAACATGAGAGGCAGATGCACAATTGCAACATTTAAAAGATGTTTGAATAGATACATGAATAGGAGAAAGTTAAAAACCACACAACACAGCTTTCGGAGCGAGTGCTTCCAAACAAACCTGTTGGACTATAATCAGTGTGATTTTTAACTTTGTCCACCCCAGTCCAAAATGGCACCTCCAAGTCATGAATAGGAAAGATTTCGAGAGAAAAGAGCCACGATCAGGCAGGTTGGACTCGTTTAGTTTGGGATTATGTTCAGAATGGACTGATGGATTGAAGAGTCATACAGCATAGAAAGAGACCCTGTTTCAATAATGAACTGATTTTAATCTGTACTCAATGTGAAGACTTCAACGTTGGTGATACTTTTCCTCAGATTATTAATACTAACCACTCACCCCATATTCCAGACATTTCATTGTAGATCTACACATGGTCTGGCAACTGATAGTAGATATGAACAAGGAGAAGGAGCAGGCATTCAGTACCTCAAGCAGAGCCATCCATCGTTTATTTAGATTAGGCATGAGTCATTCTCAGATTGTCAAGTGGGAGTCCTGAAGAGAGCCCTGCCCAAAACGTTGACTGTCTTGCTCCTTGGATGCTGCCTGACCTGCTGTGCCTTTTCCAGTGCCACGCTTTATCTTAAGTGTGAGCAGAGAGTCAGTACTTGGACCCCTACTGTTTACAATGATTTGGATGTGGGGACCGATTGTAATATTTCCAAGTTTGCAGATGACATAAAATTTAGTGGGATTGCAAGTATTGAAGACGGTACAAACAGGGTTCAGATGGACATAGATAAGCTGAGTGACTAGACAAGAGCATGGTCGATGGAATACAATGTGGGTAAGAATGAGGCTATCCCTTTGGTTGGAGGCCTGATGGTGCAAAGCATTTTATAAACAGTATGTGCTGAGGTCCAAAAGGACCTAGGTATTCCTGTTCACTAGTCAACGAATGTTAGCAAGCAGGTGCAAAAAGCAATTCGGAAGACAAATCCTATGTGAGCTGTCCATCACATCAGTCATTTTTTTTATATAGGTGAGACGTCAACTGGAGTATTGTGTGCATTTCTGGTTCTCTGGCCTAAGGAAGGGCATTTTTTTTTCAAAGATGGAGTGTAGCAAGTTTCACTAAACTGATTGCTGGCTTGGCGGGACTGTGCTATAAATGAGTTATTGAGGAGACTGGGCCTGCTTTCCCTGGAGATTAGAAAAATGAGCAACATTCTCAGAAAGTTACAACATTCTGAAAGGGATAGACAGAGTAGATATGGAAAGTATCCACCATCTACAAGGCACAAGTCAGGAATGCGATGAAATAATCTCAAACTTACTTGGATGAGCAACACTTAAAAAGCCTGACATCTGATAGTTCAAATCAGCATCTCATTTTGTATCCCATCCACCACCTTCAAAATTCACTTCCTTCACCACCAACCAGTGTGTGCCATCGACAAGAATCACTCCAATAACTCATCAAGGCTCCTTAGATAGCACCTTCTAAACCAGCATTCTCTATCATTGCGAAGGACAAGAGCTTAAGATACATGGAAGCACCTGCAAGATCCCATCCAAGTCACACACATGGAAGATTTGGAACAAGATTGCTCTGCCTTCATTGTGGCTCAGTCAAATTAGTGTTTAGCGATCAGGAGTCCTCATCAAGCAGCTGCTTTCTTTACAGGCCAAGAAGTTAAGAAGATGGAGAAACACCAAGACTAAGAGCTACCCAACACCTGAACAGAAGATTGTTGCCCCAAACTACACAGATCAATACATTCTACACCATATGGCTGTTCGGTCTCAGAGATCAGTAAACCACTCTGAACTATCAAACATGTTTTCCTCTCTATGCATCCTTACTGAACAGTAGATTTGTCATAAATATAAAAAGCTAACTTAAAATGACTCGAGTTCTCAATCACTTAGCCTGTCACTCCTAAACCTTCCTTCCACCCATCACTCTCACTCCTATTCCTATACTGCCATATGCCTCCGATTTCTCCCCTAATCAAGGTGCCCTCCTTCTCCAGTGACTCAGGAAGTCCACTCTACCTTTGTCCTCCAGAGGGCTAGCACCTGTACGTGGAGAATCACACTAGACCACTCACTGCCTCACAGCCTCCCTTGTCCCTGCTCGCCAAATCCCAGCTTCTTCCCTTCATCCACCCAGATGGCATCTTGGCCCTTAAAATCTTCCACCACACTCACCTCTCACACCCTGCAGTCTCAACGACTGCCGCTCCTAGTATCCAGGCCTCAGGCTGAATAAAGCAAGGCAAGTTCATATTGGCTTGATGCTTCTACAATCAGAGTTCTTTTCTCTCCCATATTTGCTGCAGTTGCTCGTCTCACAGATGAGAAATTGCTCTGAGTGAAGTAGCATCTCCTGACAGAATGTTTTACCTGTGTTTGGAATAACTGTCATAGGCTGTTTAGGACATCTTGGAAATGGGCTGGACAATTTAGTCCTGGGGTTTAGTGGCAGAGGACAGTTTCTCTACTTATGGGCCAGAAAGCCAACATTGCTGTCTCACTTCAGAATGTGATCACTCCAGCAGTTTGCAATATCATTTTCAAACAGGTTCTTAACAATTAAATAAGACAACTTGTGAAGCCTCAATCTGTCCATTGGGCCACATGGTGAACAAGCCTTTTCTCAATGGTCACTTTTCCTCTCGCATTCTGCTCAGCGCTGAGCCTGTTTCCTCTTCCAATGAGTTCTGAAGCCTTTTTATAAACAATAGACAATAGGTGCAGGAGTAGGCCATTCGGCCCTTCGAGTCAGCACCTCCATTCATTTTGGCCATGGCTGATCATCCACAGCCTGATCCCCATAACCCTTCATTCCACTCTCTTTAAGAGCTCTATCCGTCTCTTTCTTGAAGAAAGTCTTGGCCTCCATTGCCTTCTGGGACACAGCATTCGATATATCCACCACTCTCTGGGTGAAGAAGTTTTTCCTCAACTCTGTTCTAAATGGCCTACCCTTTATTTTTAAACTGTGTTCTCTGGTTCTGGACTCACCCATCAGTGTAAACATGCTTCCTGCCTCCATAGTGCCCAATCCTTTAATAATCTTATACATCTCAATCAGATCCTCTCTCATTCTTCTAAACTCAAGTGTATACAAGTCCAGTCGCTCCAATCTTTCAACATATGATAGTCCCGCCATTCCAGGAATTGACCTTGTGAACCTACGCTGCACTCCCTCATTACCCAGAATGTCCTTCCTCAAATTTGGACCAAAACTGCACACAATCCCAGGAGGTCTTACACCTGGAGTAAAGAGTATTTCTTTCCCAGGACAAAAGTGATAGCTCAAAGGATTCTGTGAAAATACCTCTGCCATTATCATTATAGCCCAAGATATCAAATTGTCTACCCTGTTCAAACCTATAGTCTTTGTTACACCTTTGCAAATGATGATATTCTGTAATAAAAAAAATATTGGAGGGCTTTTGAAAACATTAAGTAACTTATTAAACCTTCCTCCAGGTCAATGCAACTATTGCTAGCTTTAAAACCTAACATTTCCCACATGTTACAATCAGACATCAGATGTCAGGGTTGGAGTATTTGAGCTGTAGTGAATGGTTGCATAGGCTGGGACTGTTTTCCCAGGAGTGTCGGAGGCTGAGGATTTTTATAGAGTTTATGAAGTCATAAAGGACATGACTGAGGTAAACAGACAAGGCCTTTTCCCTGGGTGAGGGAGTCCAGAACTAGAAGCCAAAGGTTTAGGATAAGAGATAAAAAAATTTAAGAAAGAACCTTAGGGTCAACTTTTTCACACAGAGGGTGGAATGAGCTGCCAGAGGAAGTGATGGAACTGGTACAATCACAACATTTAAAAGGTATCTGAGTGGGTAGCAGAATAGGAAGGGTTTAGAATGATATGGGCCAAGTGCTGGCAAATGGGACTAAATTGGGTTTCGGATATCTGGTTGGCACGGACAAGTTGGACCAAAGATTCTGTTTCCATGCTGTACATCGATGACTCTATGACAAAGACGTTGAAACCCAATGGGTTGTGTTCTCCCACTTAGGTCACACACTGTCTGATCTCACCATCATATAGCACAGAAACAGACCCACTTTATCTATACTGACCAGGTATCCTTGTTGACTCAAACATTCTCGGAGCACACGGATGTTACAAATTCAACAACTTTATTTTTGATTAAGCTGGCAAGAGATCAATAGTCTGTAAATCAGAGTGTCAATCAAGGTATCCTTGAATGTACTAATGATGTATCTCTGATTTCTAGCAAAGAGGCAGCATATTTTATAGCTCTTGAGCATGTTAACAATTTCATATGTTTCAGATCCCACACAATGTAATGTTTCTAACTTTTCTAGTTGCAACCAACAGGGTTGTGCAACATTTCCCAGGAGCTGAAAAACTCTGCCATGCTCTTCGCAACCTGCCAAGACCTTCCCCACGCCTCCACCTCTCGCCTTTAAACAACCACCAAACCTCAAACAGATCATTGTTCGCAGCAAACTGCCCGACTTTCAGGACACCATACAACCATATCATGGTAGATGCTACAAGACATGTCAGAGTGTTAACACAATGCCTCCATTACGCGTGGGGACACCTCCCACCATGTACGTTGCAGGTACTCATGTGACTCAGCCAACATTGTCAATCTCATATGCTGCAGGCAAGGATGCCCTGAGGCATGGCACATTGGTGAGACTGATTAGAGGTCATGGCAATGGATGAATGGACACCACGCAACAATCAACAGACAGGAGTGTTCCCTCCCAGTCGGAGAACACTTCAGTGGTCCGGGACATTCGACCTCGGACCTTCGGGTGACCATCATACAAGGTGGACTTCAGAACAGGCAACAACGCAAAGTAGCCAATTTCAGTACCCATGGGATGGCCTCAACCTCCACTAATCTTCGTGTCATCTGGGTTCATGTCACAATGCAGGTGACCCCATGCACTTCACACACACAAGTGCACAGACAAACAGATAGTCACATACTCACATGCCTCCAGACCCCCTCTCATACGCTCACGCGTACACTCCATACTCAGGCAACATCTCACAGACTTATACCTCTTTACACTCACACACATACATAGTCTCTCTCACACCCTCCCCCCACTACACACACACACACAAGTTTGTGGGGTGAATTTATATTTGCAGAATTACATTTTATTTTGCTCAAAAACTGCATGAATCCACTTAAGATTCTGTAAGTCTCTTTTTAGATTAGAATCAGTCTGAACATTGGAGCACAAACGGCATCACACAGGGCACCTCACGCCTTCAATGTATTACCTGGGCAAACATGGCACCTATTATTAAAGGTCACTTGAGAATGTAACTTTAAGGAAGTTCTGGGATTTACATATGAAAGAACTGAAACCAACATGCCCATTCTAAAAGATGAGAAACTTGAACAATCCAGGTCTTTTTCATAATATAATTTCAGTTACATCACACTGTAAACCTTTGCTATAAATTCTGTGACCTACAATCTTATACTCCACAACCACTTGATGAAGGAGCAGCACTCCAAAAGCTTTGCTTGCAAATAAACCTGTTGGACTATAACCTGGTGTTGTGTGATTTTTACCTTTGCACACTCCAGTCCAACACCAGCAGCTACAGATCATGACTCTGGGAATAAGCTTCTTGCGATCCAGCCTGTCTATACCTCAATTTGTCGACTTCAATCAGGTCCACCCTCAACCTCCATCTCATGAAAATAATCCTAATCTACTCAAACTCTCTTCATAGCTACTGCCCTCCATACCAGGCAACATCCTGATGAACCTCCTCTGCATCCTCACTAAAGCATCCACATCCTTTGGTAACGCGGCGATCAAACTGTATGCAGTATTCCAAATGCGGCTGCACCAAAGTCTTACACAACTGTAACATGACCATCCAATGAAGGAAAGCAAGCTGTATGCCTTCTTGACCACTCTATTGACCTGTGTTGCCACCTTCAGGGAAGAATGGACCTGAACACCCAGATCTCTCTCTGTACATCAATGATCCCCAGGACTTTTCCATATATTCTATAGTTCACTCTTGAATTGGATCTTCCAAGACGCATCACTCGCATTTGCCCAGATTGAATTCCACCTGTCATTTTTCTGCCCAACTCTCCAATCTATCTGTATTCTGCTATATTCTCTGACAGTCCCCTTCATTATCTGCTCTCCACTAATCTTCATGTCATCTGCAAGCTTGCTAATCAGACCACCTATACCTTCCTCAAAATTATTTACGTATATCACAGACAACCGTGGTCCCAGCACTGATCCCTGTGGAACACCACTGGTCACAGTTCTCCATTTTGAGAAACTTTCTTCCACTACTACTCTGGCTGGGCAACAGGAGACAGTTCTTTATCCATCTGGGTAGAACACCATGGACCCCATGCAACTTCACTTTCTCCATCATCCTACCATGGGCAACCTTTGAAAAATGTTTCCTGTGTTGGGAAGAGAGTCATGGCACCAAAAGTGTTGACTCAAATATTCTTGGACCATAAAAGTTACAAATTCAACAAACTTTATTTTTGATTAGGCCAGCGAGAGATCAATAGTCTATAATCCAGAGTATTAATCAAGATATCCTTGAACATACTAATGATAGATCTGAGTTCTTGCAAAAAGGCAGTGTATCTTATAGCCCTTATGGGTGTAACAATTTCATACATTTCAGTTTCCCACACAAATGTTTCTAGCTTTAATTAAGTTCTCAAAATTCAAACTAAATAATTAATACATTTAGTGTTGTTCACATAGATTAAAACAAAAGTTATTGATTTAAATGTGTCTATATATGGTGCCATTCTCTTGTGTCAATGCAGTTAAAGCTAAGCTACTCTCAGTGTTCTATTCATTAGAGGTGACAAAAAAAAATCTGTCTGGGGAAACACAGCTAGAAGGATATGCCAAGAATCGTACATTCCTTAATTCATTCTCATGGTCACTGCAACCCGCCATCTTATGAGGCAAGTTACTATTGCAAAATGGGCACTTAGAAAACAGAAGCTTTTAACTATTGATTACCCAATACTTTATGATTCTAAAGTAAAGTAGTCCCATTTGCCAGCACTTGGCCACTAATCTATGTCCCTTTCCAAATCACTTTTAAATGTTATAATTGTACCCACTTACACCACTTCCTCTGACAGTAAGAAAAATATCCCCCTCAGGTCCCTTTTAAAATCTTTCCCTTCTCACCTTAAACCTACATATCTTGTTTTGGTCTCCCCTACCCTGGGGAAAAGGCTTTGGCTATTGCTTTATCGATGCCCCTTCATATTTTATAAACATCAATCAAGATCACCCCTCAGCCTCTAATGTTCCAAGTATAAAGATCCAGCTTCTCCTTATAGCTTATTTTCGGTGCCATTCTAGTAAATGTATTTGCAACCTTCCAATTTAATAGCATCTTTCCTATAGTAGAATGACGCAATTTGTATGCAGTACTCCACATGTGACCTTACCATTGTCTTGTACAAGTGTACCAAGATGTCCCAACTTCTGTACTCAATGTGCTGAACAATAAAGGTAAGCATCCAAAATGTTTTCTTCACTAGCCAGTCTACTACTTCCAAGGAAATATATACCTGCAGCCCAATGTCTCTCCAATTGAAAACAATCCACAGGGCCCTACTATTAACAATGTTGTTCTTTTCTGTGTTAAGTGAGAGAGGCAGTACCTCTGTGCTGCAACAGTGCTTCATTAGCAGCTGCAATTAAGTCGCATACATTAAACTGCATGAGACTTCTCATGGAAATTGGCTTCCCAAGTCTCACACGGTCTGATCATAGAAACTGGAACAGTACAACACAGGAACAGGCCCATTGGCCCACAACATTGTACCAAACATGACAAATTAAAGTAATCCCTTTTGCCTTCCCTTATTCCATATCCATCCATTCCTTGCTTACTCATGTGCTTATCTTAAAGCTCCTATCCTATCTGCCTTCACCACTACCACCAGCAGCACATTCCAGACTCCTACCACTTCTTTAAAAAAGACTTGCACCTCACATCTCCTGAGAACTTAACCCCTCTCACAATAAATGCATGCCCCCTAGTATTAGACATTTGACCCTGGGAAAAAGTTTCTTACTGCCAACCCATACATCTCAGTTCTGGATGTCTAATAAGTCTCCGATTGTACTCTGCTGCTCCAGAGAAAACAACCCAAGTTTTTCAAGCCTCTTATCATGCACACCTTCTAATCTAGGCAACATCCTGGTAAACCTCTTCTGCACCTCTCCAAAACCTCCACATTCTTCCTATCATGTGGTGACCAGAATTGAACCCAATACTCTAAGTGTGTCCTAACTAAAATCTTATAAAGGTTTGGCATGCAATCCTGACTCTTGTACTCAATTCCCTGACCATTAAAGGTAAGGATACCATACACCTTCTTAACACCCTGTCTACTTTTGTATCCACCTTCAAGGAGCTATGGAGTTGAACTGCAAGATCCCTCGATACATCGATGTGTTCAGAGTCCTGCCATTAACTTATATTTTTCCTTAACATTTGATTTCCCAAGCACAGCAGCTCACAATTACCCGGACTAAACTCCATCTGCTATTTCTCTCTCCATATATGCAACTGAACTATATCCCACTGTATTTTTTGACAAACACCTAACTACCTACAACTCTACCAATCTTTGTGTCATCTGCAAACATACTAATCCACCCACCTACTTTTTCATTCAAGTCATTTATCCACATCACAAAATAGCACAGGTCGCAGCCTGGATCCCTGCGGAACTCCAATAACCGTGGATCTCCAGCCAGAAAAACACCCTTCCAACATTACCCTCTGCCTTCTATGGGCCAGCCAAGTCACTGTGGATCCTATGTATCATAATCTTCAGGATAAGCCTACCATGAGGGACCTTGTTGAAAGCCTTATTAAAATCCACAGTAGAACAGTGGATGCTGTCTATCTCATCGATCACCTTTGTCATCTCTTAAACAAAGCCATACGGACTGTGCCCAGTTAGGCTACACGTTTCCACTGCACGAACATCCTATCCCTAAGAACACTCTTAAATACCTTCACAACCAGAAGATATGATGAGAGACCCACCAGTCTGTAGTTTCCTGAATTTTCATTCTTGAACATGGACACAACATTAGCTGCTTGCCAGTTATCCGGGATCTCTCCAGTGGCCAGCAAGGATGCAAAGATCTTTGTCAAGGCCCCAGCAATCTACTTTCTTGCCTCTCTCAATAACCTGGGGTAGATATCGTTGGGCCTGGGGACTTATCCATCTTAAGGCTCTTAAGAGACACAGCACCTCTTCTTTCTTGATCTCAAAATGCCCGAGTATATTAGCATTTTCCACACGAATCTCACTCTCCTTCATATCATTCTCCTCGGTAAAGACCGATCCAAAGTGCTCATATCCTCTGCCTCCAAGCACAAGTTCCCTCCTTTATCCTTGAATGGTCCTACCTTCACCCGAGACAGCTTTTGGTTTTTAATATATACATAAAATGCCTTGGGATTCCCTTTAACTCAACTTGTCAAGGTCATTTCATGGCTCTTTCACGCTCCCCTCATTCCCTGCTTGAGTATTTTCCTGCTTTCTTTATACTCCTCACAGGTGCTGGCTGGTTTAACTTCCTAAACCTTACGTATGTTTTTTTTCCTCCTTTTGACCAAATGCATAACCTCACTCACCATGCAAGGGACCCTTACCTTGTCATCCTTGTCCTCCCTGGAACATGGTAGTCCCAATATTGATCCCTGGGAACTCCACTCAGAAAACTTTCTTCTAGTTTAAAAGAATGTCTATTGAGTATTGAGTACAGGAGTTGGGAGGTCATGTTGCAGCTGTACAGGACATTGGTTAGTCCACTGTTGGAATAGTGTGTGCAATTCTGGACTCCTTCCTATCGGAAAGGAACTTGAAAGGGTTCAGAAAAGATTCACAAGGATGTTGCCAGGGTTGGAGGACTTGAGCTACAGGAAGAGGTTGAGTAGGCTGGGGCTATTTTCGCCAGCAGCTGAGGGGTGACCTTATTGAGGTTCATAAAATCATGAAGGGCATGGATAGGATAAATAGAGAAAGTCTTTTCACTGTGGAAGGGGTAGTCCAGAACTAGAGGATGTACATTTAGGGTGAGAGGAGAAAGATATAAAAGAGACCTAAGAGGCAACTTTTTCATGCATAGGGTCTGTTTCCGTGGTGTACATCTCGATGACTCTATGTCTTTCATTCCTATCACTCAGTTAATGTTGTATCCCTGTTAAACTGCTTCTTTTACCATCACCTATAACATTTCACACAAATCTGCTGTGCAGTACCTTAAGGAAATCCATACATATCACATGGATTTCCAGAATCATATTCGCAGTATTGCCCTTACCAACCCTTTCCGTTAATTTATCAAAAACAAATTTCAGCAAATTGGTTATGCACAACTGCCCCTCAACCTTTCCTACCCCATCCACCTTTTTCCACGTGAATGCTAGCTTTAAACCAAATATTCATTGCCAGACGCTTCCTCACTTCCAGTGTTCAACCGACAAAGCTGCAAATGCCTGGATTACATTTAAAACCCTTAACAAAATAAAGCCGTAATGTTGATAACCCTCCAGTCTCCTGACACCTCCTCTCAGTCCAGAGGAGACTGTAATGTTGTGTCCAGTGCCCCTCTCACTTCAATCAGGATCCTTGGATGGATCTCATCCTGATCTGGTGTCCTGTTAACCCCGAGTGCCAACATCATTTGGACAGGTAATTGGATAGAAAAACTTTCCTCCTCAGTGTATCCGCACATTAACAGTTTACTGATTAGTATCATAGATGTTTTCTTACCCTCCTTGGAAACATTTGAAAATAAACTCTCCAAATTCCTAACCGTGAGCTCGCGCAGAGTTGGTTAAACGGTCGCGTCTCGAGACCCCGCGTGAGCCTAGGGCAGGCCTTAGTCTCTATCCAGCTCCAATTGGTCAAAGCGTCTATTAATCTCGTGGTTGCAGCCAATAGGAAATGAGGTGCGGTCGAGGGATTTGTCGCCTAGAAATGAATGTGGAGGAGATGGTGCTCAGTGTCAATGATGGAGAATCAGAGTTAAACAATGTGGTGCTGGAAAAGCACAGCCGGTCAGGCAGCATCAGAGGAGCAGGAGAATCGACATTTCTGGCGTAAGCACTTCATCAGGAATCCTTCATCACATTCCAGATGAAGGGTTAATGCCCTAAACGCCGATTCTCCTGATATTTTGGGGTGGCTCAGTGGTTAGCACTGCTGCCTCACAGCACCAGGGTCCCAGGTTTGTGCCATCGCCGTCACCTGGGCCATCTTCCATTTTGTATAGAGATCAAAAATGGTCAGGGTCCGAAGGGACTCAATGTACAAAGCTCTGGGCAAGGGGAAAAAACACACTGTGAGAAACAAAACTCACATATTAATAAATTTCAGTCCAAGTCAAATTCTGAAGCAGCGAACTTTATTGATACGTACTTGCAAGAACGGGTGCCTTACGAGTAAGCGCCCCAATCTGAGGGTTACATTCTCATTTATGCTGTTCAGCTGCGTCTCTCAGTCCTCCACTTTCACCCCATTGGTTACCTTTGCTGTAGCGGGTAGCCTATCACAAGCTCCAGCTTCACTCCACTTTTATCTAGCTTCTCTCCATCTCGGTTTACTTCTCCCATTACTCTAAGCCTGTCACCTCTTAATCTTATTTATCTCATTCCTTATATGTGACTATCCTGGCAATTGACTCCCCTCCTGAGACTGGCACACTATTCTCCTGTTACTGGTACATCCTGCTACACGGACGCTCTGCCCTATTAGTCACAGATAATTCTACCTGTTTTCGCTTCTTCTGTTTTCCTATGCCTGGTACATCCTGCTACACGGACGCTCTGCCCTATTAGTCATACCATCGGAAGGAGCAGGCTTACACCTTCCGCCTGTTGGTGTCCTGCTGGAGGCTGAGACCAGATCCTGGTATCAGCTTGCACAGCCTGAACACATGGGCTCATGAGGTTATGCTTAAACACAGGCATACACACATCTTGGGATATTTGTTTTGCTGAATTGCTTCTTTGGAAATTTTTTTTAATAGTGGAAGTAAAATTGAGTAGCTTCAGGTCTGTTTCAGGTGATAGTTGCAAGTACATTGTTTTAAAAAAAATCAAATTCAATGGGAAGCGTAAGCTATAGAGTTAAAACTGTACAGAATAAGGGAACAGGTGTTGCTTCTGCAAAAGTTTACATTATACAATTAGGGTGCACATGCAAATACTAAACAGTGAGAAGTGGAAACAGGTAGAATTATCTATGACTAATAGGGCAGAGCGACCGTGTAGCAGGATGTACCAGGCATCGGAAAACAGAAGAAGCGAAAACAGGTAGAATTATCTATGACTAATAGGGCAGAGTGACTGCGTAGCAGGATGTACCAGGCATAGAAAAACAGAAGAAGCGAAAACAGGAAGAATTAGCTATGACTAATAGGGCAGAGCGACCATGTAGCAGGATGTACCAGTAACAGAAGAATAGTGTGCCAGTCTCAGGAGGGATGTGGCCAACGGATAGAATTTAGTTTGGCAGGATGATCGCACGAAGACAGCAAACTATGCCAGGATTGTCACATATAAGGAATGAGATAACTACGTTTAGGGGCTACAGGCTTAGAGTAATGGGAGAAGATAGACAAAGGTCGAGTTAAGCTACAGCTTGTGATAGGCTACACGCTGCAACAAAAGTAACCAATGGGGTGAAAGGGGAGACCGAGCGACGCAGCTGAACAGCATAAATCAGAATGTAACTCTCAGATCGGGGTGCTTACTTGTTAGACACCCGTTGTTGCAAGTGCGTACCAAAAAAATTCGCTGCTTCAGAATTTGACTCGGATTGAAATTTATTAATATGTGAGTTTTGTTTCTCACAATTTGAGGGCTCATCCGGGATATCCATCATCACCAGTGGGGTAGGCACCATCAATGGCTGGAAAGACGTGTCCCATTCCTTTTGGAACGGTCCTGAGTTCCTCAGCGGTGGTTTTCCCCTTCTGGTTGACTGATTGAGATCCGATGAGAGTCTATCTGAACCAGGCGAAATGTTGTAAGTAGGCACAGGGAGCCAGGCAACTCCGTGCATGGACCAAAGAAGGAAAAGAGATTTTTAAGTCCTGCCTTGGTGGCTGGGATTGAGTTTTAGTAGTTAATAAGTGTCTAATGAAGGAGCTCAATATGGGCTGTGCCGGGGGTAAAGTGCCTATGGGAAAAAAATGGAAATGGAGGCGGGGTCCCTGACAACATACCTCCAGAAAGTTTGTTGGGCAGGATGTTGTAAAATTGGAAAAATAATACTAAAGATAGGAAAAAGATGATTAAATATTGTTGCTTTGTATGGACTAAGGAATCCATTCTTCATCCCGCCGTCTTCTGGCCAAAGTATGGGTTGGACGAAGACTGTGTTTGTAAATATTTGAATTTATATGTCAACAGAAAACAGCCTTTCGGTCAGGAGAGATCAGATTAAGCTTTGTGTTGGAAGGGCTAGTAGCTGAAGGGCTACTGAGAATACACTTCGTAACTAAATCATGGCCAGACATCCAGAAAAGAAAATTCAGAAAGTAAATGGGTGGAGTGAGAAATCACTTGATAAATTATTAAGAGAGGCACAGAGAGTGTTTGTAAAGAGAGAGGAAGAGAAGCCTCTAGAGTTGCTCTTGCGGGAAGCTCAGAAAGTGTCTGTGAGATACAGTGTGTTTGTATATATGAGAGAGAGAGAGAGAAAAGAGCTGTACAGCTAATTGAAAGTTTAACCCTTTGTGATTCGGTCTAAATGCACATTTGTTTGTTGGTGATTGAATGTTTGTATTTTGTTCCCTGGAGCTTGAGATCCGGGACTGTTTTGAATCAGATTTGTGTTATGGAAATTTAACATGATTTCTTTTAAGGTTAAGGATTTTACAGTGATTATGAAATAAAATGTTAACTCCTTTTTTTTACAGGTCATGACTACCTTACTATCAGTTTCCAACTAATCTCTTTTATCCTTACATAAAAACGATTTCAAATCAGCTTAATACAGAGGAAAACAAAATGATAACCTTTTTTTGTGTTTCAGACTCATTTGTTTTCACTTAATTTTAAGCCGTAGCTTTATTCAGAAAATTCCCTCTCTCAATGACAGTTGAAGTTTCAGTTCAACATTAGATTGTAATAAATCAATCCTATGGTTAATATCTGTGACCTTGGATTCAGCCATTATTCATGCTTTAGAAGTTTTTTTTTAACTTGAATAGACAAATCCTTTTAAGACAGCTCTGGTTATTCCACGACCTATAGCATTGTAATTGAGCAATGACTGGTCAGGGCTACTTAAGAAAACTAATTTTGGATTTAAATTAAGGGACTAAAACTGGGTAATAATAATGGATTTCAAAGTTAGGAAAGGTACGCATTTTATATTTTAAATATTAAATGCTGAATTAATGAATTTATAATATATAAATATATATTTAACAATTAGGATTCCAAAACGTATAGTTAGAAACAGGCTTTAAAGTTAGACAAGCATAAATTGATAAATTGGTATTTGAAGCTATAGGGAGCGAGAAATATTGCAATATTTCTTTTTTAAAAAATCAAGGCGTAAACAAAACACTGGATGATGAAGAATGGTCATTAGGTGGCCCTAAAGCTGTTCAATTGGTTAAATCGGCTCAGCAATTGATCTGGCAACATAACATGGGAGCGGGAACGAAAGAGTTAATTGGACTATGGGGACAGTTTTGAGATGAGAGGCACGAAGAATCAGTTTTGCGCTCGTGACAAGATACTGCCCCCAAATTGGGGATTGAATTAACTGCAAATGGTGCTATGGAATCTGTTGAGGGTTTTAAAAAGGAATGTGCTCGAGCAAAACAATTACAGAAACAGAATGAGAAGTCACAAGTGACTGGTAAACAAACAGAACTGCACAATTACGGTTTTAAAAATGTTTTAGTCACTTGTTACGTTTCCATCCTGAATTACAGATAATGATGCGCCTGACTCAATATTAATTGGCAGGATTCCTTCACATATTCTCAGTGACCTGTCATATTGATTTAAAACATAACAGCATTAATTCATTGTTAATTAAAGAATGGAAAGCTACATTACTGGCCAGAGTGTGTGCAGGCAGTGGCAGCAACAGCCTTATTGGTAGAGCAGAGTCGGAAACTTACTTTTAGGGGAAGCCTTAATAGTCAGCACCCCACATCAGGTACGGACCATATTAAATCAGAAAGCAGGGCGGTGGCTTACAGACTCTAGAATTCTAAAATATGAAGCAATTCTAATAGAGAGGGATGACCTTACATTGATCACAGACATTTGTCTGAATCCAGCTACCTTTCTCTGGAAAGGGGAGGGTGAAGCTCCCTCAGACCCAGAACATGACTGCCTTGACATTATAGAATATCAGACTAAAGTAAGAATGGACCTTAGCGATATCCCTCTACATGCAGGGGCCAGGCTGTTCATTGACGGGTCCTCCAGACTGATTGAAGGTAAAAGACACAATGGATATGCAATAGTGGATGGAATAGAGGGGAGTGTTATTGAGGTGAGTAGACTACCCAATAATTGGTTGGCTCAGACTTGTGAACTTTATTCACTAGGAAGGGACCTTAAGACCTTGGAAGGCAAAGAAGGAACTGTATCCACAGATTCTAAGTCTGCCTTTGGGGTGGCACACACATTTGGGAAGGTATGACAGGAGAGGGGACTGATAAACAACAGGGGTAAAGAACGAGCTCATGAGGAATTGGTAAAGCAAGTATTGGAATCCCTTTTGTTGCCAAAGGAAATAGCAATAGTCCACATAAGTGGAAATCAGCAGGGACATGATCCTGAAGCAAAGGGAAATAGATTGGTGAATGAAGTCGCTAAGGAGGCAGCTCTGAACCCTCAGCCCGCTACAATATATATATTTTGGTCCCTATGGTGCAGGAACCTGGGTGGAGACCGATATTTAGCATTAAAGAAAGAGAGAGAGTTAGAAGAACTGGGAGCTACGCAGACAGTAGAAGGGCACTGGATGCTACCTGATGGCCGGGGGATGCTAAATAAGATGATGATGTGAGAAATTATGGCTGTCTTACACCAGGGGAGTCACTGGGAGTGCAAGCAATATGTGATTTGGTCTTTAGGGAATATGGATGCAAAGGGATCTATACACTAGCCAAACAGATATGTGAGGGATGTATAACATGCAAGAAGGTCAACAAGAAGGTATTGAGGAAACAAGTCCTAGGAGGGAGAGAACCTGGGCTACGACCATTTCAGAGCATTCAGGTAGATTATACCGAATTACCCCGAGTGGGAAGACTGAGGTATATGATGGTAATGGTTGATCACCGATCTGGATGGGTGGAGGCGTATCCTTTAGTCACTGCCACTGCAAGTGGGGTGTCCAAGATAATACTTGAACACATAATTCCTAGATACGGGATAGTGGAATGTATAGATTCAGATCAGGGAATTCATTTTACTTCCAGGGTACTCCAGGGAGTGATGAAAGGGTTAGGAGTCTCCTGGGAGTTCCACACCCCTTGTCACCCACCTTCATCAGGAAAGGTTGAGAGGATGAACCAGACACTCAAGAAGCAGTTATCTAAATTAGTAGTAGAAACCAGACTCCCTTGGACTAAGTGTTTACCGATAGCCCTTTTGCGGGTGCGAACCGCCCCGAGGAAAGATATGGGGCTGTCCCATTATGAGATATTTTTTGGCCTGCCCTATCTGGGAACGAAAGGGGAACTGCCAGCCCTGGAGAGTAGCGACCTGTTCTTAAAGAAGTATATACTGGGCTTGTCCTCCTCTTTGTCCTTTCTTAGCAGACACGGATTACTGGCACAGACTCCGCCCCCTGAATTCACCGTTCATCCCGTCCAACTGGGAGATTGGGTCCTAATTAAGTCATGGACAGAAACTAAATTGCAACTGGATTGGGAGGGACCGTACCAGGCTCTTTTGACTCCTGAAACAGCGATACGCATGGCGGAGAAAGGCTGGACTCACTACACCAGGATTAAAGGACTGCTGGAATCCCCGGTTAAGAAAGAAGCCTGGACAGCTGAATCAACGGGAGAACCACTGAAACTCAGACTCAAAAGACTTGAAGTAACTGATTTTTATGTGGATGCGGGAGAGTTTCTTTTTGATGTCTACATATTGTATTGCATGTTAAATCTCTCGGTCCTTCAATACTATTGTAGGATGCTGGGGATGCTTAGCGTTACCATATTAGCTTTTCTCGTATTGGGATTTTGTCAAACGATGCTGTCATCTCCATATTTATTATTAATGGTCCCTGAATCTGAATATCCTCAAGTAATAGATGTTGATGCTTGCAGCCTCGTAAAATGGGCAGATGTAAAGTATCAGAGGGAGTATATTTCCTCCAACATCCTTCTTAAGACCCGACCGGACACAGGGTATGGTTCACAAAAACTGCCACCTGGCATCACTATCCATAGAGCCCCCTTTCACCCAGCCCTTGACTGTCCTGACAGAAAGTGCCATCCGATATATTTCACCATTAAAAATACCTCCTTTGAAGATTCCTTTCCCCGTAAAAACAGGTCTCGACTCCTTAGTAATGATTTAAAGATAGTAATAGCTGCCATTGGGAAGTGTTTTTAGGGCTGCTGTTTCCAAATAGTTGTAGGAAATGCAAAACGAGCCAACCAACTTGATAGTAAGATACATCCTTTTGCCCCTCCCAACAACCCAAAGGTGGTAAAAATTATAGAGGTCAAGGACTTGAAGCAGATGACTGAAATAGAAACTGGATACAGGGATGCAAATGCCTGGGTTGAATGGGAAAAGTACACTGTTAAAACTCTGAATAAAAGCAATTGCTATGCATGTGCCTTCGGTAGGCCAGTTACCTACATAGTCCCCTTTCCGTTCGGGTGGAACCGAAACGAGAAGGGCATGGAATGTATGATAGCCCTGTATCAGGATAAGACTGCATGGAATGATAGGAATTGTGGATCCCTATCTCTAATGGTCCCTCCCTTGGAGAAGACAGATTTGAAAGCTCCCCCCTGCCCCCGCCCCCGTTTTTTGACCACGGTCAGGAATCACACATCGTGTATAAGCCGATAGGGTACAAATCCATCTAGAAACTTGAGGGAGCTGAGGTTATGAATAGAAACTCAGAATGACACCGAAACAGACAAAGGAGGGAACTACTCAGCACTCCGGGTTCCCCGATCGGATCTCTGGTGGGACTGTGGAGGCAGAATATTGTGACCTACCCTACCTCCTGACTGGAGAGGGATATGTGGAATTGTACAATTGGCAATCCCATTCACCATGGCATTTGAGAAGGAGAAGGTGGTAGTAACAAAGAATGAGAGCAGTAAAAGGGCGTTATTAGATCCTTCCTTTGATGATAGGATTTATCTCGACTCAAGAGGAGTTCCTAGATGGCTCCCCGATGAGTTCAAGGCCCACAACCAGATTGCAGCAGGTTTTCAATCGGCCCTATTTTGGTGGGTAACGGTCAACAAGAATGTGGATTGGATAAACTATATTTTTTTTGCAACCAGCAAAGCTTCATCAATTACACTAGAGATGCTGTCAAGGGTATTTCCGGGCAACTTGATGTAACCAGCAGAATGGCCTGGGAAAACAGACTGGCCTTAGATATGATCCTAGCCGATAAAAGGGGGTGTATGTGTGATGTTAGGAGGGAGCTGTTGTACCTTTATTCCAAAAGATACAGCACCTGATGGGTCAATCTCTCGTGCCTTGCAAGGATTGACCACTTTGGCGGAAGAATTGGCTGAGAATTCAGGAGTGGACTAATCACTCACGAGATGGCTGGAATCATGGTTTGGGAAGTGAAAAGGCGTGGTAGTCTCCATCCTCACCTCCCTGATAGTGGTAGCAGGGGTACTGGCAGCAATTGGCTGTTGTATCATATCTTGTGTACGGGGGTTAACCCAGCGGCAACCTGTCTACTGTGGGGTCCATGAGGCAGTTAAAATCTCCCCCGATAATGATGTGCCGAGACTTGAGACTTATCAGTTTAGAAAAAGCATCTAACAAGAATTTAAGAGGATGAGCTAGGGGACAATAAACATTTAAAATGCCATATTCTTCCCTATTTATCAAGGCTGTAAGAATTACAAACCTCCCGTATGTGTCGTTAACATATTCCAACAATTTAAATGAGAAGAGATCTTTCCTTACCAATATAGCCACTCCCCTACTTCTGGTATTAAATGATGAAAAATAAACTCGGTCAAAGCCCTTCTGCTGTAATTTCAGATCCTCCTTGTCATCCAAATGTGTCTCCTGGAACAAAGCAATATCCACCTTCTCCTTTCAAAGACTCAAGAGGACCTTCTTCCTCTTAATTGGTGAGTGACTTCCCTTGATATTCCAGGTACACCATTTCATCAAATCATCAGCCATAAACTTCTGCAATTACATTTAAATTCCAGAGAGGAGGAACCTGAACCACAAATTGCTGAGCCTTAGTGTCGCATGGTCCACAAAATATAAAAACTATATAAACTAAAACGGCTACATTGAACAAACATACGAAATTATTAAAAATAAAAAACAACAAAAACCAGAAAACAAACCAACATGCAATAGCGCTGAGTAGGGGAACTCACTCCCTGCCAGGAGGGGGCAACTACCCCTCCCAAACTGCCCATAAATAGGTATTTAACCACCTTCACTTCTCCCAGCTAGAGCCACATCGCAAGCACAAGCTAAAAAGAATAAACACCCCATAGAATATCAATGTGAATAAGAAAACATTCTTTCATAAACAAAAAGGGGGAATAAATACCCCACCCATCCTTTGGTATGTCCTAACTTAGAAATTTAAAATGTTCATCTTGACCACCACCAGACATAGTTTGAACTAAATTATTATCAATAGAGGGAAAAAAAGGTGAAAAACAAAGCTCCAACCGGATTTCGTCCATTTCTTTTACAGAATGATAAACACATACCCAAGCAACAATATTTATATATACTACAATTGTTTAAATTAGGTTAGTTTGTCCACAAAGTCTCTTGCCTTCTCCGATGTGTCAAAGGGATGCATGGATCCATCTAAGGTGATCCGAAGCACTGCCGGATATCTCAGGGAGTACTGACTACCAAATTCCTTCAATCTTCTCTTGACACCATCCTACAATTTTCGTTTCTGGATCACCGCCACTGAAAAGTCCTGAAAAAACATGATCTTAGACCCCTCATACATTAGGGCCTTTGGATCGCTCTCCTGGAGTCTGGAAGCCTCCGTGACTCTCTCCTTATCCCGGTAATGATGGAACTGCACCAGGAAAGGACGAGGGCGTTGACCCAGACCCGACCTCCGTGCTGTGACCCGGTGAGCCCTCTCTATCTTCAATCCTCTCATGCCAGTCTCCAAGTCAAGGCATTTCGGAAGCCAATCTTCAACAAATTCCGCAGGCTGCTCACCTTAGTGACTTAGTGGTCGGCACGGTGGCACAGTGGTTAGCACTGCTACCTCACAGCGCCAGAGACCCAGGTTCAATTCCCGCCTCAGGCGACTGACTGTGTGGAGTTTGCACGTTCTCCCGGTGTCTGTGTGGGTTTCCTCCGGGTGCTCCGGTTCCCTCGCACAGTCCAAAGACGTGCAGGTAAGGTGAATTGGCCATGCTAAATTGCCCGTAGTGTTAGGTGGGTGGGCTGCGCTTCAGCGGGTCAGTGTGGATTGTTGAGCTGAAGGGCCTGTTTCCACACTGTAATGTAATGTAACCTCATCTTCCTTACCATCAGGCAGACCAATGATCCGAAAGTTTTTTTTCCAGCCCCTGTTTTCATGATCATCCACTTGGTCACGCAAATTATGAACCTGCGTCTGCAGGGCTTGGATCTCTTCCTTGAATGAACTGGCATCAGCTTCCACCACTGTGACCCTGTGCTCCACCTCATCTGTCCTCTTCTCCAGGTCTCCCAGCTGCTGCTCATGCTTCTGCAGCATGACAGACTGGAGCCAACTTCTCTTCAATCTGTTTCCCCAACATCTCACGAGATTTCGAGAGCTGGTTCTCCAGGTCCTGGAGAGTAATCAGCTCCGAGGTTGCTGCAGGCTGAGCTGCAGGCCCGGTCTCAGATGCTCCTCCTCCCTTTTTAGGTATTTCTGGACAGCTGACAATACAGGTGAGTCAATTTTTAAATGTTTCTTGGGGCTTCCCAATCTTCCCAACACCCCAAGAAATCCTGATGTCCTGGGTTGGGTGGGTTAAAGGACCGTCCTGCTCCTGCTGCGATGCAAAGCTCTGCAGTGTGATCTTCTCAGATCGCAGCCATCTTAGATCCCTAGGTCACACTCTTAATTGTAGACACACTTCTTCAAATTTCACCAAACTTTGGAGACCACGGCAATGAATTTGGAGGAAGTTTGGGGTGGGGGAGGTGGTGAGGACAGGAGGAAAGAAAAACAAAGAGAAGCTGTGAGGTGGGGTGAAGGAGAGGAGCCATTTCTTCAGTTTTTTCACTTTGGCAACATTGTCCAGAAATAGAACCTCAATATTGATCAGCAAGTAATTTCCCATCTCAGCGTTTTGGGTGCTTCAATGTTGGTCCTCTTGTTTAAGACAACTCTGTCTGTAATATTAAACTCTTAGGGAGGCAGTCCAGCAGCCTCCTAAATGTGCCGGCTGTTGTCTGGACTGGCGTTCCATTGTATTGCTATTGCACGAAACATTTTGAAGGAATCAATGGTTCTCCAACATTCCCTTTTCACACAGCTGGATTGCAAACAAAGCATAATGAAACCACATCAAAATGCGATCAAATCAAACTTGCTTCCTCATGGTTGTACTCAGATCTGGCAAACTTTGATTCCCATCCTCCTGACAATTAAAATGT
Organism: Chiloscyllium punctatum; assembly: GCF_047496795.1. Taxonomy (NCBI): domain Eukaryota; kingdom Metazoa; phylum Chordata; class Chondrichthyes; order Orectolobiformes; family Hemiscylliidae; genus Chiloscyllium; species Chiloscyllium punctatum. Next base: position 31,825,539 of record NC_092767.1, read on the forward strand.
CTCCAGCCACAAGTCCTCATGAAGCACAAATTAAACAAAGGTCTTACACCAATAAATGACTTGCAGCTTATGAAAATATGAAGATCAAAAGGCTCTATTGAGTTGATACAACATTTTTAAAAAATCACTCTAAATCACCAAGAATAATGCAAATATTGGGAGACTCTATGATCTGGAATGGTGGTGTTTGTTATAGCACTGGGAGAGGTTTTCAAGAGGAAGTTCCTACAGAAATCTTACAGAAACTGCTTGCTCTCACGAAATACCTTTAACATTACTTTTTGTTCAAAAAGTCATTTTCTAATGATATAACTGCAGTACATGCTGATATTTTTCAACTTTTGCACAGGTTTGCAGGACACCATGGTCTGTTCTTTTTTGAGGAACAGCGTGAGGGGAGGTGGGCCATGTAATAGCATTGGCAAGCAAAGAGTTAAGCAGTCAATGTCTTCAAAACGTCTACCCTCATTGTTTAGAAATGAACAACTGAAGACCTGAACATTGATGGGCAAGAAATATTGATTTACAGACTGTGTGTTAATGCATGGTCAATTATTCACTGGCAAATAACTGGGAGGTGGGAGAATTGGTAAAATGACAGGGAGGGTGTCTGGCACCTTCCCATTACTAAGCCATGCTGACATAGACCAGTTCTCTTTGCCATCTTGACTCTCCATGAGCTCTCAGGCCTGCCTCCCTCATTTCCCTGATTGAGCCCACCTTTGCAGTCTCAGTGATGGTCAGTATGATTAGTAGGGCTCACTAATGTGCTGATCTGTCCTCCCTCTTACTGGACTAGCAGATCCTGAAACTAAGCCGCATCATCAAATGATGAGTAACCCTGGCAAGAATCTCTTCATTGGTCACTGCTGGCAACATACCATCCTTGGCATAGGCCAAAGCCTCCAGGTTTCAGTCCCAGCATCAGGTCTGCCACATTAACCGCAAGCTTCCACCTAAAATGTCATTTTACAACACTAACGATAGAGCAAAGATTATATGCCAGTCAATAATTTCTTTAGTGTAAAAGAAAAAACTGTGGAAGTTTACAATCTGAAAGAAATGCAGAGGTTGCTGGAGAAATTCAACATATTTTGCAGTATCTGCGGAGAGAAAGCAGAGTTCACGTTGAGTCGTGACCCTTCTTCAGAGAGATCTGAAATTCTGAACATGAGTCATTCAACTATAAACATTAACTCTGCTTTCTCTCCACAGATGCAGCCAGACCTGCTAGCTTTTAGTAGACAGTTACACATTGTGTTCATCTTACTTTTCAATGACCTCCTCAGTTTCTGGAGAATCTGAATCGCCAGCTCCCTTGCACTTTCAGCAGTTGATGTTTTCAGAGATGCAAATGGTCATCAAGTGCCATTAAGTCAATTTAAACAAACATTTACGTTCAGAATAAAAACATTATTATCAACTTGAATAGGAGTGTCAGGATTTCAAGCCACTGTCAGTCAGGCTGGAACATGGAAATGAAGGATGTGACAAACCCATTTCTTCAATGCTTTACACGTGTTGCATAGTCTATAAAAGTCTCAGATAAAGAGCTTAGGGCAATTATAGAACGGCAACTAACTGTCCAATTTCTCCAGTGAAGAGCTTTGGATACTGGATCTACATACAGGATTGAACTTTCCTCATCAATGGATATTGGCTCAGCAATTGCAAACATTAATGGTGGCACAGAAAGGTTTGCCACTCTGTTATCGTTCCAATTACACCATTAGCTCTTTAGATTGGGCCATTTCTTTCTTGGAATAGTGACCCAGCAACAGCTTCTTGATCAGGCCACATCAGCAGCATGCCAACATTAGTGGTGCCATCATTCACAGCAGCACTGCTCCAGCTCTCAGGCTAAACAGCAGGGCTCTACCACAATTCACAACATTGTTGCTGCAAAAGTCTTGTTTAAAAAAAAACACCACAATCCAACTTCTAGGAAAAACATACATTTGGGAGGCAGAGCCCAACAGATTCCGTAATGTGCTAACAATGGCCTGGAATAACGTATTTGACATTATTCCCGCATGTATGCAGAAGGAAATGCCTACATAACTTCACAGGAATTGCTGGTTCTGCAGCAATAACCTTTATTCCAAATACAATATTAATCAGTAATTAAATTGTACTTTGGATCAAACTGACACTTTAATTTCTTCAGTTGTTCCTGACAGACTATAGGTTTCATTTCCATTGCAGTTTGGATTGTCACACTTATATTGCCTGCAATTGGTCAAAATAGATAAATGTAGTTATTTAAATGAGCATTTGCCTCCATCCCACAATTGTGTGCCAGCTGTTTGAAAGACTGAAGATTCTGGATTCAGGACTGCAGTCTGCATTCAGCCGTTTGTGTGAAACTGGCCACACTCCAGATGGGTGACTGCAATAGATGGTGAATTTGTTCTTCAAAATATTTCAAGGATTTGAAGAACACTTTTGCTGGTGATAACAATTAGAGACAGAAATGGGATCTCAAGTTCTTGGATATAGTCATATTCAGAGTTTGGACACTTCAACAACAAAATGCAAGCAAACTTCCAATGAAGTGTCTTTGATGTCCAATCCAAATACAATATTTTTGAAAAATAATTCTGAAGCCCTCATAATGATACAGATAACAGAGAGACAGTGATGCAAACACTCTTGCCTGGAGTGATATTCCCTGCACTGCTGTGCGATGTTTCCTGAAAAGTCCCGACAATATCTTACAGTAACTGCCAGCTCACCAGTAACTTCCTTTCTATTTTTTGTCCTCTGAATGAAGCAAAACATTAATCACACATTGTTTTCAACCTTACTTTTTCATGATAGATTTTGGAGTGTAGAGTTTTCCATCGACCTTGTACTTTGGACTGTCAGGTGATCTGCAAATGGTCAGAAAAATGCTATTCAGTCATTTTAAGCAAACATCCGCATGCACAATAAAATCATTATAAATGTGAAAAATTGAGAAAGTATTTCATGTCATTGACAGCTGGTTTTGTAAAACCACTTCAAGACACAATCACAGTAGATGGTGATTTATTTTCCCCTGATTTGGCAGGGGGATAGGATCTGGACTTGTAGTCCAGCAAGGAGACTAGCTGTTTGTCAGGATGTCCAAGAATGTAGGGAGGCTTTGGAAAAGGTAGCACTGACAGGGAATACTTGCGGACACAGAGATAGGTTCAAGTGTGTTTACTTTAACGCAAGGAGTATCAGAAATAAGGTGGGTGAACTTAAGGCGTGGATCGGTACCTGGGACTACGATGTTGTGGCCATCACGGAAACGTGGATAGAAGAGGGACAGGAATGGTTGTTGGAGGTTCCTGGTTACAGATGTTTCAGTAAGATTAGGGAGGGTGGTAAAAAAGGAGGGGGGCTGGAGTTGCTAATTAGAAATAGTATAACGGCTGCAGAAAGGCAGTTTGAGGAGGATCTGCCTTTGGAGGTAGTATGGGCTGAAGTCAGAAATAGGAAAGGAGCAGTCACCTTGTTGGGTGTTTACTATAGGCCCCCCAATAGCAGCAGAGATGTAGAGAAACAGATTGGGAAACAGATTTTGGAAAGGTGCAGAAGCCACAGGGTAGTAGTCATGGGCGATTTCAACTTCCCAAATATTGATTGGAAGCTCTTTAGATTAAGTAGATTGGATGGGGAGGTGTTTGTGCAGTGTGTCCAGGAAGCTTTTCTAACTCAGTATGTAGATTGTCCGACCAGAGGGGAGGCCATATTGGATTTGGTACTTGGTAACGAACCAGGACAAGTGATGGGCTTGATAGTGGGTGAACATTTTGGTGATGGTGACCACAATTTTGTGACTTTCATCTTGGTTATGGAGAGAGATAGGTGCGTGCAACAGGGTAGTTTTACAACTGGGGGAAGGGTAAATACAATGCTGTAAGACAGGATCTGAGGAGCATAAGGTGGGAGCATAGGCTGTCAGGGAAGGATGTCGTTGAAATGTGAACTTTTTCCAAGGAACAGATACGATGTGTCCTTGATATGTATGTACCTGTCAGGCAGGAAAGAGATGGTCGTGTGAGGGAACCTTGGTTGATGAGGGAGGTTGAATGTCTTGTAAAGAGGAAGAAGGAGGCTTACATAAGGTTGAGGAAACAAGGTTCAGACAGAGCGTTGGAGGGATACAGGATAGCCAGAAGAAAGCTGAAGAAAGGGATTAGGAGAGCTAAGAGAGGGCATGAAAAATCTTTGGCGGGTAGGATCAAGGATAACTCCAAGGCATTTTATGCATATGTGAGAAACATGAGAATGACGAGAACGAGGGTAGGTCCGATCAAGGACAGTAGTGGAGACTGTGTACTGAGTTGGAAGCGATAGGAGAGGTTTTGAATGAGTACTTTTCTTCAGTATTTACAAACGAGAAGGACCATATTGTTGAAGAGGAGAGTGTGAAACAGACTGGTAAGCTAGAAGAGATACTTGTTAGGAAGGAAGATGTGTTGGGCATTTTGAACAACTTGTGGATAGACAAGTCCCCCGGGCCTGATGGGATATATCTGAGAATTATGTGGGAAGCAAGATAGGAAATTGCAGAGCCGTTGGCAATGATCTTTTCGTCTACACTGTCAACGGGGATGGTACCAGGGGACTGGAAAGTGGCAAATGTTGTGCCCCTGTTCGAAAAAGGGAATTGGGATAACCCTGGGAATTACAGGCCAGTTCGTCTTTCTTCGGTGGTCGGCAAAGTAATGGAAAGGGCACTGAGAGATAGGATTTATGAGTATCTGGAAAGCCACTGTTTGATTAGGGACAGCCAGCATGGATTTGTGAAGGGTAGGTCTTGCCTTACAAGTCTTATTGAATTCTTTGAGGAGGTGACCAAGCATGTGGATGAGGGTAGAGCAGTGGATGTAGTGTACATGGATTTTAGTAAGGCATTTGATAAGGTTCCCCATGGTAGTCTTATGCGGAAAGTCAAGAGGCATGGGATAGAGGGAAATTTGGCCAGTTGGATAGAAAACTGGCTAACCGGTTGAAGTCAGAGAGTGGTGGTAGATGGTAAATATTCAGCCTGAAGCCCAGGTACAAGTGGAGTTCCGCGGGGATCAGTTCTGGGTCCTCTGCTGTTTCTAAATTTTTATTAATGACGTGGAAGAGGGAGTCGAATGGTGGGTCAGTAAATTTGCAGATGATACGAAGATTGGTGGAGTTGTGGATAGTGAGGAGGGCTGTTGTCAGATGCAAAGAGACTTAGATATGATGCAGAGCTGGGCTGAGGAGTGGCAGATGGAGTTCAACCCTGCCAAGTGTGAGGTTGTCCTTTTTGGAAGAACAAATAAGAATGTGGAATACAGGGTTAACGGTAGGAATCTTAGTAAGGTGGAGGAGCAGAGGGATCTTGGGGTCTATGTTCATAGATCTTTGAAAGTTGCCACTCAGGTGGATAGAGCTTGTAAGAAGGCCTATAGTGTATTAGCGTTCATTAGCAGAGGGATTGAATTCAAGAGTCGTGAAGTGATGTTGCAACTGTACAGGACTTTGGTTAGGCCACAGTTGGAGTACTGTGTGCAGTTCTGGTTGCCTCACTTTAGGAAAGATGTGGAAGCTTTGGAGAGGGTGCAGAGAAGATTTACCAGGATGTTGCCTGGAATGGAGAATAGATCGTACGAGGATAGGTTGAGAGTGCTAGCCCTTTTCTCATTGGAATGGAGAAGGATGAGGGGTGACTTGATAGAGGTTTATAAGATGATCAGAGAAATAGTTAGAGTAGACAGTCAGAAACTTTTTCCCCGGGTACAACAGAGTGTTACAAGGGGACATAAATTTAAGGTGAAGGGTGGAAGGTATAGGGGGGATGTCAGGGGTAGGTTCTTTACCCAGAGAGTGGTGGGGGCATGGAATGTGCTGCCTTTGGGAGTGGCAGAGTTAGAATCATTGGTGACCTTTAAGCGGCAATTGGATAGGTACATGAATGGGTGCTTAAGCTGGGACAAATGTTCGGCACAACATTGTGGGGCCAAGGGCCTGTTCTGTGCTGTATTGTTCTATGTTCTATGTTCTAAAAGCTTCATCGGCTGTTTGCAAGACAAGATAGTGAGGCTGGAGTGTGGAAGCAAAGAAAGGGAGATACGATGCAACAAATTCATTTCTCAATGCTTTATACTTGTTGCAACGTCTTGAAATATCTCAAGTAAAGAACTCTAGGCCCAAATAGAGAGTAGGCAACCAATTTTCCAATGTCTCCAATGAAGACCTTTGGGACTGTCTGTACGTCCAGGGTTGAATTTTTGAAGTCAACTGGCATTTGCCAAGATTGCCATGAGTCAGGCCAAGTGGAGGGGAGTTCAGGAGAAAAGCCCGACTTCCCTCTGGACTATTATATTATCTTATCAGTGGGGGGCAAATGAAGTCACCATCTGAGAGCCACTCATGTCAGTCTGAGTTGTGAATAATAGAACACCTCAAACTCCCACAGTGGGTTTTGGCCTGCAAATGTCTTTAGGACAGGCTCAGCAATACCCACCACTAATGGCAGAAAACAAAGGGTCGCTGCTCTGCCTTAACTCTGTTGATTCCTGATGAAGGGCTTTTGCCCGAAACGTCGATTTTCCTGCTCCTTAGATGCCGCCTGACCTGCTGTGCTTTTCCAGCACCACTCTAATCAAGACTGTTTCTGTTAGTTCCTGGGATCATGCCATTTCAATAATGGTTTGTGACCACGCAGCAACTTCTGTATTAGCTACTGTCAGTAGCATGCCACCTTTGGTGCTGCCAACCGTCACGTTTGATTCCAACTCTCAGTTCAAGCAGCAGGGTTTCACAAGAATTCATAAAATTATGACTGCAAATGACGCTGTGTGAGAAAGAACACCACCTTCCAACTTCTGGATGTCATACGTATTTCTTGTGTTAAACTTACTGGGGTAACTAGGGCCTGGAATGAGGTTTGCTACATGGTTCCTGGATGCAGAAGGAAATATCCACATAACTTCACAGAAACTCTGTGTTCTCCAGTAACTGCCTTTGAGAATATGTTGTCAAATGAAGTACGAATTATACAAAAGATCAAACATATTTACTAGTTATTGCAAACAATCATGGAGAACTATTTTCCATATCCCTTGCAGTTTGGATTGTTAACTTTACCATGCCTGCAACTGGTTAGACAAGATAAATTAAGTCCTTAAGTTAGCATTTGCCTCCAGATACGACTGAGTGCCAGCTGCCTGAATGGCTGAAGACTCTGGATTCAGTATTGAGTTCAGCTTGAGTTCATCTGCTTTTGTTAAACTTCTCACAATCCAGATCAAACAGTACTGATTTTGTTCTTCAACCCCTTTCGTAGGTTTGATAGACACAATAGCTGGTGATAAGGGTGAGAGAGTGATGGGATGCACATTTCTTGAATATATTCATTTTAAGTGACTAAAATGATCAGGCACAAGTAACCCAAATTTGAATTCTTAAAGGCAAGCAATTTTGAATTCAGGCTTCTTTGATGTTCTCTTCTAAAACTGTCTGTTTTGAAAAAAACTCTCTGACCCGAAGAATAATGTAGATAATAGAGAGGCATGCTATGGTCGGGAATGTATTCTCTGCATTGCTGTGTGATGTTTTCATGAGGAATCCCTACGTTATCTTACCATAACTGCGAGCCCACCAGCAATTTACTTTCACTTTCTTGTACTCGGAATGAAGCAACATCATGGTCACATATTGTATTAAACATCCTTTTTTGTGACCGCCTTAGATTTGGATGGAACGGTTTGCCATCTCCATCGCAGTTTAGGCTGTAAAGTTTACCAGGCCTGCAATTGAACAGACAAGTTTAGTCACTGAAATCAGCATTTGCCTCCATCTACAATTATGTACCAGCTGTTGGAATGGCTGAAGGATTTGGATTCAATATTGCAGCTCTTATTCAGCTGCTTTTGTAAAACTGCTCACACTGCAGAAGGATGACTGCAGTAGTTGGTGATTTTTTGTGTCAAACTTAGATAACTGGTTTGCAAGAAAGCAGAGTGCAGGTAAGGGGCGAGACAGAGAATGTCTGGGAGAAGGGATTTTTCCTTGCAGTATAGACAGAGAGGTCAATGGGAGATAAACCGTTCAGGGCCAGGCTGAGGAAGGGGAAACATTTCACTGAAGAGATTTGGATGCTTTACAGCAATGGCTTTTCCAGCAACTCTGATTTTCTTTCTGATTTTCAGCATTTGCAGTTCTTTCGGGTTTTATTCGGATCCTTTCTGTTGTTCTAGTTAAATAAGAGCTTCAATCTGTAGGAACAAAGCAAGCATTAGAGATGCAAATTGAGTGCGATTGCTGTGGTCTGGTCTGTAAAAGATTTTGTTGCACTGCTGTCACATGCTTTCAAGAGGAAGCCCCTGAACAATCTAAACAACAGCTCTCCAGCAATATCCTTTCACATCTTTGAATTCTGAATCAAGGATCATTTGTACACAAATTGGAGCAAATTCACTTTGTGATCACTGCAACTGTCCCTGGAGACATTAGGTTTCCAGGTTCTTCACAGTGTCCACAGCTGAAATTAGTCACGAAAAAACACGAGGTCTTGTGTCCACAATTGGCTGACGGCTGGTATGAAATTGCTGGATACTCAGGGATTCAGGATCACATTCTTTGATCAACCCTTTTAGCGAAATAGACCAACTTCCAGGAAGTAGCGGGACAATGGAAAACAATAGGTTTCTCTTTAAAACTTTCAAAGGGGATTTGAAAGACACCACAGGCACAATGAAGGGGGCGGAGAAGATTGGAACCCTAATTGTTCAATATATTTGTCCTTGTTTCAGAGTTCAGCAATCTAAATGTTCAACTACAAATTGAGATCTGAACATTGAATGGACAAGCAATTTTCCACTGACCACTTTTGAATGTTTTGAATTGATGCAGTTATTTTTTTAAGCAAACAAAATCCCTAATCTCTCAGCAAAATGCAAACATTATAGACATATTAAAGCAACTTTGTTCATGTGACTGCTGTGGGCTGGTGTTTGTTTCATTGCTCTGGCATGTCTTCATACAGAAGCCCCACCAGAGAACTTCCAGTAAGTGGCACAAATTTTCTTTCACATTGCTGTGTTCTGGATGAAGCTTAATTAAGTCACACATTGGACTAAAACTTGTGATCACCTCCTTCATTACTGGAATCTCTTGTGCCTTGGGAATGTCACAGTTTTCATATCTGCAATTGGTGTTACAGCGCAAATTCATTGATTTTAAACAAACACTTGAAAAATTCAACCACTGGAAAAATCTCTGAAGATTGAGGATTTCAACATGAGAAACGTGTTTGTTGAAACTTCATCTTGAAACTCCAATTTAGCATTTTAATCAACCTACCACATCCCATATAAACCGGGATGATTTAGATATTCAACATGGGTATGTCTCATCTAATTGTAACTTTAAATCCACATTCCTGCCTACCCTGAAAACCTTCCATCACCCCTCTCTCAACAAGAATCTATTTATCTTTGCCTTTAAAATATCCCATAGCTCTGCTTTAATGACTTTTCAGATATTCCACATTTTGAGATAACAAAAAATCACTTCATCTGTTTTAAAAGGACAACCACTGACATTTAGACAGTAACCCTTCATTCTCGTCTCTTCTGTCAGAGGAAACATCTTATTTCAATCAAGTTTCCTCCTCCTCCCATAAACACAAACTGACCCAAGCCTAGTCTATCCAAATTTCCTTTGTACGACAAGTCACTCAGTAGGTATCATTCTGGTCAACATTTTTCCGAACTGCCTCCAATGTATTTACTTCCTTCCTTAAACAGGGTGACCAATAGGAAATAGGGCATTCAAGATATAGGCTCACCGGTGCTCTCCACTTTTGTGTTTAAATTCCCCATGATAAAATGAAAACATTTATTCGCTTACTGTACCTATATACTAGCACTTTGTGATTCATGTGCTGTTACACTCTGATCCCACAGCATTACAGTAGGAGATTTTTTAAAATGAAATCTCCCCCATTAAAAAAAACCTTTGCTTTTCTTCCTGTCAAATGGATAACTTCACATTTATCCACGTAAAACTCTATTTGTCAGGTCTTTGACTACTCACTTAACCTATATTTCTCCATAGCATCCCAATGTCCTCTTAGGTTAATTTTTTAACCCTTCTTTGTCTCATCAGCAAATCTGTCAGTTGCATATTCATTCCTTTGTAAGTCATGGACTGTTAGTTAATACTTGGAAAATTTGAGCAGAAACAATTTTTTTAAAAATGGCTGCTCAAGTTGTATGTTCCTAATTATTCTGAACTCCAGTTAATTGTCAGTTCCAAATAAAAAGCAAAGTAAATGTGAACATTCGTGTAAAACAGGATGAATTCCCTGGAACTAATTAGCGAATAACAAAGTAACAACAACATTGTAGTAAACGTCTCTCTCTCTCTCACTATGGATAAGGGAAAATCTTGAAATGTAAGATGCCTGTAAGGCAAATGGATACTATAAACTCACACTGTACCATGATAACCTTTTAGTGAAACTACACTGGCTGACTCAAACACCAATGTTAAACACAGCACCCCTCTGGTTGGAAAAGACATTTAAAGTTTGAATGTCATTTGACAAGGAAACTATTTAGTTGTTGACTTCGTAAAAATGCCAAGGTGCTACTTGCAGATGGAGAATCCCATCAAAAGCCAATAAACCAGTCAAGGATTCAAGAATCCAAAGTAATAAAAAGCTACATCATGAAACGAAGCCACAGTAAATTCAAGAAATGACTGTCTTAATGTGAGAGACAAAGCTCACACACCTCAATAATTGCAGTCCGAGACAAAATCTGAATCAGCAGTGTCCTTTGTTTTACACTTGCAAGTGGGTGAGATGTCCAGTGCCCATAAGGTAGAGAACATACACACACCAAGTTCAATTCATACATAATATTTATATGATTTGATGTCTTTTGTTTTACATCGCTCCTCCCCTGCTTACATCGTCCACTTCCCTAAGACCGACCCCCATGACCCCTGTTTATCTCTTGCCTTATCCGGCCTTGTCTGTGACAAAATGCTTATTTCTGGCCTCACAAGGCTGTTTGACCTCATCCTGCTGTAGGTCATTGTTAGGCATATTCTTTCTTCATCATTATCTACCCCCTTCATCTGTGCCTTTCCCGAGGCCATTCTGATCCCTATGACCCTTTTAATTGGGGTTTGTTCCTGTGTTTTTGTAAAAGTGGGAAGCAGATGTTTATACCTACTGTTTGTACAGGCGTATCTAGCTTAACTTCATCCCCTCACAACATCTTATCTATTTGCCCGTAACGTCTACCATTGTTTTGCTGGCACATCTCATTTTGACATACAATTTGAGCTAATACAAAAACAATTATATATTTCCTCCACATCGTTTCCATTCTTGTTGACTCAGCTCGTGGCTAAAACAATTACACACTGGTGTGAGTTCATTTTACTTTGTAAAATGGAATTGCAGAATTGCAGAAGTAACATTAATTCACCTATATCCCACATTAACATTCGCCACCATTGAGTTTAGAGAGAACCACCCTCCTGAAATTTTTGCAAACCTCCATTTGCTGAGATTCCTTGGTTTTACAAGATTTTCACTTCATCTTTACAGGAGTACCACCATCTAAGTCATCTACAAACTGAACACAAAAGTGAGTGAGAAAGTAATAACCTGCACTGTGTTTTTTTAATCCACTATCTAACTGTTGAGAGATAATGTGAGACACATGAGTAAGCTGTCATGTTTAAAAATCAGGTCCCCCCTCAATCTTTTTTTTTCTAATGAAGGCAATCCTAATGTACTCAATCTCTCTTCATAGCTAGCACCTTCCATATCAGGCAACATCCTCGTAAACCCTCTCTGCCCCCTCTCCCAAGTGTTCACATCCTTTTGGTAATGTGGTGACCAGAACCGTAAACACTAAATGCGGTCAAACCAATGTCTCGTACAATTTTAACGTGACCTGCCGCCTCTTTTACTCAATACCCCGTCTGATGAAGGTAAGCATACCATATGCCTCCTTGACCACTTATCCACCTGTGCAGCAACCTTCAGGGTACAATGGACGTGAACACCCAGATCTCTCTGCCCATCAACTTATCCCAAGGCTCTTCCGTTTACTGTACAATTCGCTCTAGAATTAGACTTCCCAAAATGCATCACCTCACATTTGCCTGGATTGAACTCAATAACTTCACTGTCCACTGGCAGCTTAATGTTCCAGGATACAAATGCTGCAGGAAGGATAGAAAGGGAGGCAAGAGAGGAGGGAGAATGGCATTTTTGATAAGGGATAGCATTACAGCTGTTCTGAGGGAGGATATTCCCAGAAAAACATCCAGGGAAGTTATTTGGGTGGTACTGAGAAATAAGAAAGGGATGATCACCTTATTGGGATTGTATTATAGACCCCCCAATAGTCAGAGGGAAATTGAGAAACAAACTTGTAAGGAGATCTCAGCTATCTGTAAGAATAATAGGGTAGTTATGGTAGGGGATTTTAACTTTCCAAACATCAACTGGGATTGCCATAGTGTTAAAGGTTTAGATGGAGAAGAATTTGTTAAGACAATAGACAATAGGTGCAGGAGTAGGCCATTGTGCCCTTCGAGCCTGTACCACCATTCAATATGATCATAGCTGATCATCCTTAATCAGTATTCTGTTCCTGCCTTATTTCCATAACCTGAGATTCCACTATCCTTGAGGGCTCTATCCAACTCTTTCTTAAATGAAAGCAGAGACTGGGCTTCCACTGCCCTCTGGGGCAGAGCATTTCACACAGCCACCACTCTGTGGGTGAAGAAGTTTCTCCTCAACGCTGTCCTAAATGGAATATCCCATATTTTTAAGCTGTGTCCTTTGGTTCGGCACTCACTCATCTTCTGAAACATGTTTCCTGCTTCCAGAGTGTCCACTCCTTTAATAATCTTATATGTCCCAATCAGATCCCCTCTCAGTCTTCGAAACTCAGTACGTACAAGACAATTTTCTCATTCAGTATGTGGATGTACCTACTCGAGAAGGTGAAAAATTGACCTACTCTTGGGAAATAAGGCAGGGCAGGTGACTGAGGTGTCAGTGGGGGAACACTTTGGAGCCAGCGATCATAATTCTATTTGTTTTAAAATAGTGATGGAAAAGGATAGACCAGATCTAAAAGTTAAAGTTCTAAATTGGAGAAAGGCCAATTTTGACGGTATTAGGCAAGAATTTTTGAAAGCTGATTGGGGGCAGATGTTCGCAGGTAAAGAGACGGCTGGAAAATGGGAAGCCTTCAGAAATGAGATAACAAGAATCCAGAGAAAGTATATTCCTGTCAGGGTGAAAGGGAAGGCTGTTAGGTATAGGGAATGCTGGAGGACTAAAGATATTGAGGGTTTGGTTCAGAAAAAGAAGGAAGCATATGTCAGGTATAGACAGGATAGATCGAGTGAATCCTTAGAAGAGTATAAAGGAAGTAGGAGTATACTTAAGAGAGAAATCAGGAGGGCAAAAAGAGCTCATGAGATAGTATTGGCAAATAGAATTAAGGAGAATCCAAAGGGTTTTTACAAATATATGAAGGACAAAAGGGTAACTAGGGAGAGAATAGGGCCCCTCAAAGATCAGTAAGGCGGCCTTTGTGTGGAGCCACAGAAAATGGGTGAGGTACTAAATAAATATTTTGCATCAGTATTTACTCTGAAAAAGGACATGGAAGATATAGACTGTCATGAAATAGATGGTGACAGCTTGCAAAGTGTCCAGATTACAGAGGAGGAAGAGCTGGATGTCTTGAAACGGTTAAAGATGGATAAATTGCCCGGACCTGATCAGGTGTACCCGAGAACTCTGTGGGAAGCTAGAGAAGTGATTGCTGGGCCTCTTGCTGAGATATTTGTATCATCGATAGTCACTGGTGAGGTGCCGGAAGACTGGAGGTTGGCTAACGTGGTGCCACTGTTTAAGAAGGGCGGTAAAGACAAGCCAGGGATCTATAGACCTGTGAGCCTAACCTCAGTGGTGGGCAAGTTGTTGGAGGGAATCGTGAGGGACAAAATGTATATGTATTTGGAAAGGCAAGGACTGATTTAGGATAGTCAACATGCTTTGTGCATGGGAAATCATGTCTTACAAACGTGATTGAGTTGTTTGAAGAAGTAACAAAGAAGATTGATGAAGGCAGAGCAGTAGATGTGATCTATATGGACTTAAGTAAGGCGTTTGACAAGGTTCCCCATGGGAGACTGATTAGCAAGGTTAGATCTCATGGAATAGAGGGAGAATTAGCCATTTGGATACACAACTGGCTCAAAGGTAAAAGACAGAGGGTGGTGGTGGAGTGTTGTATTTCAGACTGGAGGCTTGTGACCAGTGGAGTGCCACAAGGATCGGTGCTGGGCCCTCTACTATTTGTCATTTACATAAATGATTTGGATACGAGCATAAGAGGTACATTTAGTAAATTGACAGATGACACCAAAATTGGAGTTGTAGTGACAGCGAAGAGGGCTACCTTAGATTACAACAGGATCTGGACCAGATGGGCCAATTGGCTGAGAAGTGGCAGATGGAGTTTAATTCAGATAAATGCGAGGTGCTGCATTTTGGGAAAGCAAATCTTAGCAGCACTTCATGGTAAGGTCCAAGGGAGTATTGCTGAACAAAGAGACCTTGGAGTGCAGGTTCATAGCTCCTTGAAAGTGGAATCGCAGGTAGATAGGATAGTGAAGAAGGCGTTTGGTATGCTTTCCTTTATTGGTCAGGGTATTGAGTACAGGAGTTGGGAAGTCATGTTGCGGCTGTACAGAACTTTGGTTAGGCCCCTGTTGGAATATTGCATGCAATTCTGGTCTCCTTCCTATCAGAAAGGTGTTGTGAAACTTGAAAGGGTTCAGAAAAGATCTACAAGGATGTTGCCAGGGTTGTAGGGTTTGAGCTATAGGGAGAGGCTGAACAGGCTGGGGCTATTTTCCCTGGAGCATCGGAGGCTGAGGGGTAACCTTATATGGGTTTACAAAATTATGACGGGCATGAATAGGCTAAATAGACAAAGTCTTTTCCCTGCGGTCGGGGAGTCCAGAACTAGAGGGCATAGGTTTAGGGTGAGAGGGGAAAGATATAAAAGAGACCTAAGGGGCAACATTTTCACGCAGAGGGTGGTACGTGTATGGAATGAGCTGCCAGAGGATGCGGTGGAGGTTGGTACAATTGCAACACTTCAGAGGTATTTGGATGGGTATATGAATAGGAAGGGTTTGGTGGAATATGGGCCGGGTGCTGGCCAGTGGGACAAGATTGAGTGTGATATCTGGTCGTCATGGACAGGTTGGACCGAAGGGTCTGTTTCCATGCTGTACATCTCTATGACTCTATGACTTGAACCTCCAATTTGCTGTCATTCGCAAACTTACTAACTGTACCTCCTGTGTTCGCATCCAAATCATTTATATAAATGACAAAATGTAGTGGACCCAGCACCCATCCTTGTGGCACTCCACTGGTCACAGACTTTCAGTCTGAAAAACAACCTCCACAACTACCCTCTGTCTTCTACCTTCAAGCCAGTTCTGTATCCAAATGGCTAGTTCTCCCTGTATTCCATGTGATCAAACCTTGCTAACCATCTACCATGAGGGAATTTGTCAAACACCTTACTGAAGTCATGTTCACCGCTCTGACCTTATCAATCCTCTCTGTTACTTCTTCAAAAAATTTCAATCAAGGAATTGAGACAAAGCCATGTTGACTACTCCTGAGCAGTCCTGGCATATAGAACATAGAACATTACAGCGCAGTACGGGCCCTTTGGCTCTTGATGTTGCTCTGACCCGTGGAATCAATCTGAAGGCTATCTATCCTACACTATTCCATTTTCATCCACTTTTTATTCAATGACTATTTAAATGCCCTTAATGTTGGCAAATCTACTACAGTTGCAGGCAGTGCATTCCACACTCCTACTATAGGCCAGTGAGTCTCACTTCTGTTGTGGGCAAAGTCTTAGAGAGAATTGTAAGGGATAGGATTTATGCACATCTGGATAAGAATGATGTGATCAAGGATAGTCAGCATGGTTTTGTGAAGGGCAGGTCGTGCCTCACAAACCTTATTGAATTCTTTGAGAAGGTGACTAAAGAGGTAAATGAGGGGAAAGCGGTAGATGTGGTATATATGGATTTTAGTAAGGCGTTTGATAAGGTCCCCCATGGTAGGCTACTGCAGAAAATACAGAGATATGGCATTGAGGGTGCGTTGGAGGTTTGGATTAGGAATTGGCTCTCTGGAAGAAGACAGAGGGTAGTAGTTGATGGCAAAGGTTCATCTTGGAGTGCCATCACTAGCGGTGTTCCGCAAGGATCTGTTTTGGGACCATTGCTGTTTGTCATTTTTATAAATGACCTGGAGGAAGGGTTAGAAGGTTGGGTGAGCAAGTTTGCGGATGATACGAAAGTCGGAGGAGTTGTAGACAGTGAGGAAGGATATGGCAGGTTACAGCGGGATATAGAGAAGCTGCAGAGCTGGGCAGAAAGGTGGCAAATGGAGTTCAATGTAGCTAAGTGTGAAGTGATTCACTTTGGTAAGAGTAATAAAAAGATGGATTACTGGGCTAATGGTAGACTACTTGTTAGTGTGGAAGAGCAGAGGGATCTTGGTGTCCATATACACAGATCTCTGAAAGTTGCCACCCAGGTAAATAGTGCAGTGAAGAAGGCATATGGCGTACTGGCTTTTATTGGTAGAGGAATTGAGTTCCGGAGTCCTGAGGTCATGCTGCAGTTGTATAAGACTCTGATGCGGCCGCATCTGGAATATTGTGTGCAGTTTTGGTCGCCATACTATAGGAAGGATGTGGAGGCACTGGAACGGGTGCAGAGGAAGTTTACCAGGATGTTGCCTGGTATGGTAGGAAAATCCTATGAGGAAAGGCTGAGGCACTTGGGGTTGTTTTCATTGGAGAAAAGAAGGTTTAGGGGTGATTTGATAGAGGTGTACAAGATGATTAGGGGGTTAGATAGGGTTGACAGTGAGAACCTTTTTCCACGTATGGAGTCAGCTATTACAAGGGGGCATAGCTTTAAATTAAGGGGGGGTAGATATAGGACTGATGTTAGGGGTAGGTTCTTCACTCAGCGAGTCGTAAGTTCATGGAATGCCCTGCCAGTAGCAGTAGTGGACTCTCCCTCTTTATGGGTATTTAAGCGGGCATTGGATAGGTATATGGAGGATAGTGGGTTAGTGTAGGTTAGGTGGGCTTTGATCGGCGCAACATCGAGGGCTGAAGGGCCTGTACTGCGCTGTATTCTTCTATGTTCTATGCTCTATGTTCTACTACACTCTGGGTAAAGAAACTACCACTGACATTTGTCCTATATCTATCACTCCCCAATTTATAATGCCTTTCCAAATATATGTAAATCTTCTTCCTCAGGATTTCCTCCAACAACTTGCTCATCACCAATATCAGGCTCACTGGTGTATAGTCCCTTGGCTTGTCCTTGCCACGTTTCTTAAATAGTGGCACCATGTAAGGTATCCCACAGTCTTCTGGCACTTCACCTGTGACTATTGATGATACAAATATCCCAGCAGGGGCCCAGCAATCACTTCCCTGGCTTCCCACAGAGTTCTAGGTTACTCCTGATCAGGTCCCGGGGATTTATCCAACTTTATGCATTTTTAAGATATCCAGCACCTCCTCCTCTGTCATGTGGACATTTTTCAAGATGCCGCGTTTTATTCCCCATGCTCTTTATCTTCCATGTCCTTCTCCACAGTAAATACTGATGCAAAATACTCGTTCAGTATGTTCCCATCTCCTGCGGTTCTACACATAGGCTGCCTTGCTGATCTTTAAGGGGTCCTGTTGTCTTACCCTTTTGTTCTTAATATATTTGTGGAATCGCTTTGAATTCTCCTTAACCCTATTTTCCAAAGCTATCTCATGTCCCCTTTTTGCCCTCCTGAGTTCCCTCTTAAGTATACTCCTATTTCCATTATACTCTTGTGAGGATTCCCTCGATCGCACCTGTCTATACTTTACGTATGCTTCCTACTTTTCCTTGACCAAAACCTCAATTTCTCTAGTCATTCATGATTTCATACACCTACCAGTCTTGCCCTTCACCCTAACAGGAATATACTGTCTCTCGACTCCCATTATCTCATTTCTGAAGGCTTTCCAATTTTCCAGCCGTCCCTTTACCTGTGAACATCTGCCCCCAGTCAGCTTTTGAAAGTTCTTGCCTAATACCATCAAAATTACCCTTCCTCCAATTTAGAGTTTTAACTTTTAGATCCGTTCTATTCTTTTCCATCACTATTTTGGAACAAATAGTATTATGGTCACTGGCCCAAAGTGCTCTCTTATTGATACCTCAGTCACCTGCTGTACCTTATTTCACAAGGATAAGTCAGATTTTGCACCTTCTCTCGTACTTATATCCACATACTGATTCAGGAAATTTTCTTCTACACGCTTTGAAAGTTCCTCTTTATACAAGCCCTAACTATATCGCAGACCCAGTCTACGTTTGGAAACTAAAAACCCCTACCATAACCACCCTATTATTCTTACAGGTAACTGAGATCTTCTTGCAAATTTGTTTCTCAATTTCCTGCTGACTATTGGGGGTCTAAAGTATAATCCACCTAATGTGATTATCCCTTTTTTAATTTCTCAGCTCCATCAAATAGCTTCCCTGGATATATTCCCAGGGAATATCCTCCCTAAGTACATCAGTAACGTTATCCCTAATGTATGGAAAGAAATGAATAAAGAAGGGGAGTGATATTATGTATCAGGCCAGAGTGAATGGAGAAACAAAGTAAAGCGTTTCTAAAGATACGTTCGTAATCCAAAGACACAGATCTTTTTCTAATATATTATTCAGCTTTCATAACACGAAACCTCTCGTGTTTTTTGCTTTTGCCCAGAGGTATGGATCAGACAGTTTTGTGAGTCAGAGTGTACAGGAGTGTGTCATAGCAGGCCAGAGAGGGAACAGCAGTGAACGATGATGCTTTCCTCCAGATCATTTATTTTTATATCCAGTCACTTAGAGAATTGATTGCTTGGGATGAATTCTTTCTACCCACATCTGATTCCTCTTTCAGTTATTCTTTTGTTGTCCCACTTCCTACTAATTGTTGCTGATTACTAACAGCCCTTTACACTGACTTTACCCCTCCAGTCTCTTTCATTTTGCCCCTCAGATGGAGTCAGTCCTTGCCCATGAGGAAAGGAGTGTTATCATGTTGCTGCTCCTCCTTCTCCTTTCGGTCCATTCCTCACTTGGATTTATTCACCAATTGAATAAATGTTATCAGAGGATATTTCACTGCATAATTTAACTGGTCTCTGAAACTATTCTTTGTCACCACATAAATAAATGCATTTCATAGAATCCCTACTGTGTAGAAACAGGCCCTTTAGCCCAACAAGTCCACACTGACCCTCTGAACAGTAGCTCACCCGGACTGATTCCCCAACCCTATTCTCATACATTTACCCTGCTTCATGCACCTGGCCGATGCATTCCTGAACACTATAGGCAATTTAACATGACCAATTCACCTAACCTGCACATCTTTGGATTGTGGGAGGAACCCAGAGCACTCGGAGGAAACCCACACAATATAGGGAGAATGTGCAAACTTCACACAGACACCCACCCAAGGCTGGAATCAAACCCAGGTCCCTGGTGCTATGAGGCAGCAGTGCTAACCACTGCATTTGTGCAGCAACTTAGGTTCTGCAGCAAAAAAATCAACTTGTACAAAGAGATAATTAGCAGTGGAACCCAAGGTGTAACCAGTATTACAGAAATATAAAATATACCAGCATGAAGCTGGCAGATATAGCAAAGAGTAACATCACAGATTTCTTTCAGCTTTCTGTCTGTCTGTCATTCAGAAGCTTTAACCTCTGTGTTGCTGGACAGAATTGCTTCAAGGTGCTTTACTTTATTAAACTGATGACCTTGCTTTGTACAGACTGCATTCTGTTGATTATCTGAATTAAGAAGATATTCAGCAGTGTCCCAGTTTGGATACTCACTGCAATCAGAAGAACTTCAACATTTAGCATGGACTCCTCACCTCCACACCTGTTCAAGACTGGAAACCACAGCCTTTACCCAAACAAAACCTGAATCCATGAAACATTGGTGATTACCACTTCCAGTTTAGAAATCGCTTACTTTATCGGGGATGCAGCAAAGCTTCCTGCCTGGTGTCCAGGCTCCCACCCCAAGCTCCTCTCCTTGACTTCCTACTTGTGAACAGAGAGCCTGCTCCGAGATTTGGAGAACACACTGGGGCTAGAAATCTCCACAGTTTAACCAGCACTTTCCAAAGAAACCACCAGAATTGTATGCAGCTTATACAAGGAGACCCAAACATTGTACCATTGCTTAGTATCAGAGATTGCTTCTGTAGATACAGGTCAAAACGAAAGATTGAAGACAATGGCCTCACAGTCTTATCACGAGACTATTAATTCAGGAACCTGGGCAGCTGGGTTCGATGTCTACCATGGTAGATGTGGAACTTAATTCAATAATAATCTGGAATTCTGATGTTGAATAATGATGATTATAACGATACTGTCACTTTATGAGGTTATTTTGACCAGGATTTTCTTCTGAAGAGCAATTGCAAGAGAGAGGTAGAGAGCTGTCTCTAAGAAAGTAAACAATTTGTGAGGCCTTGAGGTGATTTGTAAAATTGGGACAATGGAAACATGGGTGTGGCCAGCTCTCACAGATCAGGATTTCTGTGTTTTTTAGTTTTTAGGTTTAGTTTAGAGCAGAAGCATTGGGTTGTCAAAAGAGTGGCCCCAAAAACAGAGTTTCAGTGAATGTCTCCGAGCTGTTACTTTCTCTGATTTTCTCTTGATGTTTCTTTCCTCCTGGATTAGAGAATTGCATGTGAGAATCTGTGTTTGAATTTGCTTTTTTTCCAAGAGAGGTGTTTGTGGAATACTATATTGGCACAGTTAATTAGTATCAGGCACTGTATCAATTATTTCATTTAGATTTCCAATCATTAAGTTTTTGTTTCCCAAATTCACCTTTCCTTGTTTTACTTAAACACCATTGTTAAAATACAATTGTGTTTTGCTTCACATTGAGTAGTTTGACCAGTTGCATTGCATCTGGAGTATGGCACTTCACATTTGGGGGTGGCATGGTGGTTCAGTGGTTAGCACTGCTGCCTCACAGCACCAGGGTCCCAGGTTTGATTCCAGCCTCAGGCAACTGTCTGTGTGGAGTTTGCACGTTCTCCAAGTGTCTGCAGGGGTTTCCTCCAAGTGCTCCGGTATTCTCCCAGTCCAAAGATGTACAGGTCAGGTGACATTGGCTGACCTGGTTTAGGATTGTTGCACTCAAAGGCAGCAAATGGTAGTTGTTTATGTCTTTAGTTTCGGGTGTTGAATTGGGTTGGTTTAAATAGGGTGTGCTTTGTGCAATTATGACTCTTTCAGCCACTGTGTGTTTTCTGGGGTGGACAAAATGCCTTTGGAAGTTTTACAAAAAGTGAGCAAGGTATAGCCATTGAAATTGGCAAGCAAGATGGAGTTGGGGATGCAGGGGTCTGTGATACAACAGCATTTAAGATTGTAGGACATGCTCTTAGAATCTTTGATAATGGCTTAAATGTAATTGCAAATGAAGCAGCTTGAATTAGAGGCACATGGAAAGCAAAGGATAGCCCTGGCAGAACAACAAGAATGAGAAAAGAAAATGAAACAGTTCAAATTACAATTAAAGGCCAGGAAAAAAGAAAAGGATAGGAAAGCCCTAGCAGAAGAAAGAGAGAGAAGAGCAGAAAGGGAATGAATTTGAACTTCCAAAGTTGGCATTTTAAGAGGAAAGTCAACTTAAAAGGGCAATTAAAATAGATCAAATATGATGCTCTTCGTCGCCCATTTTGGAGGAGTTCAAAAATTCATTTCCTCAGGTATTGAGAACTCACGTGGAAGAACAGACACTTAAAATGGCAAGATTAGCAGCTGAAATGGCCAATCATAATAAGTTGACTCATGAATCTGAGTTTGGCTTCCGACATCAATTTCAGTCTGTGAGGAACAGAGATTGGGACAAAGAGAAATACTCAGGTGTTAAGGGAAAAGCAGATCTCGTTAAATATCATAAAGACAATTTATCAGAGGGTAAAAAGGAAACCCATGAAAAGGAAAGAGAAGTTAAAAGACTCAGGGGTTTTCACTGCCACATTAAATCGCAGCCCTGGTGCTTTAGAAAAAGCACTGGGGAGACAGATGGAGGAAAACAGGAGAAGCCAGGGAATTTTGTTTGAGTGGTAAAGAAAAACCCAGTGGAAAATAAAAAGCTGCACCAGAATGTGTAGCCCAGTCAGGGGTTGGTTGAGAAGAAAGTGTCCGATCTTCTTAAATCATCTATTTGTGAGGGTATGTCAGGAGCAGCAGGTAAAGAAATTGCAATTTTAAAAGATATGGGATCACGTCAATCTTTGATATTGAGAGATGAGGAGATATGTAATTCAGGAAGACTATTGCCTGAAATAGTGGTACTACGTGGAAGTCATGGTGAGATGAGAAGTGTTCCATTATGTAAAGTAAGATTGGAGTGTCAGGTGAAAAGTGAAGAACTGGTGGTAGGAATACTGGAGAAACTCTCAGCTCCAGGAATACCACTTGACCTTGACAATCTCGCTGGATCATGGGTGGGTGTGCTGCCTACTGTGGTTGAAAAGCCAATACAAAATCAAGAAACTGAGATATTACAGGAAGTGTATCCTGAGATGTTTCCTGACTGTGTGATAACAGGGTCACATAGCCACAGTTTGAAGCAGGAATAAACAAAGAATAAGCAAAATGAAGTTGAAGTACTGAATTGAATTGAATTTGAATTTAATTTATTATCACGTGTACCAAGGCACAGTGAAAAGCTTTGCTCTAGTGAGCAATACAGGCAGATCACATAGTTAAATAGCATTGATAAGCAAATAATAGGTAAACAGTGGCAAAAACAAACACACAGGTACAGGCAAATGCTAAGAGTTTGTGAGTCCATTCAGTATTCTAATAACAGCAGGGTAGAAGCTGTTTCGGATCCGTCTGGTGCATGTGTTCAGGTTTTTGCACCTTCTCCTCGATGGTAGAGGTTGTAGAAAAACATTGCCAGGGTGGGATAGATCTTTGAGAATGCTGGTGGCCTTTCCTTGACCTCAGGCCTGGTAGATGGATTCTATAGATGGGAGGTTGGCCTTTGTGATTGTCTGGGCCGAGTTCACCACTCTCTGTAACTGTCTCCGATCTTGAATGATACAGTCACCATACCAGGTAGTGATACATCCAGACAGAATGCTCTTGATGGTGCACTTATAAAAGTTGGTTAGATTATTCACCATCATGTCAAATTTTCTCAACTGCCTGAGGAAGAAGAGACATTGTTGGGCCTTTGTAACTCGTGCATCCATACATGAAGAGTCCAAGATATTTTATTGTGGTTGACTACTCCCAGGAGCTTGACACTGTCCACTCATTCCACCTCTGTGCTGTTAATGTGTTGGGGGGCATGAGTAACATCCCGTCGAAAGTCAATAATGAGTTCCTTGGTTTTGCCAGCATTGAGAGCGAGGTTGTTCTCAGTACACCATTTTTCTAGGTCTTTGACCTCCCATCTGTAGTTTGTTTCATCACCATCTGCGATTTGACCAACGGTGGTGTCATCAGTGAACTTGTAAATGGCATTAGTCTGGTATTTGGCGACACAGTTGCAGCTTTACAATGATTACAGTCGGGGTATGCACTGAGTATGCACTGCTGGCAGGCTCCAGTGTTGAGTGTTAGCGAGGATGAAATATTGTCCCCAGTCTTCACTGATAGTGACCTGTGGGTCAGGAAACTGAGGATCCAGTTGTAGAGAGTGGGGCTTAGTCCGAGATCACTAAAGTTTAGTCATCAGTCTTGAGGGGATAATAGTGTTGAAGACTGAACTGTAGTCAATGTGTAAGATTCTTACATTAGCTGTCCTTGGGGTCAAGATGTTCTGGGGAGGAGTGAAGGGCAAGTGATATGGCATCTGATGTGGATCTGTTGGTCCAACAGGCAAATTGGAATGGGTCAAGAGTCGTGGGGAGGCTGGAGTTGACTAATGCCATGACCAGACTTTCAAAGCACCTCCTGCCCACTGAAGTTAGGGCCACTGGGTGGTAGTCATTGAGACATGCTGCACGAGACTTCTTCGGCAGAGGGATGATGTTGGCCCTCTTGAACAGGCAGGGACAGTGGCCTGGTACAGGGAGAGGTTGAAGATGTCCAAGAAGACCTCTACCAATTGATCTGCACATGTTCTGAGTGCATGGCCTGGTACCCTGTCTGGTACCATCGTTTTCCTTGGATTTACACGAAGGAAAACTGATCTGACTTCCGATGCATTGACTGCTGGGATAGGTTAGTCATGACTTGTCAGAATAGGTGTTACTCTCTGCCGAAAGTCTGCTCAAAGCAAGCATAGGAGGCGTTAAGACGATCTGGGAGGGACATGTCATCGTCTGCTATCTTGCACCGTCTCTTTTTAGAACCTGTGATGTCATTCCATCCTTACAATAATTGCCAGGGGTCTGTCTGGGTCTCTAGTTTGGATCAATATTGGTCCTTGACTGTCTTAATGGCTCTATGAAGGTCATACTTGGATTCCTTATGTTTGAGTGAGTCTCCTGATCAGAAGGCCTCATGCCTGGTTTTTAGTAGGTTCCGTATGTCCTGATTCATCCAGGGTTTCCTGTTGGCAAACACTCAGACTTTACTTCCTCAGTATACAGTCCACCACACACTTACTGATAAAGTCTGTGACGGTGGTGGCGGAGTCATCCAAGGTACCTGCGGCCTGTTTGAACATGGCTCAATCAGCTGATTCCAGACAGCACTGGAGTTGATCCTCTGCCTTCTCCGACCAACACTGGACCTGTATCCATGAAGGGGTCTTCTGTTTGAGCTTTTGCCTGTCGGCCGGAAGATGAAAGACGGCATTGTGGTCGGAGTTCCTGAAATGAGGGCGGGGTTGGAGCGGTAGGTATCTTTCACAGGGGTGTAGCAGTGGTCTAAAATGTTCAGGCCCCTGGTGGGACAGGTAATGTTCTGGTGGTACTTGGGCAACAGCTTCCTTAGATTGGCTTGATTGAAGTCACCAGTTACAATAAATAGGGCCTTGGGCTGTTCCATCTCCAGGGTGTTAGTGGGGGAGTACAGCACATGCAGAGCTTCCTCAACCTTTGGTTGTGGTGGTAAGTACACAGCAGTTAGTATCGGAGCAGGAAATCCCTGTGGGAGAATTATCAGATTGTTTGATAAAAAAAAACAAGGGCAGATGGAGGTCAAAGTGGATTTTTTTCGTTCAGAGAAATTAACTGACTTAAACATAAAGATGAAAAACTGAGGTATTTGTTTTAAAAAGTGTACATAGCAGAAGAATCTAAGTATATGCCCAAATGTTACTCTCTTAAAAATGATGCCTTGATGAGAAAATGGAGACCATGATCTATTCAGATGGATGAGAAATGGACAGAATTTCATCAAGTTGTATTACCGGTGGGTTATAGAAAGGTGTTGAGGGAAACACATGAATTACCAAGAGGAGGTCACTTGGGAGCAAGGAAAACTCAAGCCAAAATACAAAAACATTTTTACTGACCTGGACTACACAAGGATGTAGTTGAGTTTTGACAGACATATCATACGTGTCAGGTTATTAGAAAATCTCAGGCAGTGATAAAACAAGCACCTTTAATACACCTTCACGCATTTGAGAAACATTTCATAAGGGTCTTAATTGATTGCGTAGGATCCCTACCTAAAACAAAAAGTGGGAATTAGTATTTGTTTACCATATTGGATGTGTCCCCTAGATTTCCAGAGGCCAGTCTATTATGCAATATCATAACTAAAAGAATTGTGGAAGTGTTACTCAATTATTTTATTAGATATGGACTACTCACAGAGATACAATTGGATCAAGGGTCAAATTTTACATCAAAATTATTCAGGGAATTAATGGATAGCTGAGGAATGTTTAGCTCAGTGTGATCATTACTGAAAGCATTTATGAACATCCAAGCGCAAGCTGGCGACAACAAATCTCTTCAAAATGACATCACTCCCACCATCAAGATACTTTCCCTCCCTGAATAACCACAAAACAGCCCGTATCATAATGTAACCTTCAATATCCACTTCACCTGTAAACCACAATCACTGTTTGGACAGACATCCTGTATTACAATTAGTGCATTGATGTCCCACACCACAAGACAAAGAGCATCCTTCCATCTAAGGGTCGACAGATGATTCAGATTCATTTAGCCGTGTGCTGCTAATGGATTATTAATCAACTGGTGACCCTGATTCAGTTTCCAACTCACTGAGACCCTTATTGCTAAATATCAAGCCAGGTGGAGGACTCAACACTAGGGCTGCCTATCACTCTTTACAGCCAGGTGTTCTTGGTCTTGATTGGAGTCTCGTGGCAGCTCAGCAATATCAAATATCCTAAATCGCACATCAGTCACCCTAGACCAATTTGCCTGTCATCAGATAAAAGTCCTGTAGTACCACACAGTCTCCACTGTTCTGAGCCCTCTGGACCAGGTGCAATAACAGAGATTTCACAAAGTTGATGGCAGACTGCACTTCATGGTGTAGCACTATGGCCTCACAGTGAATCGGCCTAAAACTATATCCAGGGCATTCATCTCCAAAATGTCAGTGCCAATAAAATAACAAATAACAATAATAATAAAATAAATGCATGTCTAAATCAATAGCCAAAGGCTAAATAAAAACCCCAAACTAATGTATACAGGAGCACCTTCACAGAGACTATTATTGTTCAGGGAACATCAAATGATAACAGCACCAAACAGCAATGTGGGAGATGTCCTGTTTGACAAAGTTATTTGATCCTCTGTGAGAGACCTGTGCCAAAACACTCCAAATCTCAGCATTTTTCCTATTAAACTGCATACCACAGCACGGTGCATCATTTTACAAATGGCACAACTCACAAATCTTTTTGATAATCAAATAATTCAACAATGACATCATCATTGGAACCATGTATTTAACACCCCTCCCGGTGACCTGTTCTCACAAATATCATGGTCTCACATATCCACTGACTGATGAAAATACACAAGATGGTCAAATTCATCCATTCTGAAACTCATTTATTCCTCCTAATGACCTGCTGAACCCACCCATTGCCCTGATGTATCTGCACTCCCATTTGGAGCGAGCTGCCTGAGCAAGATCCACCAACACAATCCCTTTCCATCAAGGAATGGGAAACACCAGGTGTCACTGAGAGGTGGGTTGTTACAAAACCCATCTGACCGATAGCAGGCTGTGAACTACCACAGAGAGAGGGTGGTCTTCCGAAACCCTTTCTAGACCAGCCAGGGCCGGTGCTCAGCCAAACTCCATCAATGTGGCCTCAGTGTAAACCCATTCTGCACAGTATAGGGAAACACACAATGCTGCATATTACTGAGGAGCCTTCTAACTGACAAACTATTCACTTTAAACTCAGTCAGTGAGGACACGAACGTCTGACATCCGGATATGCCTAGCTAAATGGAAACAAAGTAATTATCAGTCATAGAGTGGAAATAAATATGATTAATTTGAGAGATTTGTGCAACCTAAGTTGTTACGAGACCTACCAGGAACACCAACAATAGCAAGGATGGTGTAGTATACTTTAGCAACTACTTGCCTTAGAAGATGCATTTTATTGTTTGTTAAACAACCTCTCCCTTCCTGCTGCTGGCAATCTGTCAGAATTGGAGAAGTCTCTCGGAATTAGAGCTGGCACAGTTCCAGAGATGGTATTTTATATTGTGCGGCATCTTCACTGGGAAACTTCAATTTTTTTATATTATTTTGAACAAACAGATTATGACAACAGATTTATTTATATTATTGAGGTTTTAAGATCTGAATGCCCCACAGACTGGATTAATCTGATCCTAATAGGTCTCAAATGTTAGTTACAATTTGTCTTCAAGCAATAATACTGACATTATTTCACTCTCTATCCGTCCCTCCATATTTAAATACCTTTTGACATTCCTTTCAGTGTCAACCTTCAGTTTGCTGAGGCTATTCAGACATTCAATACCTCATTGTGTAGATCTTCTTGACAGCTATTCGACTGCACACTGTTATCCCACAGCTTTCTGTGTTAATTCAGCGATACGACTCATTTTGGGAAATTCTATCTGTGAATGAGCACTTTCATATAGAACTTGAAGCTAATTCTGACATCAACAACAGCTGGAACTTATACCAAGCAATATATTTTGCAAAACAAATACAAAAATAAACAGAATTTAATTCAGATCGTTAACTTCAGAATCTGAGAATGACAGAATCACATAGTACAGAAGAGGCCCTTTGGCCCATAGTAATTATCCCGCCAAAACGACACTAAATCTGCATCAGTGTGAGTTTCCAGCACTTGGCCCACAGTATTATGACATTAAGAGTGCTCATCCAAGTACCTTTTATAGGTTGTGAGGGTTCCTGTCTCAACTACCCTCCTGGCCAGAACATTGCAGTCTCCTACCATCCTCGAGGTGAGAACATTTTCCTTCATATCCCCTTGAAACCTCCTGCTTTTCAGCTTAACATTATACCACCCTGTTATTGGCCCCTTCAACTGAGGGGAACAACTTTCTTTGCAGTTGCACCAGGCCTGCAGAGTTTCTCCAGCATTCTCTCTTTTACAACAATAAGACAGTTTGATTGTCACCATACCTACAAACATTCAGGTCCATTTACCACTGATGTTCAGTAGCACCATTGTGTATCATTGACAATATGCACTGCTCCTTCATCAAGATCATTGACATTAACCACCACTACCATCCTAAACACAATGGCAGTAGAGTGTGAGAACACCTCTACCTGCATGCTCATTTCCAAGCCACTCACCATTCTGACTTGGGTATATAATCCTTCAGTAAAGTCACCATAGTCCCAGTGGACCATAGCGCTGCTCTCACATTAGTGAGGCACAGGTAGTTGTGAGTTTAAACTGAGGGTCACTATGCCTCAGGGGAGGGGTGAGGATGAGGAGTTGGGACCTTCATTGTGATCTCAGTCAGTGTGTGGCCTGAACCTGTGCTGTTGTTGTCACTCTGCATCATGAACCAGCCGTCCAACCACCACTGCTGCGAGGAGTCAGTTAGCACAGTTGGCTGGATGGCTGGTGTGAGATGTAGAGAGGTGAGGTGATCTTTAGGTCAAGAGAACAGCCCTCTGGAACTACGCTGATTCCTTCAGTGTCCCTCTGTCACAATCCTGGAAAATCCCTCTCCCCCCATTCCCATCACACCACTGACTAATTGCTCCCACATCATCAGGACGGCAGTGGCACAAGAAAGTATCTACCACCACGTTCTCACGGGCAGTGAATTCTGACATAGCCATCAAAATCAAGTCCCCTCAGTTAATTGATGAAACACATCTGAACAAAACATTTTGACAACCATGATTATGGCTGCCAGAAAATTCAATGTCATGACCATTGCTGTAAGGGAATTCAGCAAATTGTGGGGATTGGCTCACTGCCAGCACTTCAAACCCTCACTTTCCAGGTGGAACTATTGTCTTAATGAATTATCTAATGTCATTGCCAATTCTTTTTTTCAATTTGATGTATATAAAATTAACCTTACCTGATTATATTTGCTAAATGACTATAAATTGTGTAATTTTTTAGTTAACCAAATTGACTCCTTGGAGGTTTGATTGCAGAATGAGAACTAAAATTAGATTTTTTTCTTATGTGTACTCAAGTATAGGATGACATGAGAAGGGTGAAAACTGTACAAAGTCACCATTCGCCTCCACCACCTGCAAAAATATAGTCTCACTTCCAATGCCTTGGCCATACACCAGTCAGGATGTTTAATCTCCGAAAGAAATCATCCACTCTGGTGGAGAATGGGGATACTGTGACTTAGCTAGTGAAAGAGCTTTAATATCTGATTCTTGAAACTGTTGCTGTTCCTGGTAATTCATGGTTTCGCCGCAGTGCAAGGCAAGATAGTGGGTGGAAGCCCTATATTAAAAAGGGGAGGCAGAAAGCAGGAAGCACAGGCCAGTTAGTTTAACATGTCACAGGGAAACTGCTAGAAGATATTAGCAGAATGATATGCTCTTCCTGTCAGATGTGGGAGTTTAGGGAGAGTTTCCATGTTACTGATGATTATGTTTGCAGGAAGTGTCTTTGGTTGTGAATCCTAGCATATCGCATAGTTAGAGACAATGAGGGATTTCCAGGGACTAGGGAGTGTGATGGATGGCAGTTACAGGAAGGGAGAAAAGTCAGGTACTTGGGTTAACTCCAGGAGGGAGGCAGGTAGTGCAGGAGTCTCCTGTGGCTATCCCTATCTCAAACAAGTATACTGCTTTGGAAAATGTCGGGGGTGATGGATCCTCCAGGTCAGTAATATCTGGATTACTTCTGGTGCTATGAACCAGTGAGGGAGGAATAGAAGGATTCAGCAAATGGCTGAGGAGCTGGTGTTTGGGAGAAGGATTCACACTTTTGGATAACTGTGGTAGAAGTGACATGTATAAGAAGGATGGAATGCACCTGAATTGGAAGGGGCCGAATGTACTGGCAGGGAGATTTGCTAGAGCTGCTCAAGAGGATTTAAACAAGTAAGGTGGGAGGTGGGACCCAGTGAAATGGTAAGGAAAGAGATCAATCTGCGACTTGTACAGTTGGGTAAAAGAGCGAGTCAAACAGTCAGGGCAGGCAGGAGCAAAGCAGAGAGTGAGGTAAGACTGATCAATTACACTGCATTTACTTCAATGTACGAGGCCTAACAGGGAAGGCAGATGAACTCAGGGCACGGTTAGGAATATGGGATTGGGATATCATAGTAATTACAGAGACATGACTCAGGGATGGACAGGACTGGCAGCTTAATGTTCCAGGATACAAATGCTATCAGAAGGATAGAAAAGGGGGCAAGGGAGGAGCGGGAGGAGCATTTTCATTAAGGAATAGAATGACTGCTGTCCTTTGGGTGGATATTCCTGGGAATACATTCACAGAAGTTATTTGGATGGAACTGAGAAATATGAAAGGGATTGTCAACTTATTGCGATTGTCTTGTAGACTCACCAATAGTCAGTGGGAAATGGAGAAAAAAAATTTGTGAGGAGATCTCAGTATCTATAAGTGGTTATAGTAGGGGATTTTAACTTTCCAAACCTAGACTAGGACTGCCAGGGTGTTGAGGGTTTAGATGGAGAGGAATTTGTTCGGTATGTATGAGAAAAATTTCTGATTCAATATGTAGATGTACCTACATCAAAACCTGACCTAGTCTTTGGAAATAAGGCAGGGCAGGTGACTGAGATATCTATGGGACAGCACTGTGGGGCCAGCGACCATAATTCTATTAGTTTTACAATAATGATGAAAAGATTAGATTGGATTTAGAAGTTGAAGTTCTAAATTGGAGGAAGGCCAACTTTGACAGTTATTAGGAAAGAACTTTCTAAAGCTGATTGGGGCAGATGTTCGCAGTTAAAGGGGCGGCTGGTAAATGGGAAACCTTCAAAAATGAGATAACAAGAATCCAGAGAAAGTGTATTCCTGTTAGGGTGAAAGGATGATAGGTGTATGGATTGCTGAATCATGAGAGAAATTGAGGTTTTTATTAAGAAAAAGAAGGAAGCATATACCATGTATAGACAGGAGAGATCTAGTGAATCCCCAGAAGAGTATAAAGGCAGTAGGATTCTACTTAAGAGGGTAATGAGGAGGGCAAATTGGAGAAATGAGACAGCTTTAGAGTTAAGGAGAATCCAAAGGATTCTATACA
This sequence comes from Chiloscyllium punctatum, assembly GCF_047496795.1. Classification (NCBI taxonomy): domain Eukaryota; kingdom Metazoa; phylum Chordata; class Chondrichthyes; order Orectolobiformes; family Hemiscylliidae; genus Chiloscyllium; species Chiloscyllium punctatum. Next base: position 31,857,379 of record NC_092767.1, read on the forward strand.
TAGAATGAAGACAAAAGAGTAATCCCTCAAAGATCAGCAAGTCAGCCTAAGTGTGAACCACAGGAGATGGAGGATATACTAAATGAATATTTTACATCAGTGTTTCTTGTGGAGAAAGACACAGAAGATATAGAATGCGGGGAAAATAGATGGTGACATCTTGAAAAATGCCCCTATTATAGAGGAAGAGATACTGGATGTCTTAAAACGCATAAAGGTAGATAAATTCCCAGGACCTGATCATGTGTAACCTCGAACTCTGTGAGAAGCTAGGGAAGTGATTGCTGGGCCTCGACAGGAAATCATTATGTCATCAATAGTCACAGGTGAGGTGCTGGATGACTAGGAGTTGGCTAATGGGGTGCCATGATTGAAGAAAGGTGAGGGAACAATAGACTGGTGAGCCTGATGTCAGTGGTGGGCAAGTTGTTGGAGGGAGTCCTGAGGGAGAGGATTTACATGTATTTGGAAAGGCAAGGAGTGATTAGAGATAGTCAACATGGCTTTGTGCATGGAAATCATGTCTCATGAACTTGATTGAGTTTTTTGAAGAAGGACTGAAGAGGATTGATGAGCGCAAAGCAGTGGACGTAATCTATGTTGACTTCAGTAAGGCGTTCGACAAGGTTCCCCGTGGGAGACTGTTTAGCAAGGTTAGATCACATGGAATACAGGGAGAACAAGCCATTTGGATACAGAACTGGCTGAAAGGGTGGTGGTGGAGGGTTACCTTTCTGACTGGAAGCCTGTGATCAGTGGTGTGCCACAAGGATCAGTGCTGGGTCCACTGCTTTTCATCATTTATGGATTTATGATTTGTATGTGAACATAAGAGGTATAGTTAGTAAGTTTGCAGATTACATCAAAATTGGAGATGCACTGGACAATGAAGCAGGTTACCTCAGCGTACAACAGGATCTTGATCAGATGGGTCAATAGGCTGAGGAGTGGCAGATGGAGATGAATTTAGGTAAATGTGAGGTGCTGTGAATTAGAGCAGAACTTACACCTTTAATGTTAAGATCCTGAGGAGTGTTGCTGACCTTGGAGTGCAGGTTCATAGCTCCTTGAAACTGGAGTCGCAGGTAGAAAAGATGGTGAGGAAAGCATTTGGTATGCTTTCCTTTACTGTCAGAGCATTGACTATAGGAGTTGGGGGATCATGCTGAGGCTGTACAGGACATTGGTTCGGTCACTTTTGGAATATTGTGTACAATATAGGCCTCCTTTCTTTCAGAAGGATGATACTTGAATGGGTTCAGAAAATATTAACAAGGATGTTGCCAGGGTGGGAGGATTTGAGCTACAGGGAGAAGCTGAATAGGCTGAGGTTGTTTTCCCTGGTGCACTGGAGACTGAGAGGTGATCTTATAGACGTTTATAAAATGATGAGGGGCATGGATAGAATAAATAGACAAAATCTTTTCCCTGGGGTAGAGCTGGGGTCCCAGCTTCGATTCTAGCCTCCACTGTTTGTGTGGAGTTTGCACGTTCTCCCTGTGTCTGCATGGGTTTTCTCCAGGTGCTCCAGTTTCCTCCCACAATCCAAACATGTGCAGGTTAGATGAATTGGCCATGCTAAATTGTCCATAGTGTTAGTCAGGGGGGGGGCGGGGGGGGGGGGTTATCCTTCGGAGGTTCGGTGTGAACTTGTTGGGCCAGTGGGCCTGTTTCCACACTGTAGGGAATCTAATCTAAAAGAAAATGGGGCTAGATTAGGTTCGGATGTCTGGTCGGCATGGATGGGTTGGACCAAAGGATCTGTTTCTGTATTATACATCCCTACCCCACTATGACTCTAAGGGTGTTTAGGAAAGTTTTCTCAAGCAGTACAGAAAGGGTCCTGCTCAGGAAGGGGCAAAACTCGACCTACTCTCGAGAAATAGGGCATGACAGGTGATGGTGGTGACAGTCAGAGAGCGTCTTTGGGAACAGTAGTTATAACTCTATTAATTTTAAAATAGTTTTGGAGTGGGACAAAACTGGTCCACAGGTTCAAGTTCTAAATTGGAGCAAGGTGAATTTTGATGGAATTAGCCAGGAGCTTGCAGGGGTTGATTGGAGTAGTTTGTTTGCAGGTAAAGGGACCTCCAGCAAGTGGGAGGCCTTGTTAGTGAGAGTTCAGGATCTATATGTTCCTGTGAGGGGGAAAGGGAATAGGGAGCCATTCCTATTAGTAGGAATAGGGAGCCATGGATAACAAGAGATATTCAGGCTTTAACCAGCACCAAGAAAGAGGTGTGGGTCACATACAGGCAACTGGGGTTATTACAAAGGATACAGGAGTTTACTGCATATGGAAATCAGACGGGTGAAATGAGGGCTGAGAAGATTAGGGTGATTCAAAATCGGCTCCTTTAGTATATTAAAGGAAAAAGAATAACTAGAAAGGGAATAGGGCCCCTCAGGGATGAAAGCGGACATGTATGTGTAGAACCGCAGTAGATGGGCAAGGTCCTCAATGGATATTTCTCCTCTGTGTTTACTCTGGGGAAAGACATGAAGACTGGGAACTGAAGGAAGTCAGTGGTCATATCCTGGGCTCAGTCCATAATCACAGGAGAGAAGGTGCTGGGTATATGAGAATGTATGAAGGTGGATAGATTTCCTGGTTCTTACCAGATATATCCAAGATCACTGCAAGAGGCTGGATGATACTTTTGGGGATGTTGGACAAATTGAGACTTTTTTCTATCGAGCACAGGAGACAGAGCGGGATTTCTTGCTGGAGTGTAAAAGAGTGTACAAGATCATGAGATGTATGTATGGGGAGAAAGCACTCAGTCTTTTTCTCAGAGTTGGGGAATCGAGGACTGGAGGGGAAAGAATAAAAGGGGACCTGAGGGGCAACCTTTTTTGACACAGAGGTTGATATGCAAATGGAATGAGCTGCCAGCAGGAGTTGTTCAGGCAGGTACCTGAACAACATTTAAAAGGCAATTGGACAAATACATGAACAGGAAAGGTTTAGAAAGACATGGGCCACATCCTGGGAAATGGGGTTACTGCGGATGAATATTTTGGATGACATGGACCAGTTTGGTACAAAGGCCTTTCTCCATGCTGTCAGCATCTATGATTCTGCGACTTCTCCATGTCAAAGATGTGGTCCTGTCAACCTGCACAGGTCCCAGTTGTATCGGTGTCTTTTTGGATTTTATGGATATTCCTTGGTCAAGTTTTATTTGGGGCTGTACCCATTGGTGCTATTCCTGCTCTTGCCAGAATTTTAAAAAACACATTAATTTCTAATTTCTATCCTTCTCTCATTGCCACCTGATCTTTCCTTGGCCTCTGTGTTTCCATTTCTGGAGAAAGATTGAACACCAATATCCATTACAAACCCACCAACTCCCACAGTTACCTGGAACACACTTCCTCACAGCCTGACTCCTGTAAAGATTCCACTCCATTCTCCCTGTAACTCCATCTTTAGCTGTTCTGGTGGTGTCACCTTCCACCCCCATGTATCCAACATGAGCTTCTTGATCCTTAACTGAGGATTCCCCTCCTCCACTCTGGTTAACAGGGATCTCACTGATATACTCAATGGATCAACAAAAGAGGCAATAAGTGTTCAGCTGAGAACTTCAAAAAGGTGGCAGCCACACTGCTTGTGGTTTATTGTCGATAACCAAATCCTCTGAGGAAAACCGAGTAGCAGTATGTCAGACATTTCTAAATGTTAAACAATAGAGCAGGAATAGTTGGGGATTTTATCTCTCAACTATCAATTTGGGAGAGAAACAGTGTGCAAGGCACTCAGAGCACAAAATCCTTGTATTATATTTCATTCACCTCTTTTGCACACAGTGAGAGGGAGAGTAATTCTCGATTTAATCTTCTGAAATGAAGTTGGTCTTGTGAATGAATTGCCAGGGAGGGACTATCTTTGAGTGGGTGACATTACTTCAGGTATATTTCGCGTGAGCATGGAATGCAATAAAGATAAGAGAGGGTAAAGCTTTGATGGTTGATGGCGACAAATCTTTAAACTCACTGAGATATGTTAATTTGTTTTTATGAAAGCTTATGAACTGATGGGCTAAAATATTTCATATAAGACCCTGTTAGATCCAAGATTACAAGTTTCCTATTAATAATCCCAGGATTGTACCTCATTAGCAGGTGCAGACATGATGGATTCAGCGTTCTCCTGCTGTTCCTTAAACATCCTGTCATATTCTGCGCCAATATAGCAGGCTGGTCTATAAAGATAAACTCATGAGCTCCATGGGACAGTTCCAGGCTGGATTGAAACTGAGTGCAAAAACCACTCACACTATCCAATCACTATTTAATGGATTTGATCGACCGTCAACTCTGCTCTGAAAATACATGCAGTTTCATTATATAAGGAACAAATCAAGCCTCCCGTTATCTCCCAATTGAATTGTTGCTTGGTGCTGGCAATGATGGTTTTCCATGATCTATCGTGTGGGGCTGGGTCAGAATTGTTCTGATTCTCTGAATATTGTTCCTGTGCTGCTTCCCATTTTTTATTAAATTATTGATTCCTGTATAGGGGCTGTTCTGTTGTTCTGACAGCGAGATACTGCTCACTGGGAAACTTAAATAAATAGATGAGTATTTCCAATTCAGTTACAACATTTCAGAGGATTCTGCATGGGAACATGAACAGGAAGGAGTTAGAGGGTTAGGGGCCAAATGCTTGCAAATGGGACTGCAATAGATCAGTTTAAGTTATCTGTTCGGAATGGATAAGTTGGGCCAAAGGGTCAGTTTCTCTGATGTTTGACCTATGACTCTAAAAGCTGCTGTGGAGACAGGCTGAGGGAAGATTAAAATATCAGATCTATAAAAGCTTAACATATGGCTACTCAATCTGGAGCTTTGAAATAGCCAAAACACCTGAGTTTCTCATTTGTATTTAAAATTAATACTTACATACCGTCCAAACTAATGTTCAGAGTTTTCTGTTGTGCAAATATTGCACAATCTTGAGTAACATATAACAGGGCAAGTTCACAAATATCCAAACACCATTCTTCATTATATATAATAGTTTGTTTTGTTTGTAAATCGAAAAGTGTACCAGTCTGAGTGTGGAGAGGACAAACAGAACCTGTTTGTTCACGTGAGCAGCCTCGTTACCCCTGACAGCTTCTGAGCATTTCTGCAGTTTGGTTGCAGTTCCCACTTGTGGCCAGTAGCGGTCAGTAACCTGCGAAACAGTGAAGCTCCAGGATCAGAGAGATGGAGACAACAGACAATAATTATTCCCCTTGTGTTGGACAGTGTGAGGGAGAAATAACAAGGGTGGGGACCAGATGCTATTACATTTCCAGGGCCAGGAAAATGAATGGAAAATAACTCTGAAAGGCATTATAAATGACCATTTACAGTGGGTGCCTTTTTACTTTCATAAATGTACTTTATTCATTAAAAAATCTGCATATATACATAGCCACAAAAGCAGTCTGGTTCTGTATAGGAGCATATGAGGAAACAAACAAGCATTGGAGTTTGAGTCTATCCAACAAACAAACCAAAGGCATCTCTTATTTGTACAAAAGTATATTTACATGCATTGGAGGCATCAGGAAGTTCTGATAACTGAACGGTCCCGAATTTAACTTTGGCAGGAAGACTTCTGACAGTGGGAGAGATTAATCCAGGACCTTCAATATGCATTTGTTAAGGGACGATTGTATCTGATGAACATGACTGACTTTTGTTAGCAGGAACTAGTCTGATCACAGTGATCTGATTTTGATGTGGAGCAAATGAATTTTGGGAAGGTTGTTGGGTGTGATTGGCAGAAACAGCTTAGCTGTCCTGGGATTGAGCAAGAATTGTTGTTGCTTTACTGTTGCCAGAACGGTGAGTGGCAAGGCCTCTTTCTGTGTTGTACATTTTCCATGATTTCTGCTCCTGAACATGAAACGCACAGCTGCTACTGAGCATTGGTGCTGGAGAGACTGGATGTTCTACCCCTTATTCTGGGCTTCATCTAATGGTTTTCAATCATGGTGGAAATCTCGAATATAAACCTTCTCACAATACTAACCATGCAATGATCATGGAATGTGCTAATAAAATCCAGTTGTTCATTAATTAATTTGTGACTTGACTTCAGTGTGAATCCAGACCCTGAGTGGGTTATGGGAGGCTCGAAGAGCCATATGCAATAACAGAGCAAACCAGTCAGTGATAGAATTAAGAATGTGTCCAGAATGCTGCTCCTTCCTTAATGACGTGATCAACGTCGGAAGACACAAACGGAATAAAGGGACAGATGCATGTTCAAAAATAAGCAAAGACCTTTTTCTTTCTTGCTGACTTCAAGCACAGATATGCAGATAATCACAAACTCGTCTGAGTACATATTGTGGTTCTTTGTTTTGTCAGAATTGCAAGTCTGACAATGCTGCTCCTTTAGCAAGGTTATGCTGTCCTTGGCTTGTTTTTTTGTCAGAGAGGTCATAAAAGCATCAATTCTGAAAAGTCTAAGTTTGAAGGGTTTGAGGGCAAATGTTGATTGTAGCTTACAGATACTGCTTCAGGGAAAAGGTAAAAAAAACACTTGTACAATGAAAGGGGAGTAGCCAGTTCTCCCAGCTCAGCTTTAGTTGGTTTGATTTGGCTTGGGTTTTAGCAGTTTGGCTGTTTACTGAAAGCAGTCAGTCGGTTTGAGACTGCTGGTCCAAGAAACAGCTACATGGAAGAAAGTATTCCATGCCAAATCCCTCTGCTCTCTCTCTCTCTCTCTCTCTCTCTCTCTCTCTCTCTCTCTCTCTCTCTCCTATAAGACCCTGTGTTTTATTTTACCTGTTTTTGTGCCAAGGGATATTTATGAGGATTTTTGCATGAATTTGGAACAGCACCATTAAGTTGGGATAATCTGTTGGGTTTTTGGATATGTTAAGTTATTCCATATTCTGTTCTTTTTTATTTGTGATTCATTCAGTATTATTGCAAATAAATTCTGTTTTGTTTAAACTAAGTGGTTTGACGAGCTGCATCCCTCCTGGAATATCCACCTATGCCTACTTAAAACAACTCACAAAGTTAGGGTCTGGGCTACATTCTTGAAATGTTTTGAGAGGTCTGGCCTGGTCCATAACAGAAGTGACATTGCCATTTGTATCATGACATCTCCTTCCCCGTGCTTCCCCACCATCACAGACATTCTGAAGATTCTGCAATGCCCACTATATTTCCAGCTTCCATCAGTTGTGATGAACAGTCATCAGCTTGAACTATTCATTCTGTTTGTTTACACCTATTCACTCTCACCTGCTGTGTGTATCCAGCTATTAGTGTAGTCACTGACAGGCAGAGTACACTGAGAGGATTTCTGATCTGGGTCATTCAGTGAGACATCTCTTTAAACAGCAGAAGTGGGAATCCTCCACCTAGAAAATGTGAGGCTGGTAAATAGGAATATGAGAGAGAGAGAAACAACAGGGAATTATAGGCCAGTTTGCCTGATATCAGTTGTGGGGAAAATGCTGGAGTCAATCATTAAGGATATAATAACTGAGCATTTGGAAGATGGTGACAGAATCGGTGCTAGTCAGCATGGATTCATTAAAGGGAAACAGTGCTTGATAAATCTGCTGGAAATTTTTGAGGATGTGACCAGTAGAGTAGATAATGGTGAATCAGGAGATGTTGTGTATCTGGACTTTCAAAAGGCTTTTGACAAGGCTTCACACAAGAGATAAGTCAGGAAAATTAAAGCTCATGGTATCAGAGGCAGTGTGTTGACATGGATGGAGAACTGGATGGCAGACAAGAAGCAGAGAGTTGGAATAAACATGTTCTTTTCAGAATGGCAGATAGTGACAATAGCTATTAACAATATACATTAACAATTTGGACAAAGCATTGAAGATAGTGTCTCCAAATGTGCAGATGATGGCACGGTGGCACAGTGGTTAGCACTGCTGCCTCACAGCATCAGCGACCCAGGTTCAATTCCCGCCTCGGGCGACTGCCTGTGTGGAGTTTGCACATTCTCCCCATGTCTGCGTGGATTTCCTCCGGGTGCTCCGGTTTCCTCCCACAGTCCAAAAATGTGCAGGTTAGGTGGATTGGCCATGCTGAATTGCCCGTAGTGTTAGGTGCAGGGGTAAATGTGGGGGAATGGGTCTGGGTGGGTGCGCTTCAGCAGGTCGGTGTGGACTTGTTGGGCCGAAGGGCCTGTTTCCACACTGTAAATAATCTAATCTAATCTAATGACTCCAAGCTGGGTGGCAGTGTGTGTGTTGTGAGGAGGATGCTAAGAGGATGCAGGATGGATTGGCTGAGTGGGCAAATACTCGATAAAGGCAAAATAATGTGGTCACAAAAATAATAGGCCTGTTATCTGAATAATGGCAGATTAGGAAAAAGGTGAGGTGCAACAAGATCTGGGTGTCACTGTGAGACACGCAGGTACAACAGGCAATGAGGGAAGTTAATGGCATGCTAATCTTCACAGTGAGAGGATTTGAGTGCTGGAGTAAGGATGTCTTACTGCAGTTATACAGGACCTTGGTGAGGCCACACCTTGAACACTGTGTGCAGTTTAGGTCTCCTAGTCTGAGGAAGGACATTCTTGCTATTGAGGGAGTTCAGTGAAGCATCTGTGTAGGGAGAAACAGAGTTAATGTTTTGAGTCTGTAACCTTTCATTAGAACAGGGAAAAGTCGGAGATGCAACAGGTTTTGAGGAAGGACTGGGTGTGAAAAGGTCAAAAGGAAGGTTTGTGATCGGGGTAAAGACAAGAAAGATTGAATGACAGAAGAGTGAGTCTTCCTGGCTCAAAGGGAATGATGATGGACCAGACAAGAAACGCAAATGTATGGAATGATCTGCCAGAGGATGTGGTGGAGACTGGTACAATTGCAACATTTAAGAGGCATTTGGATGGGTATATGAATAGGAAGGGTTTGGAGGGATATAGGCTGGGTGCTGGCAGGTGGAACTAGATTGGATTGGTTTATCTGGTCGGCATGGACAGGTTGGACTGAAGGGTCTGTTTCCATGCTGTACATGTCTATGACCCTATAAAAACTAACGATGTGCATGGAGTAGGTGTGCTGCTGACTGAAGGAAATCAAACAGAAACAAACAAAGAAATGGAAACAAATGGAGACAAAGTTTCTGTGAAAATGCAGAACCCAGTTTTCATCCAGAAGCTGGAAAGTGTCTCATTAAAAGATGAGGGACTGTTTCTGAAGTTTATGTTGAGCCTCACTGGAACAGTGCAGTAGATCAAGGACAGAAATGTTAGTGTGAGACCAAAGTGGAGATTTAAAATTGACAGGAGGCCATAGTCAGAAAGGGGGTGTTCCACAAAGCAGTCACTCAATCAGTGTTTGGTCTCCAAAATGTCGAAGAGACCACATTGTGTGGAGTGAATACAGTTGACAGAAATAGTTGCCTTGCTTTCAGATATATGGGTATAACTCCCCCACCATTCTGTTTTGTCAATATCAGAACGACATCGGTCTATTGCTGAAGACATCCAGGAGCTGGAGGCAGAGGGCAGGGTCTGGCACCAGCTGATTGAGAGAACAAGAAAGAGACAGCACTGAGAATTCATCCTGTTGTTGGGAATGCTGTTCCAATCCACACTAAATAATCCCATCTTCTGTCGTGTGTTCACAATACAAACAAAATAACGAGGTGCTCCTGAACAAATCATGGTCAGTTTTAAATCTTAAAAATGGACTTGATGCCTGTTAATATTATGAGACTGTTTCTGTTGCAGGTGTTTCATTGAATCTTCCCACACAGTGAGAGGTCATTTGGCCCATTGTCTTCCTGCTTGCTCTTTAAATGAACCATTTCATTCCATTGCTGCTCATTTCCTGCAGTCTCACACATTTCCTGTTTTAAATATATATCCACTTCCAATTTTAAAATGAATGATGGCAGAATAATCTCAATTTCTTCCATCACTCTTTCAGGCAATCAGCATCACTCCCTGTGGCCACATTCTCCCAAATCCCTCTCAGGTGTTTCTGAGCTTTTTTTTAACTTATGTTGGTGGTTGTATCGGTGACTTCCTAACCTGGGTATGGCCCTCTGGTATTTTGGGAAGGACTTCACCGACTGACACTGACAACAGACCAACTACTGCAGCCAAAGACTGAAAAGCCACCTTAATGGTCACTATGCTAGCTAGATACCCAAGACCAAGACAGGATCATCCAACTCAGGAGGTAATTAGTCGGCTCAACAAGAGGAGGGAGGGAAAGGAGAGAGAAAGAACAGAGAAAGAATGGGAAAGGGGACAGGGAGAAGAGAGCAGAGATTAGGAGAGAAAGGTGAAGGGGGAACAGAGAGAGAAACACGGGAGGGGGACAGAACTTTGGGAGGGGAGAGAGGGTGTAAGGGGGGTAACATAGTGCTGAGGCAGACATCAGCCAGGGAGGGGAAATTGCAGTGTTGGGTAGGGATCAGTCAGAGAGGGGGGATTGCAGTGTTGACTAGGGATCAGTCAGGGGGTGATTACAGTGTTGGGGAGGGATCAGTCGGGGGTGATTGTAGTGTTGGGTAGGGATCAGTCAGGGTGGAGTGATTGTAGTGTTGGGTAGGGATCAGTCAGGGTGGAGTGATTACAGTGTTGGGTAGGGATCAGTCAGGGAGGGGTGATTGCAGTGTTGGGTAGGGATCAGTCAGGGAGGGGTGATTACAGTGTTGGGGAGGGATCAGTCAGGGTGGAGTGATTGTAGTGTTGGGTAGGGATCAGTCAGGGTAGAGTGATTACAGTGTTGGGTAGGGATCAGTCAAGGAGGGGTGATTGCAGTGTTGGTTAGGGATCAGTCAGGGAGGGGTGATTACAGTGTTGGGTAGGGATCAGTCAGGGTGGAGAGATTACAGTGTTGAGTAGGGATCAGTCGGAGGTGATTGTAGTGTTGGGTAGGGATCAGTCAGGGTGGAGTGATTGTAGTGTTGGGTAGGGATCACTCAGGGTGGGGTGATTGTAGTGTTGGGTAGGGATCAGTCAGGGAGGGGGGATTACAGTGTTGGGTAGGGATCAGTCAGGGAGGGGAGATTACAGTGTTGGGTAGGGATCAGTCGGGGGGTGATTACAGTGTTGGGTAGGGATCAGTCAGGGTGGAGTGATTACAGTGTTGGGTAGCGATCAGTCGGGGGGTGATTACAGTGTTGGGTAGGGATCAGTCAGGGAGGGGTGATTACAGTGTTGGGTAGGGATCAGTCAGGGTGGGGAGATTACAGCGTTGGGTAGGGATCAGTCAGGGTGGAGTGATTGTAGTGTTGGGTAGGGATCAGTCAGGGAGGGGTGATTACAGTGTTGGGTCGGGATCAGTCAGGGAGGGATGATTGTAGTGTTGGGTAGGGATCAGTCAGGGAGGGGTGATTACAGTGTTGGGTAGGGATCAGTCAGGGTGGGGTGATTTCAGTGTTGGGTAGGGATCAGTCAGGGAGGGGTGATTGCAGTGTTGGGTAGGGATCAGTCAGGGAGGGGTGATTGCAGTGTTGGGTAGGGATCAGTCAGGGTGGGGTGATTTCAGTGTTGGGTAGGGATCAGTCAGGGAGGGGTGATTGCAGTGTTGGGTAGGGATCAGTCTGGGAGGGGTGATTGCAGTGTTGGGTCAGGAATCCATCAAGGAGGAGTTGAGCGCTGTGTTGAGGTGTTGGGTTGTCAGTATCAGTGTCAATGGATCTTCAGTCTTTATTTGGAATTGTACTTAGCGAATCTATAGTCAGCAGTCTGCCAGACTGGGGAAATTAGTGGCAGTTTATCCCATCTAATCTCAGTTGTCAGATTAATTTCAACCTGGAATTATTTTAACATGTGGTAACTTACATCCTCCAACATTTGAACCTTTCTCACTTATTCCCAAGATGGACATTTGTGTCTTAACATGGAATATGCTGATCCTTTTAAAATCATTCACTTGGATTCATTGGAATGCCCACTTCACACTGAGACAGACAAAGACTCACTCATACATACACACACACTCTCACACCCACACGTTCAAATAACGATGCACTCACGTAGACTTCCCCATTATCTTGCACTTCATCTGTGGACAGAGAGAATTTAAAATTATTGATAGAGCCTTTCATCTATCCTTTCTTGACTTCACTGACAGAACAGGATACAACTCAAACATGCATTCAGGTTAATCCTTTTTCAGGGCAACTGAACTCCCTCGTATTTCCACTCTATAGCAATTTCATCTATTTGTTCAGTCTATCCAATCTGATGTCCATAACTCTGATGTCCTTTTCAATTGTGAGTACAAATGCAAATTATTCACTGAAGACTGTGTCCATGTCTGACCCATCCACTAGCAGAGAGCCACAGTGGTCTGTAATGGGTCCGAACACTTGCTCCAGTTATTCTCTTGCTCTGACAATATTAAACAGCTTCTATGAGTTTTCCTTTATTCAATCTGTCAATGGTTTCTCATGAATTATTTTGTTTTGAAAATCCTCTCATTGCACTGATTTTACTCCTCCAGATTGTTGTCCATGTTGAATGTTTCAATTTTGACCCAAGGTAAAGCTATTTCGAAATAAAGTCATTCTATTTAGCTCACCAATGCCTTATCTTCACCCAAAATATGTCAGTTGTTTCAAACTATCACAGAGTGACGGCATTTTACAGCATAAGTTAACGCCCAGATTGGTCTCAGTCATTATTGTGTGTGTGTGTTTGTGTGTGTGTGTGTGTGTGTGTGTGTGTGTATGGTTATGTTTGTATGGATATGTTTGGATAGACTGAACAATTAGATAATGGGGAACTGCTAGCATTATCCAAGTGTCACAATAATGGAGAAAGTGGTAGACCAGGTAATTAGAGCCAATCAGTGTAACAGCAGTGATGGGGAAGTTATTAAAAATAATTCTTGTCAATACTGATGTTAGTCAGGGAGAGCCAGTAAGAATTTCATAAGGCAAGGCTGTGTTTGACAGACTTGTTTTTCTTGAGGAGGGAACCACAATTGTTGACGTGGGTAATGCAGTTGATTAATGCTACATGGATTTGAGCAAACTTCTGATAAATTCCTTCATGGAAGACTGATCAAGTAAAGGACCATGGGATGTAAGGGAAAGTTGGATATTAGATGCAAAATTGGTTGAGACGCAAAAAAACTGAGGGAGACGGCAGAGTGATGTTTCTCTGCATTAGAATTATACAGCACAGAAATTCGTATATGCCAACCAGATAACCTAAACTGATCCAGTTCCATTTGCTAACATTTTCCTCATGCCCTCTCAACCCTTCCTTCTCAAGTAGTTATAGAGGTGCCTGTTAAATGTCTTCATTGTACCCACCTCCACCAATTCCTCCGGCAGCTGGTTATTTGAAGTGTGTTTCAATAGGATTCCACAGAGCTTGGTGCTGAGGCCCTTGCTGTCTATGGTGTATTTTCAGAATTTGGAGATAACTGCAGGTGCTATGATGAAGAAGTTTGCATATGACATGAACATTGGCCAGGTGATCAATAGTGAGGAGAATGGCATAAACTGGAGGAGAGCACCAACAGATTGTTCAGCTTTGCAGAGCAATGGCAAATGGAATTCAACTTGGGAAATAGTGAGAGGCTGTGTACTTGTGGAAGGCAAACAAGGATGAAACCGTGAACAGTGGGACCATGCAAAGTAGTGACTATCAGTGGGTATTTGGTCTACAAATCCACAGGTCCCTGAAGGTAGAGGGCAGGAAGGTAAAGTGACTCAGAAGCCAGATTGGTGATTTTTGGAGTGGTGCTGGAAAAGCACAGCAGGTCAGACAGCATCCAAAGAGCAGGAAAATCAATGTTTCGTACAAAAGCCATTCATCAGGAATTCCTGATGAAGGGCTTTTGCCCGAACCATCGATTTTCCTGCTCCTCGGACGCTGCCTGACCTGCTGTGCTTTTCCAGCACCACTCTAATCTAGACTCTGGTTTCCAGCACCTGCAGTCCTCACTCTTGCCTAGATTGGTATATTTTCATGATTTAGCCAAGGTGATTTTGAGTTGGGGACCAAGTGTAGTGCATCCATGTTCGCAGATAACACTGAAATGAGTGGGACAGTGCAGAGGACACTAAAAATCTGCAAAGGGATATAAATAGGTTAAGTGAGTGGGCAGGGATCTGGTAGGTGAAGTACAATGTTGGTAAATGTGAGGTCATCGAGTTTGATGGGAGTCAGTTTAGCTCGCTTGGTTGGATTGGTGGTTGGTAGAGCATTATGATACCAACAGTCTGGGTTCAATTCCCATCACTGGTGTGAGGTTAGTATGGAGGATGCTCTTTCACAACCACTTCCCTTGCTCAAGGTCTGGTGCCCCTCAGGTGAAATCATCCCCAGTTGCTTCTCTATAATGAGAGGGCAGTCCTATGATCTGGTAAGGCTATTGCGACACAATACAAATACATCCATTTTGGTCAAAATAGGCTACTATTTAAATAGTGAAAAATTGCAGGATGCTGCTGTGCAGAGGGATCTGTGTGTCCTTGTGCATGAATCACAGAAGCTTAGTATGTAGGTGCAGTGGGTAAACAGAATAGTGTCGTTATTGCTAGACGGATAGTGCTTAAAAACAGGGAGGGCATTTTATAAGGTCACGAGGGGATGGATGGGGTGCATCAGAAGGCATTTCCTTTTTCCATCAATACAGGATTCAACAACCAGGGGCACAGATTTATGTTTCGATGAAGACGGCTTCGAGGACAGTTTGGGACTAGGCTTATCACTCAGAGTGTCGTTGGAAAATGGAAGCCATGCCTGATGATGTGTTTGAGTCGGAAACTGATGTAATATTTAAGCAGCACCTAAATAGAGTCATACAGACCCTTTGGTCCAACCAGTCCATGCTGAACATCATTCCAAACTACATAGGTCCCAGCTGCCTGCACCTGGCCCATATCCCTCCAAACCTTTCCTACTCATGTATATATCCAAATAGCTTTGAAACGTTGTCATTGTACCCACATCCACCACTTCTTCAGGAGGTTCATTCCACTTTCAATTACTTTGCCACAACTTCCAGGACTTTGTAAGCAAACCTGGAAAATTGGATGATTGTAGCCAGCTATTTGTTAACATGGACACGATGATCCGAATGTTTCTAGCTTTTCTGTTCATGTTTCTATGTCAATGTTGAAACATCTTTCTCATTGTCACAAGCAAAAGCACAAACTGCTGGAAAAACTCAGTTGGTCTGGCAGCATCTGTGGAAAGAAAGCAGAGTTCACGTTTCAGGTCCAGCAATCCTCACCAGCAGGAACCAGCCTCTTTTGTTCTTCCTGATTTCCAGCATCAAAGTGCTTCGTTTGTGTTTGCTACTTTCTTACTGTTCTTGGGTCTGCTGGGGAGTTTGGAGATTTCTGATTGGTTAAAGCAGCCATTACTCTGCAAGAACTCAGCAACCATTGGACAAAAGGAATACCCATTACAACCTGTCCCATTTTGATTGGTTAAAACCGTCAAAGTCATAACATGGCTGACAGGATATCTGCTAATTAGACAGACAGGAGGCTGGAAGAACACAGCAAGCCAGGCAGCATCAGGAGGTAGAGAAGTGGGTGTAACCATTCTTCAGGACTGGGGGTGGGTGTGGGGGGACCTGCAGATAAAGGGGGTGGCAGGGGCAGGGTAGTGAAGTGGGGATAGGTGAGGACAGGTAGAGGGTATGACCTAGTTGGTCAATGGGAGGAATGAATCCGGTTGGTGGCAGAGAGCGGTAGAAGGGTTGGGAGGGGGCAGGGTGGGGGGAAATGGCTTTGAAGGGAGTCGGGAGATGGGGACTGAGGTTATTTGAAATTGGAGAACTCAATATTGTGTCCTCCGGGCTGCAGGGTGCCCAGGCAGAAGATAAGGTGTTGTTCCTCCAAAAGATGCCGTGGTTTGTTTTGGCAGTGGAGAAGGCCAAGGATGGTCATGTTGGAAAGGAAGTGGTTGGGGGAATTGAAATGGGCTCAGACTGGGAGGTCCTTTCAGCGCCGGCTGACCAGGATGGGATGCTCAGCGAACCGTTCCCTAAGTTTATGTTCGGTGTCCCCAATGTAGAGAAGACCACACTGGCAGCATCTGATGCAGTAAACCAGGTTAGAGGAGAGACAGTGACCCTCTGTCTCACCTGGAAGGAGTGTCTTGGGCCCTGAATGGAGGTGAAGGTGGAGGGCGGTGTACCAGCAGGTTTTGTATCTTTTCTGGTTGCCGGGGAAGGTACCTGGGGTTTCGGCGGTGGGGGCAGCTGGAACCAAGGACTGTTGGAGGGAACGGTCCTGGCAGAGAGCTGAGAGGGGAGGGGAGGGGAAGATGTTCTAGGTGAGGTCTATATGGATCTGGCAGAAATGTTTGAGGATGATGTGTTGCATGCGGAGACGAGTGGGGTGGTAGGTGAGGACAAAGGTGTCTCTGTCCTTATTGTGTTGAGATGGGGGTTGTTTACAGCAGTGGAACGGGGAATGGAAGTGGTGCGGTAGTGGGCTGTCTGGATGATGGAGAAAGGAAAAGCACAATGCTCAAAATAGGTGGACATCTGGGATGTCTCCTTGTCCGAGCAGATGCAGTGGAGGTGAAAGAATTGGGAGAATGGGATGGAGTTCTTGCAGGACATTGGGTGGGAGGAGCTATGGGTTTGTAGTAGATGTGTTGATGGTGGACAATGATAGGATTATAGGATTGGTTCACTTGGCTGTCAGTCATGCCCAGCTTTGAAGATGTTGCTGTCAGTAATTGTCAGATCTCCGTGAATTGTTGAAGCTGCTGTGTAGGCATCATTCAGAGCTCTCTGATTGGTTCAACTGGCTATCAAACATTGGGCATCACTCACTAATTGGCTGCCACCCTCCTCTAGATGAGTCTCAGTTGTTTTGCTTCTTCATTAATTGAATAATTGTTGTGATTGGATATTTCATCGCATTCTTCAGTTGCTCTCGGAACTTGCACTGAGTCACAGCATAAATAAAAGTGTTTGTACAGCAACTTAAATTCAGTAGCATTTCTCCAACTTGTTCAAATATATATTCAGGTGGGGTGTAATCCGCAGGATCTGTTCCTTGGATGTTATAATAAATGAATTCTATAACATTAACCAACCACAGAAGAATGAAGTTGCCTGATATGGCCAGAAGTAAAATCACAGACTTCCTTCTGCTCTCCATCTCTGGGTCTCTGCGAATCTCTCCATTGCTCTGACCCCTGAGTCCATTCCGCACTCTACTGGCCACTAAAATGTGTCTGACAGTCAAAGTATTGACCAACAGAATTAAAGCGAATGGGATCAATGGGATTAAGACTGTATCAAACCAGTCAAATGCCACCCACCAAGGGTTAATGTATGAGTTTGGCTTCACAGTACAGTGCCATGGTATACTATCAATTATTATCACAGGTTCATAAATAAAATAGTACGGAATATTCTTTATACAGAGCAAGAAGCTAGTGATTGCTAAAACCACAGCTGCAGTTTTCTCAGTGCAATATTTTGTTTTCAGCTTCTTGCAACAAATAGCCACAAATCGATCGAAGGAGAAAGTGACGGTGAACCAGACAGAAAGGTCTGTGACTGCAGACTGTAGGAAAGAATTTACACGACACACAGGGGTTATGTGCAGGATGAGCCCTGAGGAAAAGTACAAACAGACTCGCAAAGGTATGATTCCAATGCTAATGAGCATTAGATCCGCTGTCGCCATGGCCATCAAGTAGCGAGTGATGCAGTTGGAGAGGCCACACTTTCCCCTGGACAGTATCACAATTCCCAGTAAATTAACTGTAAGAGATTAGAGGGGAGAAAAAGAGAGAATATATTTACTAAACTTATTTTCCAGCTCAGACAATAATACCAGGATTTTATGACAACTGAGTCCTGAGGTCATGCTGCAGTTGTATAAGACTCTGGTGCCGCATCTGGAATATTGTGTGCAGTTTTAGTCGCCATACTATAGGAAGGATATGGAGGCACTGGAACGGGTGCAGAGGAAGTTTACCAGTATGGTAGGAAGATCCTATGAGGAAAGGCTGAGGCACTTGGAGAAAAGTTCTAAGGTTTAGGGGTGACTTGATAGAGGTGTACAAGATGATTAGGGGGTTAGATAGGGTTGACAGTGAGAACCTTTTTCCACATATGGAGTCAGCTATTACAAGGGAGCATAGCTTTAAATTAAGGGGGGGTAGATATAGGACTGATGTTAGGGGTAGGTTCTTCACTCAGCGAGTCGTAAGTTCATGGAATGCCCTGCCAGTAGCAGTGGTGGACTCTCCCTCTTTATGGGTATTTAAGCGGGCATTGGATAGGTATATGGAGGTTATTGGGCTAGTGTAGGTTAGGTGGGCTTTGATCGGCGCAACATCGAGGGCCGAAGGGCCTGTACTGCGCTGTATTCTTCTATGTTCTATGTTCTAACAACCCAGCATGGGAGTTTGAAATTTAAACAGCATAACATAACCACCAAAAAAACCCATTTTCATTTTTATAGGGATCGGGTAATCAGCTACCCATAAGTGCAGATTGGAAATGTAATTACTTTCATGAGGTCACAAATGTTTGATTCAATCTGTTTGGCAGGTTTAACTCTGACCCACCTGGTATCTCCATCAAACCCCATATCCCACACAATGATAACCAGGATTGGTGATCTCAGCCATTAACACTCTCTTGAAAGAAAAGCAGTCCCTTGCTGGGATAACACTCTTGGAGAGATTGGGCCACATTCAATTGTATAATCACTGAAATGCCATGATCAGACTCCTCCATAGTGTCACACCCTGCCAGGAACAGACAAGGACCCATTCCCACGAAAGGAGATCCTCCCAGGATCAGGCAGCTTTCCCAAAATAACAGTCCATCCCTGGGGTCAGATCTCATAAGTACAGGAGACCTCTCCTCTTGCTTTTGGAAATCTGGGACAATCTTCCAACTGGAAGTGTGAAGTGTCAGGAATGGGGAGATGGAGTTGAACCAGAGGCATGGAAAAGCCTACCGACTGTCTCCAGGTAGTGGATACCTCAGCCCAGACCAGCCCTCACCCCATTCCACTCCTCTGTTAGCAGAGTAGGCCACCTATGAAAATAAAAAGGGTATTGTAATCCATTTTTTAAACCTCCCTGATAATTGGGAATATTGCAATATCAGATTAAATGGAACAGAGGTGAAAAAAAAACTAGGAAAGATTTGAGCATTGAAGTCACATCTGATAATCGTGTTGCCCATGCTAAACGCACCTCCATCACCAGATTAATACCATGATCCACACCACCAGTATCATTTGTTGGCTGATAAAAATAATTCTGACCAATATCTGCTGTCATTTGCTGTTTTCCAGCTCCACTCAAACAGATTACATACATTGGTCTTCAAATCTGAGATCTCCCCCAAATAACTTAGTTATTAACTCTTATTATCAGGACAACTCGATTTCTTTCTCCTTCCTGTCTGTATTACCTAAACATTGAATATTCCTGAATAGTTAGTTTGCCATGTATCTGTAATGACAATAAAACCATACTCATGTATGTCTATTTGTGCCTTTAAGTCATCTACCTGGAGAATGCTATAAACATGCAAGGGGAGCGTCCTTAGCTTTGTCTTTTTGACATAATTCTGATATCTAAGCATAATCAATGCTCAGTTTTCTTTGTCCTGTTGTCGATCCTTCATAGCATCTTTTCTCCGTGTTTCTCTTCCTTCCAGTTTGGGTTATCTCTCAGGTCTCATTGAAACTCGTCAGGTCTTCTTCAAACAGAACCAAAATATTTCCCAACTTTTGAGTTTTAGAAGCTGAAAGGAATTATTGAGTATTTTCAACCCTAAAGCAAGGTAATTTATTTTATTATTTAGTTTTCCTGTCACAAAATCCCAAAGTACATATTAACTACACTAAATGTTTCAAAAACATTCAATCACCTGATGTCTTATGAATA
The DNA here is from genome assembly GCF_047496795.1 of Chiloscyllium punctatum. Classification (NCBI taxonomy): domain Eukaryota; kingdom Metazoa; phylum Chordata; class Chondrichthyes; order Orectolobiformes; family Hemiscylliidae; genus Chiloscyllium; species Chiloscyllium punctatum. The sequence goes on from NC_092767.1 coordinate 31,877,234, forward strand.
CTGAAATGAAATTATGTTTCTGAAAGATTGACCCTGTTTTTTCAAAGTCTCTTGCAAAAATAAATTATTTGGGTGTTACCCCAAATAACAGAAATTGAAATCCAAATATTCAGAAAATGATGTCCATTATAGCTATACTGTTGCTCAACAAAGGCGAGAGGGATACAGCAAGGAACGACAGATCAGATCATTTTACTTCAGCTTGAAAACTCTTAGAAACAGTAGCTTTAGGAAAAAAAGTATGTGCAACATATGGACAAAAGCAGGAGAAGACCTTCAAGTCTGCCTAACGCCTCAATATATTTATGGCTGATTCGATGATCTGATATTGTCATCTACCCCAACATTTGATCCCCTTTCTTGCCAAGAATATATCAACTTCGATCTTAGAAATATTCAAGGACTCTGTTTCCATTGCAAAGGAATTTCCAAAGACTCATGAGCCTCTGTGAGAAAAGAAAATATACTGCCCTTAAACACTTCACCATTTAAATCTGGCTTAATGATGCGATACCTTACTTTTAGACAATGGTCTCTTCGTTGTAGATCAAATTTCATGTTTTCATCAAGTCACCTCTTACTCATAGAGTCATACAGCACAGAAACAAATTCTTCAGTCCAACGCATCTGTGCCAACCACACATCCCAGTCTGACCTCATCCCATTTGCCAGCATTTGGTCCATAAACTTCAAAACTCTTCCTACTCATTCAGATGCATTTTGAATGGTGTACTTGTGCCCACTTCCACCATTTCCTCTGGCAGTTCATTCCATATGCACACTGCGGTCTGCATTAATATGTTACCCCTCCGGTCTTTTTTCAGACTTTCCCCTCTCAACTTAAACCTATGTCCTCCAGTTTTGGAATCTCCAACCCTCACTAAGAGACCTTGGCTAATCACTCTATGCATGCACCTCATGATGTTATCTACCTCTACAAGATCACCCCTCAGCCTCCCGTGCTCCCGGGAGGAAAAGCCCCAGCCTGTTCAGCCTCTCCCCATAGCCCAAACCCATCAATTCCAGCAACATCCTTGTAAATCCTTTCTGAACCATTTCAAGTTTAACAGCAAATTTTCTATAGCATGAAGTGCTGAATTGAATGCAGTATTCTAAAACTAGCCTGATCAATGTCCTGATCAAGGGCATGCAAATTTAAATATCACACAACACCAGGTTATAGTCCAACAGGTTTATTTGGAAGCACTAGCTTTCGGAGCACTGCTCCTTCATCAGGTGGTAGTGGAGTATAAGATCATAAGAGACAAAACATTTAGCAAAAGTTTATATTGTGTTGCAACTGAAATTATATATTGAAAAAAACCTGAATTGTTTGTACAGTCTCTCATCTTTTAGAATGACCATTTTGGTTTCAATTCTTTCACATGAAAATCCCAGAACCTTTTTCAAAGTTAAATTCTCAAGTGAGCTTTAACAATAGGTGCCATATTGTCTCAGATAATGCATTGAAGGTGCACGGTGCCCTATGTGAGGCTGTCTGTGCTTATGCCCAAAATGTCGATTCTCGTGCTCCTCTGATGCTATTGCAAACCTGCTGTGCTTTTCCAGCACCACACCCTTGACTCTGATCTCCAGCATCTGCAGTCCTCACTTTCTCTTAATCAATGTCCTGTACAGCCACAATGTCCCAACTCCTATACTCAATGTTCTGATCGAAGAAGGCAAGTATGCCAAATGCCTTCCTTACCTGCAACTATACCTCCATGGAACCATGCACCTGCACTCCCAGGTCTCTTTGATTGGCCAAACCCAACAGGACCTACCATTAAGTATGTAACTTCTGCCCTCAAGACTCAAGTCCTGATGAAGTTCATGGACTGAAACGTCAACTTTCCTGCTTCTCCAATGCTGTCTGACCTGCTGTGCTTCTCCAGTTCCACATCTACTGACCCTGGCTTCCAGCATCAGCCGTCCTTGACATCTCCAGGTCATGAAAGTAAGAGGCTGTGTGATCCAAAGTAAAGTGGCATGTTGGATTTGAAAATTGTTGAGAGATAGGAAGCAGACACTAATGGTGGAATGGATGTCTGTTTGCAATAGATTCAGTGCTGGGTCCATGGTTGTTTGTGATGTGTGTAGTGGATCAGATCAATAAGTTCTCAGATGACACAAAAATTGTGAGTGTTGAGTAGTTAGGACAATATCCATAAATTGCTCACACACCTCAATGGACTGGTTACATGGAGAGAGCAGTGGCAAATATAATTCAACATGGAAAAGCCTGATATAATGCTCTTGGGGAGGGATGACAAGGGAAGGGATCACATTCTGATTGCTCAGATTCTGGAGGAACTGAAGATCTGTGGGAGTTTGTTGTCCATATACACAGATCTTGAAGGGAGCAGGACTGGTAGGTCAGGTGGTTAAGATGGTAGATGGGGCTACCTTATTTTATCAACTGCAGGAGCAAGGAGGTGAACTGGAACTTCGTAAAATGCTGGTTAGGCCAAATCTTATCCCCAGTTTATAGGAGGGAGTGATTACACAGGACAATGGCAAAGAGATTCATCAGGGTGCTCTGAGCTATCAGGAATAATTGAAGAGACTGGGGTTGTTCCCTTTGGACTGTAGACTGTTGGTCAGAGAACGAATCGAAGTGCATAAATTTATCAGGGCCATATATAGTTGGGAAAGGAGGCACCTTTTCCATCAGTAGACTGGTCTATAACAAAGATGGGACTGATTTAAGATAACAAGCAGAAAGCTAAAAGCTCAATCAAGGGGAATTACTTGCACCCAGAAGAACATCAAAGACTCACACTCACTGCTAGAATGGGTGTTTGAGTCAAAAGCTTTTATCTTACCTACACAGTGTTTTCCATTGCCATAAACTCCAGGAAATTGGGCCAAAAGCTGTAAAATGGGTTTGTGTCATTAGATTGTCATTGACTGACATGGCCACAGGTCAACATACCTCGCTCTGAGCTATAATGGAAAAAGGAACATAAGAAATAGGAGCAGGAGTCAGCGATTTAGTCCCCTGAGCCTATTCCATAATTTAATACAGTCCCAGCTGATCTCATCTCAGCCTCAAGTCCACTTTCCTACCCATTCTCTTCAACACTTTACTCATTCATAACCTGTTTATCGCCTCCTTAAATTAAGCCAAAATTCTGACATCCACTGCACCCTGGAATCATTATTTCCATGGATACATGACCCTTTAAGATAAATAATTTCTCCTGTTTTAATTGCGCTGCCATTATCGTAAAACTATGACCTGTCATCTGAATTGCCCTACATGGAGAAACATCTTCTCTGCATTTTCTTTTTCAATCCCATTTAGCATCTTACATGCCTTAACTAGATCTCCTCTCCCTCTAAACTCAATAGAGTTTGAACCTAAACTACTCAATCTGTCTCTAGAAGACCAATGAATCTCAGGTGGATTGTTGGCCTTGGAGATAAAAGGCCTGGCAAGAGATTTGATGGCAGTTTCAAAATCACAAGAAGTCAGGATACCACAGACAGGGTGGACCTTGGCAGAATGCTGACAGGATTGAAAACGACAAGACATAGATTTGAAGTCTTTGGTAAAAGAAGCAGAAGTGATGTGTGGAAATACTTCAAATTGCTGCTTGTGGTTGGGTCTAAAATGCAATGTCAGTGACTGTCTTGTAGGCAGTTTCAATTAAGGTTTTCAAAGGAAGTTAGATGGCTCAGTGTTACATGGCAGTCAGCAGGAGAATGGTGAAAGCTAATTATGCCTTGTTATGGATGACACCAGACTCCAAACATACATTATGGAGATAACCTAGACCTTACTTCCTATTGTTTTTTAAAAGGCAAGTATAAGATGTTGTTTTCCAAATTCAATTGATTGGTCCACCACTAACCTTTAATCAAAACACACTTTATTCTTATAACACAGTTAAAATATAACAAAAAGAATTAGCATAACTTCACTTTATTGCAATACTTAACAAGATCATATATTATTGAACACCACTAATTATGAACTATTCCAAGATAGTATTATGAAGTCAAAAGAGTGTATGGTCACTGAAAGAGAGAGGTGCCTTTTCTGAGCTTGTGACAGCACAGGTTGTGATAGTACATGAGCCTGTGACTAGCTGACAGTGCTGAGAATTGATAATGTGGAACCAGCTTCGGGTAGTGTTTTGATGTGAAGGCAACCGTATTTGAATTTAACCAATTCATTTAAATATTGCCCAGGATACCAAAAAAAAAAATTGAATTTGACAACAGTGGATTAATGAGAGGTTATGAGTCTTGGGGATTAAAAAAAGGGCAGTTTGAAAATTAGTCCATCGAACATGAGAGTACATGGCATCTGAAAGGGCTCGCAACACTCTCAAAGAAATCTCTTACAGGGCCCCTGTAAAAGATATTAAAGATATCAAGAAATTTTATACAAAGACACTCACTGTAAAAAAAGAAAAATCATAGCAGTCTGCCAAGGGAAAACAGCAGATTCAGAAGGAAGCAGCAGATTCAGAAGGACAGAAGGAAGCAGCAGATTCGGAAGGACAGAAGGAAACAGCAGATTCGGAAGGACAGAAGGAAGCAGCAGATTCGGAAGGACAGAAGGAAACAGCAGATTCGGAAGGACACAGCAGATTCGGAAGGACAGAAGGAAATAGCAGATTCGGAAAGACAGAAGGGAACAGCAGATTCAGAAGGACAGAAGGAAGCAGCAGATTTGGAAGGACAGAAGGAAGCAGCAGATTCGGAAGGACACAGCAGATTCGGAAGGACAGAAGGACACAGCAGATTCAGAAGGACAGAAGGAAGCAGCAGATTTATAAGGACAGAAGGAAGCAGCAGATTCGGAAGGACAGAAGGAAACAGCAGATTCAGAAGGAAACAGCAGATTCAGAAGGACAGAAGGAAGCAGCAGATTCAGAAGGACACAGCAGATTCGAAAGGACAGAAGGACACAGCAGATTCAGAAGGACAGAAGGAAGCAGCAGATTCAGAAGGACAGAAGGAAGCAGCAGATTCGGAAGGACACAGCAGATTCGGAAGGACAGAAGGACACAGCAGATTCAGAAGGACAGAAGGAAGCAGCAGATTCGGAAGACCAGAAGGAAACAGCAGATTTGAAAGGACAGAAGGAAGCAGCAGATTCGGAAGGACACAGCAGATTCGGAAGGACAGAAGGACACAGCAGATTCGGAAGGACAGAAGGAAATAGCAGATTCGGAAGGACAGAAGGAAACAGCAGATTCAGAAGGACAGAAGGAAGCAGCAGATTCGGAAGACCAGAAGGAAACAGCAGATTCAGAAGGACAGAAGGAAACAGCAGATTTGGAAGACCGGAAGGAAGACAGTGTAAGAGCCAGTATGGACTTTGAGAGATTAAGTTAATGTAATATTTAATGATCGTGTTACTGGAGCAGCATTTTAATAGAGATGGAGTCAGATGGTGATTAGGTAAGAGTCACAGAATCCCGACAGTTGTGAAACAGGCCCTTCTGCCTAACAAGTCCATGCCCACCCTTTGAAGAGTAACCCATCCAGACCGATTCCCCTCCCGTATTATCCCATATTTACCCCAGACTAATGCACTTAACCTACACATCCCTGAACACTCCGGGCAATTTTGCATGGCCAATTCACCGAACCTGTACATCTTTGGATTGTGGGAGGGAACCGGAGCACCCGGAGAAAGCCCAAACAGACACGGGGAGAATGTGCAAACTAAACACAGACAGTCGCCTGAGGCTGGAATCGAACTCAGGTCCCTGGTGCTGAGAGGCAATACTGCTAACCACTAAGCCACCATACTGCCCCAGGGGGCTTGGATTTGTTAATAGTTTTTGTTTGGTTTTTATTATTAGAGTTTAGAAAATAAATTTTATTTTTCATTAAAAGGTGGAAAGTCGGGGTTTTCTTTCACTCATTTGCACTTTTAGCAAATGCCAACAGCATGGGTTCAATTCCCATCACCGATTTGAGGGACTCTCCTTCTTAACCTCTTCCCTCGCCTGAGGGTTGGTGACCCTCAGGTTAAATCTCCACTGGTCACTTCTTTCTCATGAGAGAGCAGCCCCTATGGTCTGGGAAGACTATGGCAACACAACTCAACATTGGGAGATGAGCTTTTTTGGGCTTTTAAATTTTAATTAGCACAGGGGTTGGACCTCTGCATCGAAACAATAGGCAGCATCCTGTAAACAAACCCTTTGGGTAAAATGTAATTCAGCCAATCAGTTATAATTCTCACATGCTGTCTGTCTCCAGTCTAGAGGAAAGCATTTGCACTTTTTGAATTTTAAGGGGCACCCTCACTGTCTCAGACTTCACTCGAGCTGCAGAGAACTCAAGCCTTCAGCTCCAGCAGGCAGCAAAAACTTACTCAACTAACAGAAAGCCAAACTATGGATCTTCTTGGTTCTGTGTGAGCCCTGGCCTCACCCACTCACATTTCAAAGAAAAACAGCCAGGGAGAACTCAAAAGCTGTTTACCAACTCCCTGTCTGAAGGAGACAACACGTCTCTGCAAGAGAAACAGGATCGAACACATGTCTTATCATCACATCATTCAGCAAGCTGGCACCGAATCTATGGCCTGAATGCCTTCCTCCTGTTCTGTGAAAACTTTTTGATCCTTGAGCACAGCTTCAGGCTCAGAAAGTGGATTGTATTATGGGACAGTAGAGCTGGAATGAAGCAATGGTTGCAGATTCAGAGACTGAAGAAGGAAGGGAGATCTCTTCAGGAGGAACAAAACTCAAATCAATATGAATAAGTTCAAACCAAAAGCCTCCATACTTTTAAGACAGATACTTGATGAAGTAATCAAAGACAGGGTCAAAAAGTGACTGGATGGCAGCAAAGCATTTAAAGAACACAGTAGGGAGAGACAAAGAGAGATTTATTTGTTCATCAATAATCATTTAAACATCATCAATGAAATAAAAGGCAGTTGATGTGAGTTTTTATATATTAACATAAGTTGGCTTTATAGAATGAAAATGCCTAGAAATACAAAGTAAAATAAAGAACTGGCATCATAAATTCTAAATAGCAAACTTTATTAACTATTGAATTATGGAATAAATATTCAAAATTATAATTTGGTTTTGTAAAAGAATTGAATAATTTATAAGATAGCAATCTCCTGATTAATCTCAGAGACAAACACACAAACACGCATATAGATGAGAAGCAGAATTATGCCACTGATTTCCATGAATTTACCTACAATTTTAAAAGTTTGGAGCTGTTCCATTTAACCTTCAAATTCCACTTTCCACTAATCCCATTTATTATGTCCAACATAAAACTATCCTCTGCTATCTGATGAAAGTCTCCCCATCTTTACTACCTTCTGAGGCAGGGAGTTCTGACCTCTCACACCACTCCAAGGGAGAATAATTTTCAGCATCCCTGTACTGAAAATGGGAGCCCTGATTTCTAAACTGTGCCACTTAGTTCTGGATTCACTACACAAGCGAACACCTTTTCAACCTTCATGTTGGCAAGACAATTCACGACAATACTTCAATGGGGACTCTTCTCACTCTTCGAAACATTCTCCTCATCTCCATCTTATTTTCAAAACAGTGTACCCAAATTCTGGGATCCCCCACAAGGATAAATATTGTTCCCACATCCACACCTCACTCTTCTCAACTCCAGTAGAAACAAATGCAGGCTCTCCAACCTTAGGAAATTCTTTGAGTGGAACTGAGAAATAAGAAAGGGATGATCACGTTATAAGGATTGGATTATGGACCCCCAAATAGTCAGTGGGAAATTGAGAAACAAATTTGTAAGGAGATCTCAGTTATCTGTGAGAATAATAGGGTGGTTATGGTAGGGGATTTTAACTTTCTAAATATCGACTGGGAATACCATAGTATTCAGGGTTTCGATGGAGAGGAATTTATTAAGTACGTCCAAGAGATTTTTCTGATTCAGTATGTGGATGTACCTACTGGAGAAGGTGCAAAGCTTGACCTACTCTTGGGAAATAAGGGCAGGTGACTGAGGTGTCAGTGGGGGAGCACTTTGGGGCCAGCGACCATAATTATATTAGTTTTAAAATAGTGATGGAAAAGGATAGAGAGGATCTAAAATTCTCGTTAAAGTTCTAAATTGGTGAAAGGTCAATTTTGACGGTATCAGGCAAGAACTTTCAAAAGTTGATTGGGTGCGGATGTTCGCAGATAAAGGGATGGCTGAAAAATTCAAAAAGAAGATAACAAGAGTCCAGAGACAGTATATTCCTGTTAGGGCAAAAGTAAAGGCTGGTAGATGCAGGGAATGCTGGAAGACTAGAGAAATTGAGGTTTTGGTCAAGAATAAAGGGAAGCAGATGTCAGGTATGGATAGCAGAGATTGAGTGAGTCCTTAGAAGAGTGTAAAGACAGAAGGTGTATGGACGCAGAACATAGAACATTACAGAGCAGTACAGGCCCTTTGGCCCTCGATGTTGCACCAGCCTGTGAAACCAATCTGAAGCCTATCCCTCTTACACTATTCCATTTTTATTTATATGATTATCCAATGACCATTTAAATGCCCTCAAAGTTGGTGAGTTTACTACTTTTGCAGGCAGTGTGTTCCAAATCCCTACTACTCTCTGAGTAAAGAAACTACCTTTGACAGCTGTCCTATATCTGGGACACCCGGACCAACCAACCCAACCACCCCGTGGCTCAACACTTCAATTCCCCCTTCCACTCCACCAAGGACATGCAGGTCCTTGGACTCCTCCATCGCCAGACCATAACAACACAATGTTTGGAGGAAGAGCGCCTCATCTTCCGCCTAGGAACCCTCCAACCACAAGGGATGAACTCAGATTTCTCCAGTTTCCTTATTTCCCCTCCCCCCCCCCACCTTGTCTCAGTCAAATCCCTCGAACTCAGCACCGCCTTCCTAACCTGCAATCTTCTTCCTGACCTCTCCGCCCCCACCCCCACTCTGGCCTATCACCCTCACCTTGACCTCCTTCCACCTATCGCATTTCCAACACCCCTCCCCCAAGTCCCTCCTCCCTACCATTTATCTTAGCCTGCTGGACACACTTTCCTCATTCCTGAAGGAGGGCTCATGCCCGAAAGATTGATTCTCCTGCTCCTTGGATGCTGCCTGACCTGCTGCACTTTTCCAGCAACACATTTTCAGCTCTATCTATCACCCCTCAATTTCAAGCTATGACCCTCCTGCAAACCATCACCATCCTAGGAAAAAAGCTGTCAATGTCCACACTATCTAACCCTCTGATTATCTTATAAGTTTCAATTAAGTAATCTCTCAACCATTTTCTCTCTCATGAAAACAGCCTCAAGCCCCTCAGCCTTTCATCATAAGACCTTCCATCCATACGAGGCAACATCCTAGTAAATTTCCTCTGAGCCTTTTCAATGCTTACACATTTTTTCTATAATGCGGTTACCAGAACCGTACACAATACTCCAAGTGCGGCTTTACCAGAGTTTTGTACAGTTGCAGCATGGCTTCATGTCTCCGAAACTCAATACTTCCACCAATGCAAGGTTTGTGAAGGTTTGTAGCTCAGGTTGAGGTTTAGGGTGTAGGTTTACTCGCTGAGCTGTAGGTTTGATCTCCAGATGTTTCATTACCTGGCTAGGTAACATCATCAGTGGTGACTTCCAAGTGAAGCGAAGCTGTTGTCTCCTGCTTTCTATTTATATCTTTCTCCTGGATGGGGTTCCTGAGGTTTGTGGTGATGTCATTTCCTGTTCGTTTTCTGAGGGGTTGATAGATGGCATCTGGATCTATGTGTTTGTTTATGGCATTGTGGTTGGAGTGCCAGGTCTCTAGGAATTCTCTGGCATGTCTTTGCTTAGCCTGTCCCAGGATAGATATGTTGTCCCAGTCGAAATGGTGGGTTTTTTTTTTCATCCGTGTGTAGGGCTACGAGGGAGAGAGGGTCGTGTCTTTTTGTGGCTAGCTGGTGTTCGTGTATTCTGATGGCTAACTTTCTTCCTGTTTGTCTTACGTAGTGTTTGTGGCAGTCCTTGCATGGAATTTTGTAGATGACATTGGTTTTGTCCATGGGTTGTACTGGGTCTTTTAAGTTTGTTAGTTTTTGCTTGAGAGCGTTGGTGGGTTTGTGTGCTACTAGGATTCCGAGGGGTCTCAGTAGTCTGGTTGTCATTTCTGAAACTTCTTTGATGTATGGTAAGGTGGTTAGGGTTTCTGGCTGTGTTTCTGACCAAACACTTGTTCAGCTCCTCTCTCTCCCTATTCCACGCCTGTGGCACAGATAACAAACCAGAGATAACAACTATGTTTGTTCGAGCACTGAACTTCCACCCTAACTTCATAAATGTCTGCCTTAAATCCCCATCCCTTTTCCTCCCGATGTCGTTCGCGCCTATGCGGGCCACCACTTGGGGCTGCTCCCCCTCCCCATCAAGGATCCCAAAACACGATCACAGATATCATGAACCCTAGCACCTGGGAGTAAACACACTAACCATGAATCTCTTTCATTCCCAGAGAACCTCATGTCTGACCCCTGAACTATGGAGGCCCCAGTGACTAATGCTCTGCTCCTCTTGCCCCTTCCTTTCTGAGCAACAGGGACAGACATTGTGCCAGAGATCTGTACCCCATGGATTATCCCTTGTAAGCCGTACCTCCCCCCAACAGTATCCAAAATAGTATACTTGTTATTGAGGGGAATGGCCACAAGGGATTCCTGCACTGTCTGCCAGTTCCCTTTCCATCCCCTGACTGTAACCCATCTACCTTTCTCTTGTACCTGAGATGTAACTGTAATCCCTCACAATATGCCCTCTGCCTCCCGAATGATCCGAAACTCATGCAGCTCCAGCTCTAGTTCACGACCAGTTTTCAAGGAGCTGGAATTGGGTGCACTTCCCACAACCACCTGATGAAGGAGTGACGCTCCGGAAGCTAGTGCTTCCAATAAACCTGTTGGATTATAACCTGGTGTTGTGTGGTTTTTAACTTTGTCCACCTCTGTCCAACAATGGCACCTGCACAACATTTTATTCTTGTTAAGCAGCAGTTGCTGAATTTCAGTGGGAATTCGATGATGCTGAGGGATTCGAGGGTTTGTTGGAGCAGATTTATCATGGATTGAATATAGCTACACATGGTAACGAGACATCAAAACACCAAACACCAAACAAATTCTGAGCGTTTTTTTTTCCCCCATGGAATGGAACACTAACAGTGAAAGATCTGAAACTGATCAACACAGAATATCAGATTTACAAACTGATTTTCGTGTTTAGAGTGTTTGGAGTTTAACGATGCACCACGCAGGGTTTTATCGACATAAACAATGTTGGCCAGAGTGGGAGGAATGAAACCTGAATTTTGCCATTAAGAATATGTTCAAATGATCGTTTAAGGTAAGAAATACCAGAAAATGACTGCGAATGCTCCAAATCTAATTGTTTTCTTTAAAAGTGTTTAAATAGTCATCTCAGGCAGCGACTGTTGACAGAAACAGAATTAATGTCTCCAATCAAATGTGACTCATTCAAATTGAAATTTGTGATCCATTTCTCTCCGTCGGGTTTAGTGTATAAATTGTTTCTTATTTACTCCTCTCGTTGTGATCACTATTACGATAACCCATTTTACCTGTTCCTCAGTTTTAGGTGACTCTTTTCAAAGGGTCACAACATTCGAACTAAGGCCAGATATTGGGATGGGCGACACGACCGTTCTGAATCCTTGGTAAGAACTGAATTTTAAAATCCGAGTCAAAAAAGGGAGCACAATTTAGTAAACCGAACCCAATATTAATCATGAACAATTGAGCTCTCATCGCCCTTGGACTCACAGCTCCGTGCAGGGGAAGGGGCTCGATCAGCAATTAAACCAATGGAGTGTTTGCAGACCTCCTGGTGGGTCTGCTCCTGGGCCGGGCCAAACTGGTCAGAAACAGGTCCAGACATCGGGCCGTGGAGGGGGTCGTTAGGGCCGACTGCCTGCCCCTCTTCCACGGTTACGTTAGAGCCCGGGATGTCTCTGGAGAAGGAGCACGCGGTCTCCACCGACACCCTGGAGTTGTTCAGGGAGAGATGGGCGCCGCAGGGAGTGGAGTGTATTATTTCCCCCTCCCACTCTATTTTGATTTGATCCCTGCCCTCCCCCCTCACTGTTTGATCATGCAGCCCTCTGAGAAGGGCACTGCTTGTCACTGGCCACCCTGGAGTTTCCTTTCCTCCTGGTGGTGGAAATTGAATAAAGATTCGTGCACCTTGTGTCTTTCACTGTGTCTCACACCTGCACACACACAACATGGGTGCTGGGGAAAATATAAGCACCGCTGCAGTTAGGGGGGACTGTGGCGGTAAGAATAAAGTACGGAAACAGGGGATTTCGAGTCTCCACAGTTTAGAACACTGACTCTGTTGGCTATGTAAAACCAGAAGAGTTAGAATCTCCTCAGTCTTAGGGGACTAACATAAAACCAGAAGAGTTAGAATCTCCTCAGTATTAGGGGACTGACAGGTAAAGAGTGTATATATAGAGAGAGCGTGTTTGTAGTGACTGCACGGACATTCTACAGTAGATTTGAATAGTTTGATTACAGCTCGGTTCTCTAAAAGTCAGGAATGAATTCATGCCTGTTCCCTATAGCACAGTTCAACAGAAAGGTGAGAAATACTGAGGCATTTCTCCATATCCCCTCATTAACTATCGTACATATGCAAAGTAAAACTCTTCTTCTGTTAAGTGCCTCATCTGGGAAAACAGAGGATCAGCTCCAAAGGAAAGGGCGATTTCAAAATAGGAATAACTAATTTAACTCCAGCTCCGCACCTACATTCAACTGTGAAAGAAAGATATTCACAATTGTACGGGGACAGTGGAACCAAGTTTTCGCCTGCGGCTGGATTCAAACCAAACCTCACAAATACTTCCATACATACTTGTTCATTTGGATGAAGTATTGCAGGTAGATCGTGCTCCCTCGCAGTTCAGTTTTACACTGATGGATTGTACCTGTTCTGCACTATTTCTGAGTGTTTCTACGCTCATGTCTCATTCAAATGCGCACAATTCCAAATAGATCAATTTTTATAACATTTCAATGATATTGCAAATTTAAGCATAAAATGATTTTGTTCCAACAATAAAATGAATCCTCTGAGTTAATTCCGGATATTTGACATTAGAAAGTGTTGTATTGAATAGATGACTGTTGAAAGGTGACCAATAGGTTACCATGTCACATTGTCAGTCACCGCCTACAGACCAGTGCCCAGAAGTAATCATAGACATTCATTGATTCTCCTACCTGGTACACCAATGATGGCCAGGATCAGGTAATAGAATTTCCTGACACTGTTGAATGTTTCAACCATGTTCATTACGTTTTGAGAAGTTTATTCCTGCCGTCACCGGTGTCTTGGCAATTTTCTCTGAGGTGATGCTTTCACAGATCTTTTCTGTTATAAATTGTGCGATCACATTCAGGTCACATCATCGCCACTCTTCGGCTTATTTTGTAATGAACAAAGAGATGACGATAATGAGCCAATTCCCTTTTGTGATTAAAATTAGTTTGGACTGAAACTCCAAAGCACAATCTAATTATGCTAATTGGCCCAATGAAAGTTGGGAGTTGGATCCTGATGACATTAATGCTGTTGAATCAAATGATTCGTTCGAAAACAACACAATTTTACTGCTAAATGTTCATCCTTTCGTTATGGCCATTCAGTCATTAAGTTGTATGTGGTCAAGACTTTTTCCCTATCTGTCGTTAAGTCTATCTCTCACTCTGTCTCTCTGTAGCTCTCTTCCTCTCCAGCAGTCTGTCTGCATCATTTCATGTTTCCATGTGTCCCTCTCTCTCTCTCTGTCTTTCTGTCTTCCATCAACACCTCTCTGTCGATCAGTCTACCTCGTTGTCTGTTTTTTATTTCTCTCTCTCCCTGCTGGTGTGTCATGTTAGCACTGTGTTTTCTCTTTCTATGTTTATCTCTCTGTCCCTGTCTCCCTCACACTCTCTTGTCGCTCCTCTGTGGCTGGAACTTCCTCTGTAAATGTGATTATTCACTTGCCCAATTAAAACTACAGAATATATGACTAAGAATAACATATTCACAAAAGTTTACTTTTTGAACTAGAATCCGACTACTTCAATGAGGGGCAAAATGAATACATTGCTGTGAATTTGAAATTTTCTTCACATAAAGATCGAAAGGTTCTCAGCGTTCTCTCCTGAGTTATTCGATCCTTTACCTTTCAACACCAACTTATCTTCACTCAGGGCAATGTGGCCTGTCCAGGAGGAAGCTGAGTTGGAGATTCCAACATGAAGATGTCTGACTAAAATGCACACATTACTCCCAGTCTTTTCCCTTCCTTAACTCAACAAACTCATGTTTCGTGGATGACAGCAATGGCCTGGAAAGACCCTTTAATCTCTCCACTGGACACTGACAGGTCGACCCTATCCGCCCACCTGACATGACAAAGGAGCAGGAGTTAGTCAAAGTGAAATCACTGTCAATAACGTTGGCGCATTAAAAAAAACGGACCTTTTTGGGCTAAGAGCAGGATTATTGAAGTGATGCTTCTTTGCAAGTGTCCTTTCTTAAAGAGATTTGTTAAGCAGAGGCTCCATTAGTGTAATGGTCCCTGCTAATGTCACGGCCTCCATTGGTATGATGGTTTACCATTAGTGTCAGTTAGCAACAGGCTCTCTGCTAGGGTTGACTCTTGATTCTAGACCACACAAAGTTCAGTTTTGAAACACACTTTATTCCTCGTCAGCCAGTGAGAGATCCGAGTAACATCAAAGGAGCCTCAGAGCCTCCTTGGGATGGCACTCCTCCACAGATCTCTGAACATTACATGCAAGCAGTATACGTTATATTCCTTATGGGGGTGACCAATACAAATTTCTTAACATCACATGGTTAATCGCTAGTACATCATTAAACAGGTATTTCCCAACCTTACATGACTAATTACTGCTGCCATCCTGTTGCAAATACCATATTGTTCACCTAAGCATGTTACAGGATTCTTCTCATAACCTTGTGTTAATGGGCCAGGATGTGTTTAATAGGAAGCTGTATTGTTGCCATTGTTAGTATTCACATCATCTTGTTACAGAGGAACCTCGATTATTGGAAGGGCACGGGCGGGGAGTATTTCATTTGGTTAATCGAATTCTGGAGAATGGAATGCCAGATAACATAGTTTAGTGATATTGCTGGATAGTCCAATATTCAGATAATCAAATGCCAGATTTCTTTTTTTAGAAATCCGACAGTGTGGAACCAGGCCCTTCTACCCAACAGCAATCCTCTGAAGTTTACCCCACCCAGACCCATTCCCCTACCCTACATTTACTCCTGCCTAATACACCTAACCTACACATCCCTGAACACTATGGGGCAATTTAGCGAGGCCAATTCAACTAACTTGCACATGTTTAGATTATAACAGGAAACCAGAGCAAGTAAAAAAATTGGGTAACACTTCCACAATCCTTTTAGTTATGATATTGCATAATAGACTGGCCTGTGGAAATCTAGGGGATACATCCAATATGGTAAACAAATACTAATTCCCACTTTTTGTTTTAGGTAGGGATCCTACGCAATCAATTAAGACCCTTATGAAATGTTTCTCAAATGCGTGAAGGTGTATTAAAGGTGCTTGTTTTATCACTGCCTGAGATTTTCCAATAACCTGACACATATGATATGTCTGTCAAAACTCAACTACATCCTTGTGTAGTCCAGGTCAGTAAAAATGTTTTTGTATTTTGGCTTGAGTTTTCCTTGCTCCCAAGTGACCTCCTCTTGGTAATTCATGTGTTTCCCTCAGCACCTTTCTATAACCCACCGGTAATACAACTTGATGAAATTCTGTCCATTTCTCATCCATCTGAATATATCATGGTCTCCATTTTCTCATCAAGGCATCATTTTTAAGAGAGTAACATTTGGGCATATACTTAGATTCTTCTGCTATGTACACTTTTTAAAACAAATACCTCAGTTTTTCATCTTTATGTTTAAGTCAGTTAATTTCTCTGAACTAAAAAAGCCACTTTGACCTCCATCTGCCCTTTTTTTTAAAACAATCTGATAATTCTCCCACAGGGATTTCCTGCTACGATACTAACTGCTGTGTAGATGGAAGCTCTGCATGTGCTGTACTCCCCGACTAACACCCTGGAGATGGAACAGCCCGAGGCCCTGTTTATTGTAACTGGTGACTTCAATCAAGCCAATCTAAGGAAGCTGTTGCCCAAGTACCACCAGAACATTACCTGTCCCACCAGGGGCCTGAACATTTTAGACCACTGCTACACCCCTGTGAAAGATACCTACCGCTCCAACCCCACCCTCATTTCAGGAACTCCGACCACAATGCCGTGTTTCATCTTCCGGCCGACAGGCAAAAGCTCAAACAGAAGACCCCTTCATGGATACAGGTCCAGTGTTGGTCGGAGAAGGCAGAGGATCAACTCCAGTGCTGTCTGGAATCAGCTGATTGAGCCATGTTCAAACAGGCCGCAGGTACCTTGGATGACTCCGACACCACCATCACAGACTTTATCAGTAAGTGTGTGGTAGACTGTATACTGAGGAAGTAAAGTCTGGGTGTTTGCCAACAGGAAACCCTGGATGAATCAGGACATACGGAACCTACTAAAAACCAGGCATGAGGCCTTCTGATCAGGAGACTCACTCAAACATAAGGAATCCAAGTATGACCTTCATAGAGCCATTAAGACAGTCAAGGACCAATATTGATCCAAACTAGAGACCCAGACAGACACCTGGCAATTATTGCAAGGATGGAATGACATCACAGGTTCTAAAAAGAGATGGTGCAAGGTAGCAGATGATGACATGTCCCTCCCAGATCGTCTTAACGCCTCCTATGCTTGCTTTGAGCAGACTTTCGGCAGAGAGTAACACCTATTCTGACAAGTCATGACTAACCTATCCCAGCAGTCACTGCATCGGAAGTCAGATCAGTTTTCCTTCGTGTAAATCCAAGGAAAGCGATGGTACCAGACAGGGTACCAGGCCATGCACTCAGAACATGTGCAGATCAATTGGTAGAGGTCTTCTTGGACATCTTCAACCTCTCCCTGTACCAGGCCACTGTCCCTGCCTGTTCAAGAGGGCCAACATCATCCCTCTGCCTAAGAAGTCTCGTGCAGCATGTCTCAATGACTACCACCCAGTGGCCCTAACTTCAGTGGGCAGGAGGTGCTTTGAAAGTCTGGTCATGGCATTAGTCAACTCCAGCCTCCCCACTACTCTTGACCCATTCCAATTTGCCGGTTGGACCAACAGATCCACATCAGATGCCATATCACTTGCCCTTCACTCCTCCCCAGAACATCTTGACCCCAAGGACAGCTAATGTAAGAATCTTACACATTGACTACAGTTCAGTCTTCAACACTATTATCCCCTCAAGACTGATGACTAAACTTTAGTGATCTCGGACTAAGTCCCACTCTCTACAACTGGATCCTCAGTTTCCTGACCCACAGGTCACTATCAGTGAAGACTGGGAACAATATTTCATCCTCGCTAACACTCAACACTGGAGCCTGCCAGCAGTGCATACTCAGTGCATACCCCGACTGTAATCATTGTAAAGCTGCAACTGTGTCGCCAAATACCAGACTAATGCCATTTACAAGTTCACTGATGACACCACCGTTGGTCAAATCGCAGATGGTGATGAAACAAACTACAGATGGGAGGTCAAAGACCTAGAAAAATGGTGTACTGAGAACAACCTCGCTCTCAATGCTGGCAAAACCAAGGAACTCATTATTGACTTTCGACGGGATGTTACTCATGCCCCCCAACACATTAACAGCACAGAGGTGGAATGAGTGGACAGTGTCAAGCTCCTGGGAGTAGTCAACCACAATAAAATATCTTGGACTCTTCATGTATGGATGCACGAGTTACAAAGGCCCAACAATGTCTCTTCTTCCTCAGGCAGTTGAGAAAATTTGGCATGATGGTGAATACTCTTACCAACTTTTATAAGTGCACCATCAAGAGCATTCTGTCTGGATGTATCACTACCTGGTATGGTGACTGTATCATTCAAGATCGGAGACAGTTACAGAGAGTGGTGAACTCGGCCCAGACAATCACAAAGGCCAACCTCCCATCTATAGAATCCATCTACCAGGCCTGAGGTCAAGGAAAGGCCACCAGCATTCTCAAAGATCTATCCCACCCTGGCAATGTTTTTCTACAACCTCTACCATCGAGGAGAAGGTGCAAAAACCTGAACACATGCACCAGACGGATCCGAAACAGCTTCTACCCTGCTGTTATTAGAATACTGAATGGACTCACAAACTCTTAGCATTTGCCTGTACCTGTGTGTTTGTTTTTGCCACTGTTTACCTATTATTTGCTTATCAATGCTATTTAACTATGTGATCTGCCTGTATTGCTCACTAGAGCAAAGCTTTTCACTGTGCCTTGGTACACGTGATAATAAATTAAATTCAAATTCAATTCAATTCAGTACTTCAACTTCATTTTGCTTATTCTTTGTTTATTCCTGCTTCAAACTGTGGCTATGTGACCCTGTTATCACACAGTCAGGAAACATCTCAGGATACACTTCCTGTAATATCTCAGTTTCTTGATTTTGTATTGGCTTTTCAACCACAGTAAGCAGCACACCCACCCATGATCCAGCGAGATTGTCAAGGTCAAGTGGTATTCCTGGAGCTGAGAGTTTCTCCAGTATTCCTACCACCACTTCTTCACTTTTCACCTGACACTCCAATCTTACTTTACATAATGGAACACTTCTCATCTCACCATGACTTCCATGGAGTACCACTATTTCAGGCAACAGTCTTCCTGAATTACATATCTCCTCATCTCTCAATATCAAAGATTGACGTGATCCCATATCTTTTAAAATTGCGATTTCTTTACCTGCTGCTCCTGACATACCCTCACAAATAGATGATTTAAGAAGATCGGACACTTTCTTCTCAACCAACCCCTGACTGGGCTACACATTCTGGTGCAGCTTTTTATTTTCCACTGGGTTTTTCTTTACCACTCAAACAAAATTCCCTGGCTTCTCCTGTTTTCCTCCATCTGTCTCCCCAGTGCTTTTTCTAAAGCACCAGGGCTGCGATTTAATGTGGCAGTGAAAACCCCTGAGTCTTTTAACTTCTCTTTCCTTTTCATGGGTTTCCTTTTTACCCCCTGATAAATTGTCTTTATGATATTTAACGAGATCTGCTTTTCCCTTAACACCTGAGTATTTCTCTTTGTCCCAATCTCTGTTCCTCACAGACTGAAATTGATGTCGGAAGCCAAACTCAGATTCATGAGTCAACTTATAATGATTGGCCATTTCAGCTGCTGATCTTGCCATTTTAAGTGTCTGTTCTTCCACGTGAGTTCTCAATACCTGAGGAAATGAATTTTTGAACTCCTCCAAAATGGGCGACGAAGAGCATCATATTTGATCTATTTTAATTGCCCTTTTAAGTTGACTTTCCTCTTAAAATGCCAACTTTGGAAGTTCAAATTCATTCCCTTTCTGCTCTTCTCTCTCTTTCTTCTGCTAGGGCTTTCCTATCCTTTTCATTTTTCCTGGCCTTTAATTGTAATTTGAACTGTTTCATTTTCTTTTCTCATTCTTGTTGTTCTGCCAGGGCTATCCTTTGCTTTCCATGTGCCTCTAATTCAAGCTGCTTCATTTGCAATTACATTTAAGCCATTATCAAAGATTCTAAGAGCATGTCCTACAATCTTAAATGCTGTTGTATCACAGACCCCTGCATCCCCAACTCCATCTTGCTTGCCAATTTCAATGGCTTTACCTTGCTCACTTTTTGTAAAACTTCCAAAGGCATTTTGTCCACCCCAGAAAACACACAGTGGCTGAAAGAGTCATAATTGCACAAAGCACACCCTATTTAAACCAACCCAATTCAACACCCGAAACTAAAGACACAAACAACTACCACTTGCTGCCTTTGAGTGCAACAATCCTAAACCAGGTCAGCCAATGTCACCTGACCTGTACATCTTTGGACGGGGAGAATACCGGAGCACTTGGAGGAAACCCCTGCAGACGCTTGGAGAACGTGCAAACTCCACACAGACAGTTGCCCGAGGCTGGAATCAAACCTGGGTCCTGGTGCTGTGAGGCAGCAGTGCTAACCACTGAACCACCATGCCACGCCCAAATGTGAAGTGCCATACTCCAGATGCCATGCAACTGGTCAAACTACTCAATGTGAAGCAAAACACAATTGTATTTTAACAATGGTGTTTACGTAAAACAAGGAAAGGTGAATTTGGGAAACAAAAACTTAATGATTGGATATCTAAATGAAATAATTGATACAGTGCCTGTTACTAATTAACTGTGCCAATATAGTATCCACAAACACCTCTCTTGGCAAAAAAGCAAATTCAAACACAGATTCTCACATGCAATTCTCTAATCCAGGAGGAAAGAAACATCAAGAGAAAATCAGAGAAAGTAACAGCTCGGAGACATTCACTGAAACTCTATTTTTGGGGCCACTCTTTTGACAACCCAATGCTTCTGCTCTAAACTAAACCTAAAAACTAAAAAAACACAGACATCCTGATCTATGAGAGTTGGCCACACCCATGTTTCCATTGTCCCAATTTTACAAATCACCTCAAGGCCTCACAAATTGTTTACTTTCTTAGAGACAGCTCTCTACCTCTCTCTTGCAATTGCTCTTCAGAAGAAAATCCTGGTCAAAATAACCTCATAAAGTGACAGTATCGTTATAATCATCATTATTCAACATCAGAATTCCAGATTATTATTGAATTAAGTTCCACATCTACCATGGTAGACATCGAACCCAGCTGCCCATGTTCCTGAATTAATAGTCTCGTGATAAGACTGTGAGGCCATTGTCTTCAATCTTTCGTTTTAACCTGTATCTACAGAAGCAATCTCTGATACTAAGCAATGGTACAATGTTTGGGTCTCCTCGTTCAAGCTGCATACAATTCTGGTGGTTTCTTTGGAAAGTGCTGGTTAAACTGTGGAGCTTTCTAGCCCCAGTGTGTTCTCCAAATCTCGGATCATGCTCTCGGTTCACAAGTAGGAAGCCAAGGAGAGGAGCTTGGGGTGGGAGCCTGGACATCAGGCAGGAAGCTTTGCTGCATCCCCGATAAAGTATGCGATTTCTAAACTGGAAGTGGTAATCACCAATGTTTCATGGATTCAGGTTTTGTTTGGGTAAAGGCTGTGGTTTCCAGTCTTGAACAGGTGTGGAGGTGAGGAGTCCATGCTAAATGTTGAAGTTCTTCTGATTGCAGTGAGTATCCAAACTGGGACACTGCTGAATATCTTCTTAATTCAGATAATCAACAGAATGCCGTCTGTACAAAGCAAGGTCATTAGTTTAATAAAGTAAAGCACCTTGAAGCAATTCTGTCCAGCAACACAGAGGTTAAAGCTTCTGAATGACAGACAGACAGACAGAAAGCTGAAAGAAATCTGTGATGTTACTCTTTGCCATATCTGCCAGCTTCATGCTGGTATATTTTATATTTCTGTAATACTGGTTACACCTTGGGTTCCACTGCTAATTATCTCTTTGTACAAGTTGATTTTTTTGCTGCAGAACCTAAGTTGCTGCACAAATGCAGTGGTTAGCACTGCTGCCTCATAGCACCAGGGACCTGGGTTTGCTTCCAGCGTTGGGTGGGTGTCTGTGTGAAGTTTGCACATTCTCCCTATATTGTGTGGGTTTCCTCCGAGTGCTCTGGTTTCCTCCCACAATCCAAAGATGTGCAGGTTAGGTGAATTGGTCATGTTAAATCGCCTATAGTGTTCAGGAATGCATCGGCCAGGTGCATGAAGCAGGGTAAATGTATGAGAATAGGGTTGGGGAATCAGTCCGGGTGAGTGGCTGTTCAGAGGGTCAGTGTGGACTTGTTGGGTTAAAGGGCCTGTTTCTACACAGTAGGGATTCTATGAAATGCATTTATTTATGTGGTGACAAAGAATAGTTTCAGAGACCAGTTAAATTATGCAGTGAAATATCCTCTGATAACATTTATTCAATTGATGAATAAATCCAAGTGACTCAGAGCCAACGTTGGATGCAGCAGATAATGGAACGAGGAGTCCACGTGAGGAATGGACTGAAAGGAGAAGGAGGAGCAGCAACATGATAACACTCCTTTCCTCATGGGCAAGGACTGACTCCATCTGAGGGGCAAAATGAAAGAGACTGGAGGGGTAAAGTCAGTGTAAAGGGCTGTTAGTAATCAGCAACAATTAGTAGGAAGTGGGACAACAAAAGAATAACTGAAAGAGGAATCAGACGTGGGTAGAAAGAATTCATCCCAAGCAATCAATTCTCTAAGTGACTGGATATAAAAATAAATGATCTGGAGGAAAGCATCATCGTTCACTGCTGTTCCCTCTCTGGCCTGCTATGACACACTCCTGTACACTCTGACTCACAAAACTGTCTGATCCATACCTCTGGGCAAAAGCAAAAAACACGAGAGGTTTCCTGTTATGAAAGCTGAATAATATACTGGAAAAAGATCTGTGTCTTTGGATTACGAACATATCTTTAGAAACACTTTACTTTGTTTCTCCATTCACTCTGGCCTGATACATAATATCACTCCCTTTCTTTATTCATTTCTTTCCATACATTAGGGATAACGTTACGGATGTACTTAGGGAGGATATTCCCTGGGAATATATCCAGGGAAGCTATTTGATGGAGCTGAGAAATTAAAAAAGGGATAATCACATTAGGTGGATTATACTTTAGACCCCCAATAGTCAGCAGGAAATTGAGAAACAAATTTGCAAGAAGATCTCAGTTACCTGTAAGAATAATAGGGTGGTTATGGTAGGGGTTTTTAGTTTCCAAACGTAGACTGGGTCTGCGATATAGTTAGGGCTTGTATAAAGAGGAACTTTCAAAGCGTGTAGAAGAAAATTTCCTGAAACAGTATGTGGATATAAGTATGAGAGAAGGTGCAAAATCTGATTTATCCTTGTGAAATAAGGTACAGCAGGTGACTGAGGTATCAATAAGAGAGCACTTTGGGCCAGTGACCATAATACTATTTGTTCCAAAATAGTGATGGAAAAGAATAGAACGGATGTAAAAGTTAAAACTCTAAATTGGAGGAAGGGTAATTTTTATGGTATTAGGCAAGAACTTTCAAAAGCTGACTGGGGGCAGATGTTCACAGGTAAAGGGACGGCTGGAAAATTGGAAAGCCTTCAGAAATGAGATAATGGGAGTCTAGAGACAGTATATTCCTGTTAGGGTGAAGGGCAAGACTGGTAGGTGTATGAAATCATGAATGACTAGAGAAATTGAGGTTTTGGTCAAGGAAAAGTAGGAAGCATACGTATAGACAGGAGCGATCGAGTGAATCCTTACAAGGGTCTAATGGCAATAGGAGTATACTTAAAAGGGAAATCAGGAGGGCAAAAAGGGGACATGAGATAGCTTTGGAAAATAGGGTTAAGGAGAATTCAAAGCGATTCCACAAATATATTAAGAACAAAAGGGTAAGACAACAGGACCCCTTAAAGATCAGCAAGGCAGCCTATTGTAGAACCGCAGGAGATGGGGACATACTGAACGAGTATTTTGCATCGATATTTACTGTGGAGAAGGACATGGAAGATAAAGAGCATGGGGAATAAATAGCGGCATCTTGAAAAATGTCCACATGACAGAGGAGGAGGTGCTGGATATCTTAAAAATGCATAAAGTTGGATAAATCCCCGGGACCTGATCAGGTGTAACCGAGAACTCTGTGGGAAGCCAGGGAAGTGATTGCTGGGCCCCTGCTGGGATATTTGTATCATCAATAGTCACAGGTGAAGTGCCAGAAGACTGTGGGATACCTTACTTGGTGCCACTATTTAAGAAACATGGCAAGGACAGGCCAAGGGACTATACACCAGTGAGCCTGACATTGGTGATGAGCAAGTTGTTGGAGGAAATCCTGAGGAAGAAGATTTACATATATTTGGAAAGGCATTATAAATTGGGGAGTGATAGATATAGGACAAATGTCAGTGGTAGTTTCTTTACCCAGAGTGTAGTAGGAGTGTGGAATGCACTGCCTGCAACTGTAGTAGATTTGCCAACTTTAAGGGCATTTAAATAGTCATTGAATAAAAAGTGGATGAAAATGGAATAGTGTAGGATAGATAGCCTTCAGATTGGTTCCACGGGTCAGAGCAACATCAAGAGCCAAAGGGCCCGTACTGCGCTGTAATGTTCTATGTTCTATTTGCCAGGACTGCTCAGGAGTAGTCAACATGGCTTTGTCTCAATTCCTTGATTGAAATTTTTTGAAGAAGTAACAGAGAGGATTGATAAGGTCAGAGCGGTGAACATGACTTCAGTAAGGTGTTTGACAAATTCCCTCATGGTAGATGGTTAGCAAGGTTTGATCACATGGAATACAGGGAGAACTAGCCATTTGGATACAGAACTGGCTTGAAGGTAGAAGACAAAGGGTAGTTGTGGAGGTTGTTTTTCAGACTGAAAGTCTGTGACCAGTGGAGTGCCACAAGGATGGGTGCTGGGTCCACTACATTTTGTCATTTATATAAATGATTTGGATGCGAACACAGGAGGTACAGTTAGTAAGTTTGCGAATGACAGCAAATTGGAGGTTCAAGTCATAGAGTCATAGAGATGTACAGCATGGAAACAGACCCTTCGGTCCAACCTGTCCATGACGACCAGATATCACAACCCAATCTTGTCCCACTGGCCAGCACCCGGCCCATATTCCACCAAACCCTTCCTATTCATATACCCATCCAAATACCTCTGAAATGTTGCAATTGTACCAACCTCCACCGCATCCTCTGGCAGCTCATTCCATACACGCACCACCCTCTGCGTGAAAATGTTGCCCCTTAGGTCTCTTTTATATCTTTCCCCTCTCACCCTAAACCTATGCCCTCTAGTTCTGGACTCCCCGACCGCAGAGAAAAGACTTTGTCTATTTAGCCTATCCATGCCCGTCATAATTTTGTAAACCCATATAAGGTTACCCCTCAGCCTCCGATGCTCCAGGGAAAATAGCCCCAGCCTGTTCAGCCTCTCCCTATAGCTCAAACCCTACAACCCTGGCAACATCCTTGTAAATCTTTTCTGAACCCTTTCAAGTTTCACAACACCTTTCTGATAGTAAGGAGACCAGAATTGCATGCAATATTCCAACAGGGGCCTAACCAAAGTTCTGTACAGCCGCAACATGACCTCCCAACTCCTGTACTCAATACCCTGACCAATAAAGGAAAGCATACCAAACGCCTTCTTCACTATCCTATCTACCTGCGATTCCACTTTCAAGGAGCTATGAACCTGCACTCCAAGGTCTCTTTGTTCAGCAATACTCCCTTGGACCTTACCATTAAGTGCTGCTAAGATTTGCTTTCCCAAAATGCAGCACCTCGCATTTATCTGAATTAAACTCCATCTGCCACTTCTCAGCCCATTGACCCATCTGGTCCAGATCCTGTTGTAATCTAAGGTAGCCCTCTTCGCTGTCACTACACCTCCAATTTTGGTGTCATCTGTCAATTTACTAACTGTACCTCTTATGCTCGCATCCAAATCATTTATGTAAATGACAAATAGTAGAGGGCCCAGCACCGATCCTTGTGGCACTCCACTGGTCACAAGCCTCCAGTCTGAAATACAACACTCCACCACCACCCTCTGTCTTTTACCTTTGAGCCAGTTGTGTATCCAAATGGCTAATTCTCCCTCTATTCCATGAGATCTAACCTTGCTAATCAGTCTCCCATGGGGAACCTTGTCAAACGCCTTACTTAAGTCCATATAGATCACATCTACTGCTCTGCCTTCATCAATCTTCTTTGTTACTTCTTCAAACAACTCAATCACGTTTGTAAGACATGATTTCCCATGCACAAAGCATGTTGACTATCCTAAATCAGTCCTTGCCTTTCCAAATACATATACATTTTGTCCCTCACGATTCCCTCCAATAACTTGCCCACCACTGAGGTTAGGCTCACAGGTCTATAGATCCCTGGCTTGTCTTTACCGCCCTTCTTAAACAGTGGCATCACGTTAGCCAACCTCCAGTCTTCCGGCACCTCACCAGTGACTATCGATGATACAAATATCTCAGCAAGAGGCCCAGCAATCACTTCTCTAGCTTCCCACAGAGTTCTCGGGTACACCTGATCAGGTCCGGGCAATTTATCCATCTTTAACCGTTTCAAGACATCCAGCTCTTCCTCCTCTGTAATTTGGACACTTTGCAAGCTGTCACCATCTATTTCATGACAGTCTATATCTTCCATGTCCTTTTTCAGAGTAAATACTGATGCAAAATATTTATTTAGTACCTCACCCATTTTCTGTGGCTCCACACAAAGGCCGCCTTACTGATCTTTGAGGGGCCCTATTCTCTCCCTAGTTACCCTTTTGTCCTTCATATATTTGTAAAAACCCTTTGGATTCTCCTTAATTCTATTTGCCAATGCTATCTCATGAGCTCTTTTTGCCCTCCTGATTTCTCTCTTAAGTATACTCCTACTTCCTTTATACTCTTCTAAGGATTCACACGATCTATCCTGTCTATACCTGACATATGCTTCCTTCTTTTTCTGAACCAAACCCTCAATATCTTTAGTCCTCCAGCATTCCCTATACCTAACAGCCTTCCCTTTCACCCTGACAGGAATATACTTTCTCTGGATTCTTGTTATCTCATTTCTGAAGGCTTCCCATTTTCCAGCCGTCTCTTTACCTGCGAACATCTGCCCCCAATCAGCTTTCAAAAATTCTTGCCTAATACCGTCAAAATTGGCCTTTCTCCAATTTAGAACTTTAACTTTTAGATCTGGTCTATCCTTTTCCATCACTATTTTAAAACAAATAGAATTATGATCGCTGGCCCCAAAGTGTTCCCCCACTGACACCTCAGTCACCTGCCCTGCCTTATTTCCCAAGAGTAGGTCAATTTTTCACCTTCTCGAGTAGGTACATCCACATACTGAATGAGAAAATTGTCTTGTACGTACTGAGTTTCGAAGACTGAGAGGGGATCTGATTGGGACATATAAGATTATTAAAGGAGTGGACACTCTGGAAGCAGGAAACATGTTTCAGAAGATGAGTGAGTGCCGAACCAAAGGACACAGCTTAAAAATATGGGATATTCCATTTAGGACAGCGTTGAGGAGAAACTTCTTCACCCAGAGAGTGGTGGCTGTGTGAAATGCTCTGCCCCAGAGGGCAGTGGAAGCCCAGTCTCTGCTTTCATTTAAGAAAGAGTTGGATAGAGCCCTCAAGGATAGTGGAATCTCAGGTTATGGAAATAAGGCAGGAACAGAATACTGATTAAGGATGATCAGCTATGATCATATTGAATGGTGGTGCAGGCTCGAAGGGCACAATGGCCTACTCCTGCACCTATTGTCTATTGTCTTAACAAATTCTTCTCCATCTAAACCTTTAACACTATGGCAATCCCAGTCGATGTTTGGAAAGTTAAAATCCCCTACCATAACTATCCTATTATTCTTACAGATAGCTGAGATCTCCTTACAAGTTTGTTTCTCAATTTCCCTCTGACTATTGGGGGGTCTATAATACAATCCCAATAAGGTGATCATCCCTTTCTTATTTCTCAGTACCACCCAAATAACTTCCCTGGATGTATTTCCGGGAATATCCTCCCTCAGAACAGCTGTAATGCTATCCCTTATCAAAAATGCCATTCTCCCTCCTCTCTTGCCTCCCTTTCTATCCTTCCTGCAGCAATTGTATCCTGGAACATTAAGCTGCCAGTGGACAGTGAAGTTATTGAGTTCAATCCAGGCAAATGTGAGGTGATGCATTTTGGGAAGTCTAATTCTAGAGCGAATTGTACAGTAAACGGAAGAGCCTTGGGATAAGTTGATGGGCAGAGAGATCTGGGTGTTCACGTCCATTGTACCCTGAAGGTTGTTGCACAGGTGGATAAGTGGTCAAGGAGGCATATGGTATGCTTGCCTTCATCAGACGGGGTATTGAGTATAAGAGGTGGCAGGTCACGTTAAAATTGTACGAGACATTGGTTTGACCGCATTTAGTGTTTACGGTTCTGGTCACCACATTACCAAAAGGATGTGAACACTTGGGAGAGGGGGCAGAGAGGGTTTACGAGGATGTTGCCTGATATGGAAGGTGCTAGCTATGAAGAGAGATTGAGTACATTAGGATTGCCTTCATTAGAAAAAAAAAGATTGAGGGCGGACCTGATTTTTAAACATGACAGCTTACTCATGTGTCTCACATTATCTCTCAACAGTTAGATAGTGGATTAAAAAAACACAGTGCAGGTTATTACTTTCTCACTCACTTTTGTGTTCAGCTTGTAGACGACTTAGATGGTGGTACTCCTGTAAAGATGAAGTGAAAATCTTGTAAAACCAAGGAATCTCAGCAAATGGAGGTTTGCTCAAATTTCAGGAGGGTGGTTCTCTCTAAACTCAATGGTGGCGAATGTTAATGTGGGATATAGGTGAATTAATGTTACTTCTGCAATTCTGCAATTCCATTTTACAAAGTAAAATGAACTCACACCAGTGTGTAATTGTTTTAGCCACGAGCTGAGTCAACAAGAATGGAAATGATGTGGAGGAAATATATAATTGTTTTTGTATTAGCTCAAATTGTATGTCAAAATGAGATGTGCCAGCAAAACAATGGTAGACGTTACGGGCAAATAGATAAGATGTTGTGAGGGGATGAAGTTAAGCTAGATACGGCTGTACAAACAGTAGGTATAAACATCTGCTTCCCACTTTTACAAAAACACAGGAACAAACCCCAATTAAAAGGGTCATAGGGATCAGAATGGCCTCGGGAAAGGCACAGATGAAGGGGGTAGATAATGATGAAGAAAGAATATGCCTAACGATGACCTACAGCAGGATGAGGTCAAACAGCCTTGTGAGGCCAGAAATAAGCATTTTGTCACAGACAAGGCCGGATAAGGCAAGAGATAAACAGGGGTAATGGGGGTCGGTCTTAGGGAAGTGGACGATGTAAGCAGGGGAGGAGCGATGTAAAACAAAAGACATCAAATCATATAAATATTATGTATGAATTGAACTTGGTGTGTGTATGTCCTCTACCTTATAGGCACTGGACATCTCACCCACTTGCAACTGTAAAACAAAGGACACTGCTGATTCAGATTTTGTCTCGGACTGCAATTATTGATGTGTGTGAGCTTTGTCTCTCACATTAAGACAGTCATTTCTTGAATTTACTGTGGCTTCGTTTCATGATGTAGCTGTTTATTACTTTGGATTCTTGAATCCTTGACTGGTTTATTGGCTTTTGATGGGATTCTCCATCTGCAAGTAGCACCTTGGCATTTTTACGAAGTCAACAACTAAATAGTTTCCTTGTCAAATGACATTCAAACTTTAAATGTCTTTTCCAACCAGAGGGGTGTTGTGTTTAACATTGGTGTTTGAGTCAGCCAGTGTAGTTTCACTAAAAGGTTATCATGGTACAGTGTGAGTTTATAGTATCCATTTGCCTTACAGGCATCTTACATTTCAAGATTTTCCCTCATCCATAGTGAGAGAGAGAGAGACGTTTACTACAATGTTGTTGTTACTTTGTTATTCGCTAATTAGTTCCAGGGAATTCATCCTGTTTTACACGAATGTTCACGTTTACTTTGCTTTTTATTTGGAACTGACAATTAACTGGAGTTCAGAATAATTAGGAACATACAACTTGAGCAGCCATTTTTTAAAAAATTGTTTCTGCTCAAATTTTCCAAGTATTAACTAACAGTCCATGACTTACAAAGGAATGAATATGCAACTGACAGATTTGCTGATGAGACAAAGAAGGGTTAAAAAATTAACCTAAGAGGACATTGGGATGCTATGGAGAAATATAGGTTAAGTGAGTAGTCAAAGACCTGACAAATAGAGTTTTACGTGGATAAATGTGAAGTTATCCATTTGACAGGAAGAAAAGCAAAGGTTTTTTTTAATGGGGGAGATTTCATTTTAAAAAATCTCCTACTGTAATGCTGTGGGATCAGAGTGTAACAGCACATGAATCACAAAGTGCTAGTATATAGGTACAGTAAGCGAATAAATGTTTTCATTTTATCATGGGGAATTTAAACACAAAAGTGGAGAGCACCGGTGAGCCTATATCTTGAATGCCCTATTTCCTATTGGTCACCCTGTTTAAGGAAGGAAGTAAATACATTGGAGGCAGTTCGGAAAAATGTTGACCAGAATGATACCTACTGAGTGACTTGTCGTACAAAGGAAATTTGGATAGACTAGGCTTGGGTCAGTTTGTGTTTATGGGAGGAGGAGGAAACTTGATTGAAATAAGATGTTTCCTCTGACAGAAGAGACGAGAATGAAGGGTTACTGTCTAAATGTCAGTGGTTGTCCTTTTAAAACAGATGAAGTGATTTTTTGTTATCTCAAAATGTGGAATATCTGAAAAGTCATTAAAGCAGAGCTATGGGATATTTTAAAGGCAAAGATAAATAGATTCTTGTTGAGAGAGGGGTGATGGAAAGTTTTCAGGGTAGGCAGGGATGTGG
Source organism: Chiloscyllium punctatum (assembly GCF_047496795.1). Lineage (NCBI taxonomy): Eukaryota > Metazoa > Chordata > Chondrichthyes > Orectolobiformes > Hemiscylliidae > Chiloscyllium > Chiloscyllium punctatum. The sequence goes on from NC_092767.1 coordinate 31,907,842, forward strand.
ATTTAAAGTTACAATTAGATGAGACATACCCATGTTGAATATCTAAATCATCCCGGTTTATATGGGATGTGGTAGGTTGATTAAAATGCTAAATTGGAGTTTCAAGATGAAGTTTCAACAAACACGTTTCTCATGTTGAAATCCTCAATCTTCAGAGATTTTTCCAGTGGTTGAATTTTTCAAGTGTTTGTTTAAAATCAATGAATTTGCGCTGTAACACCAATTGCAGATATGCAAACTGTGACATTCCCAAGGCACAAGAGATTCCAGTAATGAAGGAGGTGATCACAAGTTTTAGTCCAATGTGTGACTTAATTAAGCTTCATCCAGAACACAACAATGTGAAAGAAAATTTGTGCCACTTCCTGGAAGTTCTCTGGTGGGGCTTCTGTATGAGGACATGCCAGAGCAATGCAACAAACACCAGCCCACAGCAGTCACATGAACAAAGTTGCTTTAATATGTCTATAATGTTTGCATTTTGCTGAGAGATTAGGGATTTTGTTTGCTTAGAAAAATAACTGCATCAATTCAAAACATTCAGAAGTGGTCAGTGGAAAAGTGCTTGTCCATTCAATGTTCAGATCTCAATTTGTAGTTGAACATTTAGATTGCTGAACTCTGAAACAAGGACAAATATATTGAACAATTAGGGTTCCAATCTCCTCCGCCCCCTTCATTGTGCCTGTGGTGTCTCTCAAATCCCCTTTGAAAGTTTTAAAGAGAAACCTATTGTTTTCCATTGTCCCGCTACTTCTGGAAGTTGGTCTATTTCACTAAAAGGGTTGATCAAAGAATGTGATCCTGAATCCCTGAGTATCCAGCAATTTCATACCAGCCGTCAGCCAATTGTGGACACAAGACCTAGTGTTTTTTCATGACTAATTTCAGCTGTGGACACTGTGAAAAACCTGGAAACCTAATGTCTCCAGGGACAGTTGCAGTGATCACAAAGTAAGTTTGCTCCAATTTGTGGACAAATGATCCTTGATTCAGAATTCAAAGACGTGAAAGGATATTGCTGGAGAGCTGTTGTTTAGATTGTTCAGGGGCTTCCTCTTGAAAGCATGTGACAGCAGTGCAACAAACACCTTTACAGACCAGACCACAGCAATCGCACTAATTTTGTATCTCTAGTGCTTGCTTTGTTCCTCCAGATTGAAGCTCTTATTTAACGAGAACAACAGAAAGGATCCGAATAAAACCCGAAAGAACTGCAAATGCTGAAAATCAGAAAGAAAAACAGAGTTGCTGGAAAAGCCATTGCTGTAAAGCATCCAAATCTCTTCAGTGAAATGGTTCCCCTTCCTCAGCCCGGCCCTGAACGGTTTATCTCCCATTGACCTCTCTGTCTATACTGCAAGGAAAAATCCCTTCTCCCAGACATTCTCTGTCTCGCCCCTTACCTGCACTCTGCTTTCTTGCAAACCAGTTATCTAAGTTTGACACAAAAAATCACCAACTAATGCAGTCATCCTTCTGCAGTGTGAGCAGTTTTACAAAAGCAGCTGAATAAGAGCTGCAATATTGAATCCAAATCCTTCAGCCATTCCAACAGCTGGTACATAATTGTAGATGGAGGCAAATGCTGATTTCAGTGACTAAACTTGTCTGTTCAATTGCAGGCCTGGTAAACTTTACAGTTTAAACTGCGATGGAGATGGTAAACCGTTCCATCCAAATCTAAGGCGGTCACAAAAAAGGATGTTTAATACAATATGTGACCATGATGTTGCTTCATTCCGAGTACAAGAAAGTGAAAGTAAATTGCTGGTGGGCTAGCAGTTATGGTAAGATAACGTAGGGATTCCTCATGAAAACATCACACAGCAATGCAGAGAATACCATTCCCAACCATAGCATGCCTCTCTATTATCTACATTATTCTTCGGGTCAGAGAGTTTTTTTTCAAAACAGACAGTTTTCGAAGAGAACATCAAAGAAGCCTGAATTCAAAATTGCTTGCCTTTCAGAATTCAAATTTGGGTTACTTGTGCCTGATCATTTTAGTCACTTAAAATGAATATATTCAAGAAATGTGCTTCCCATTACTCTCTCACCCTTATCACCAGCTATTGTGTCTATCAAACCTATGAAAGGGGTTGAAGAACAAAATCAGTACTGTTTGATCTGGATTGTGAGAAGTTTAACAAAAGCAGATGAACTCAAGCTGAACCCAACACTGAATCCAGAGTCTTCAGCCATTCAGGCAGCTGGCACTCAGTCGTATCTGGAGGCAAATGCTAACTTAAGGACTTAATTTATCTTGTCTAACCAGTTGTAGGCATGGTAAGGTTAACAATCCAAACTGCAAGGGATAGAGAAAATAGTTCTCCATGATTGTTTGCAATAACGAGAAAATATGTTTGATCTTTTGTATAATTCGTACTTCATTTGATAATATATTCTCAAAGGCAGTTACTGGAGAACACAGAGTTCCTGTGAAGTTATGTGGATATTTCCTTCTGCATCCAGGAACCATGTAGCAAACCTCATTCCAGGCCCTAGTTACCCCAGTAAGTTTAACACATAAAATACGTATGACATCCAGAAGTTGGAAGGTGGTGTTCTTTCTCACACAGCGTCATTTGCAGTCATAATTTAAAGAATTCTCATGAAGCCCTGCTGCTTGAACTGAGAGTTGGAGTCAAACATGACGATTGACAGCACCAAAGGTGGCATGCTACTGACAGTCGCTAATACAGAAGTTGCTGCCTGGTCACAAACCATTATTGAAATGGCATGATCCCAGGAACTAACAGAAACAGTCTAGATTAGAGTGGTGCTGGAAGAGCACAGCAGGTCAGGCAGCATCTAAGGAGCAGGAGAATTGACATTTCGGGCAAAAGCCCTTCATCAGGAATCAACAGAGTAAAGGCAGAGCAGCGACCCTTTCTTTTCTGCCATTAGTGGGGGGTATTGCTGAGCCTGTCCTAAAGACATTTGCAGGCCAAACCCCACTGTGGGAGTTGAGGAGTTCTATTATTCACAACTCAGACTGACACGAGTGGCTCTCAGTTGGTGACTTCATTTGCCCCCCACTGATAAGATAATATAATGGTGCAGATGGGAGTTGGGCTTTCCTCCTGAACTCCCCTCCACTTGGCCTGACTCATGGCAATCTTGGCAAATGCCAGTTGACTTGGAAAATTCAACCCTTTATGTACAGACAGTCCCAAAGGTCTTCATTGGAGACATTGGAAAATTGGTTGCCTACTCTCTATTTGGGCCTAGAGTTCTTTAGTTGAGATATTTCAAGACGTTGCAACAAGTATAAAGCATTGAAGAAATGAATTTGTTGCATCGTATCTCCCTTTCTTTGCCTCCACACTCCAGCCTCACGATCTTGTCTTTCAAACAGCCAATGAAGCTTTTAGAACATAGAACATAGAACAATACAGCACAGAACAGGCCCTTTGGCCCACGATGTTGTGCCGAACATTTGTCCTAGCTTAAGCACCCATCCATGTACCTATCCAAATGCCGCTTAAAGGTCGCCAATGATTCTGACTCTGCACTCCCACAGGCAGCACATTCTATGCCCCCACCACTCTCTGGGTAAAGAACCTACCCCTGACAACCCCCCTATACCTTCCACTCTTCACCTTAAATTTATGTCCTCTTGTAACACTTTGTTGCACCCGGGGAAAAAGTTTCTGACTGTCTACTCTATCTATTTCTCTGATCATCTTCTAAACCTCTATCAAGTCACCCCTCATCCTTCGCCGTTCCAATGAGAAAAGGCAAAGCACTCTCAACCTATCCTCGTACATCCTATTCTCCATTCCAGGCAACATCCTGGTAAATCTTCTCTGCACCCTCTCCAAAGCTTCCACATTTTTCCTAAAGAGAGGTGACCAGAACTGCACACAGTACTCCAAATGTGGCCTAACCAAGGTCCTGTACAGCTGCAACATCACTTCACGACTCTTGAATTCAAACCCTCTGCTGATGAACGCTAATACACCATAGGCCTTCTTACAAGCTCTATCTACCTGAGTGGAAACTTTCAAAGATTATGAGCATAGACTCCAAGATCCCTCTGCTCCTTCACCTTACTAAGAACCTACCATTAACCCTGTATTGTGCATTCTTATTTGTCCTTCCAAAGTGGACAACCTCACACTTGACAGAGTTGAACTCCATCTGCCACTCCTCAGCCCAGCTCTGCATCATATCTAAGTCCCTTTGCAGCCGACAACAGCCCTCCTCACTATCCACAACTCCACCAATCTTCGTATCATCTGCAAATTTACTGACCCACCCTTCGACTACCTCTTCCAAGTCATTTATAAAAATTACAAACAGCAGAGGACCCAGAACTGATCCCTGCGGAACTCCACTTATAACTGGGCTCCAGGCTGAATATTTACCATCTACCACCACTCTCTGACTTTGACCAGTTAGCCAGTTCTCTATCCAACTGGCCAAATTTCCCTCGATCCCATGCCTCCTGACTTTCCGCATAAGCCTACCATGGGGAACCTTATCAAATGCCTTACTAAAATCCATGTACACTATATCAACTGCTCTACCCTCATTCACATGCTTGGTCACCTCCTCAAAGAATTCAATAAGACTTGTAAGGCAAGACCGACCCCTCACAAATCTGTGTTGGCTGTCCCTAATCAAGCAGTGTCTTTCCAGATACTCATAAATCTTCTCCCTCAGTACCCTTTCCATTATTTGACCTACCCCCGAAGTAAGACTAACTGGCTTGTAATTCCTGGGGTTATCCCTATTCTCTTTTTTGAACAGGGGCACAACATTTGCCACTCTCCAGTCCCCTGGTACCATCCCCATTGACAGTGAAGACGAAAAGATCATTGCCAACGGCTCTGCAATTTCCTCTCTTGCTTCCCACATAATCCTCGGATATATCCCGTCAGGCCCGGGGGACTTGTCTCTCCTCAAGTTGTTCAAAATGCCCAACATATCTTCCTTCCTAACAAGTATCTCTTCTAGCTTACCAGTCTGTTTCACACTCTCCTCTTCAACAATACAGTCCCTCTCATTTGTAAATACTGAAGAAAAGTACTCATTCAAGACCTCTCCTATCTCTTCCAACTCAGTACACAGTCTCCACTACTGTCCTTGATCGGACCTACCCTAGTTCTCGTCATTCTCATGTTTCTCACAAACGCATAAAATGCCTTGGGTTATCCTTGATCCTATCCGCCAAAGATTTTTCATGCCCTCTCTTAGCTCTCCTAATCCCTTTCTTCAGCTCCCTTCTGGCTATCCTGTATCCTTCCAACGCTCTGTCTGAACCTTGTTTCCTCAACCTTATGTAAGCCTCCTTCTTCCTCTTTACAAGACATTCAACCTCTCTCGTCAACCAAGGTTCCCTCACACGACCATCTCTTTCCTGCCTGACAGGTACATATATATCAAGGACACGTTGTATTTGCTCCTTGAAAAAGTTCCACATTTCCATCACCTCCTTCCCTGACAGCCTATGCTCCCACCTTATGCTCCTCAGATCCTGTCTTACAGCATTGTATTTACCCTTCCCCCAATTGTAAAACCTACCCTGTTGCACGCACCTACCTCTCTCCATAACCAAGGTGAAAGTCACAGAATTGTGGTCACCATAACCAAAATGTTCACCCACTAACAAGCCCATCACTTGTCCCGGTTCGTTACCAATTACCAAATCCAATATGGCCTCCGCTCTGGTTGGACAATCTACATACTGAGTTAGAAAAGCTTCCTGGACACACTGCACAAACACCGCCCCATCCAATCTACTTGATCTAAAGAGCTTCCAATCAATATTTGGGAAGTTGAAATCGCCCACGACTACGACCCTGTGGCTTCTGCACCTTTCCAAAATCTGTTTCCCAATCTGTTTCTCCACATCTCTGCTGCTATTGGGGGGCCTATAGTAAACACCCAACAAGGTGACTGCACCTTTCCTATTTCTGACTTCAGCCCATACTACCTCCAGAGGCAGATCCTCCTCAAACTTCCTTTCTGCAGCTGTTATACCATTTCTAATTAGCAACTCCACCCCCCCTCCTTTTTTACCACCCTCCCTAATCTTACTGAAACATCTGTAACCAGGAACCTCCAACAGCCATTCCTGTCCCTTTTCTATTCCCGTTTCCATGATGGCCACAACATCATAGTCCCAGGTACCGATCCACGCATTAAGTTCACCCACCTTATTTCTGATACTCCTTGCGTTGAAGTAAACACACTTGAACCCATCTCTGTGTCCGTAAGTATTCCCTGTCAGTGCTACCTTCTCTACAACTTCCCTACATTCTTGGACATCCTGACAATCAGCTAGCCTACTTGCTGGACTACAAGTCTGGATCCCACCCCCTGCCAAATTAGGGGAAATAAATCCCCATCTACTGTAATTGTGTCTTGAAGTGGTTATACAAAACCAGCTGTCAATGACATGAAATACTTCCTCAATTTTTCACATTTATAATGATTTTATTGTGCATGCGGATGTTTGCTTAAAGTGACTGAATAGCACTTTTCTGACCATTTGCAGATCACCTGACAGTCCAAAGTACAAGGTCGATGGAAAACTCTACACTCCAAAATCTATCATGAAAAAGTAAGTTTGAAAACAATGTGTGATTAATGTTTTGCTTCATTCAGAGGACAAAAAATAGAAAGGAAGTTCCTGGTGAGCTGGCAGTTACTGTAAGATATTGTCAGGACTTTTCAGGAAACAACACACAGCAGTGCAGGGAACATCACTCCAGGCAAGAGTGTTTGCATCACTGTCTCTCTGTTACCTGTATCATTATGAGGGCTTCAGAATTATTTTTCAAATATATTGTATTAGGATTGGACATCAAAGACACTTCATTGGAAGTTTGCTTGAATTTTGTTGTTGAAGTGTCCAAACTCTGAATATGACTATATCCAAGAACTTGAGATCCCATTTCTGTCTCTAATTGTTATCACCAGCAACAGTGTTCTTCAAATCCTTGAAATGTTTTGAAGAACAACTTCACCATCTATTGCAGTCACCCATCTGGAGTGTGGCCAGTTTCACACAAACGGCTGAATGCAGGCTGCAGTCCTGAATCCAGAATCTTCAGTCTTTCAAACAGCTGGCACACAATTGTGGGATGGAGGCAAATGCTCATTTAAATAACTACATTTATCTATTATGACTAATTGCAGGCAATATAAGTGTGAAAATCCAAACTGCAATGGAAATGAAACCTATAGTCTGTCAGGAACAACTGAAGAAATTAAAGTATCAGTTTGATCCAAAGTACAATTTAATTACTGATTAATATTGTATTTGGAATAAAGGTTATTGCTGGAGAACCAGCAATTCCTGTGAAGTTATGTAGGCATTTCCTTCTGCATACATGTAGGAATAATGTCAAATACGTTATTCCAGGCCATTGTTAGCACATTACGGAATCTGTTGGGCTCTGCCTCCCAAGTGTGTGTTTTTCCTAGAAGTTGGATTGTGGTGTTTTTTTTAAACAAGACTTTTGCAGCAATAATGTTGTGAATTGTGGTAGAGCCCTGTTGTTTGGCCTGAGAGCTGGAGCCGTGCTGCTGTGAATGATGGCACCACTAATGTTGGCATGCTGCTGATGTGGCCTGATCAAGAAGCTGTTGCTGGGTCACTATTCCAAGAAAGAAATGGCCCAATCTAAAGAGCTAATGGTGTAATTGGAACGATAACAGAGTGGCAAACCTTTCTGTGCCACCATTAATGTTTGCAATTGCTGAGCCAATATCCATTGATGAGGAAAGTTCAATCCTGTATGTAGATCCAGTATCCAAAGCTCTTCACTGGAGAAATTGGACAGTTAGTTGCTGTTCTATAATTGTCCTAAGCTCTTTATCTGAGACTTTTATAGACTATGCAACACGTGTAAAGTATTGAAGAAATGGGTTTGTCACATCCTTCATTTCCATGTTCCAGCCTGACTGACAGTGGCTTGAAATCCTGACACTCCTATTCAAGTTTATAAAAATGTTTTTATTCTGAACGTAAGTGTTTGCTTAAATTGACTTAATAGCACTTGATGACCATTTGCATCTCTGAAAACATCAACTGCTGAAAGTGCAAGGGAGCTGGCGATTCAGGTTCTCCAGAAACTGAGGAGGTCATTGAAAAGTAAGCTGAACACAATGTGTAACTGTCTACTAAAAGCTAGCAGGTCTGGCTGCATCTGTGGAGAGAAAGCAGAGTTAATGTTTATAGTTGAATGACTCATGTTCAGAATTTCAGATCTCTCTGAAGAAGGGTCACGACTCAACGTGAACTCTGCTTTCTCTCCACAGATACTGCAAAATATGTTGAATTTCTCCAGCAACCTCTGCATTTCTTTCAGATTGTAAACTTCCACAGTTTGTTCTTTTACACTAAAGAAATTATTGACTGGCATATAATCTTTGCTCTATCGTTAGTGTTGTAAAATGACATTTTAGGTGGAAGCTTGCGGTTAATGTGGCAGACCTGATGCTGGGACTGAAACCTGGAGGCTTTGGCCTATGCCAAGGATGGTATGTTGCCAGCAGTGACCAATGAAGAGATTCTTGCCAGGGTTACTCATCATTTGATGATGCGGCTTAGTTTCAGGATCTGCTAGTCCAGTAAGAGGGAGGACAGATCAGCTCATTAGTGAGCCCTACTAATCATACTGACCATCACTGAGACTGCAAAGGTAGGCTCAATCAGGGAAATGAGGGAGGCAGGCCTGAGAGCTCATGGAGAGTCAAGATGGCAAAGAGAACTGGTCTATGTCAGCATGGCTTAGTAATGGGAAGGTGCCAGACTCCCTCCCTGTCATTTTACCAATTCTCCCACCTCCCAGTTATTTGCCAGGGAATAATTGACCATGCATTAACACACAGTCTTTAATTCAATATTTCTTGCCCATCAATGTTCAGGTCTTCAGTTGTTCATTTCTAAACAATGAGGGTAGACATATTGAAGACATTGACTGCTTAACTCTTTGCTTGCCAATGCTATTACATGGCCCACCTCCCCTCACCCTGTTCCTCAAAAAAGAACAGACCATGGTGTCCTGCAAACCTGTGCAAAAGTTGAAAAATATCAGCATGTACTGCAGTTATATCATTAGAAAATGACTTTTTGAACAAAAAGTAATGTTAAAGGTATTTCGTGAGAGCAAGCAGTTTCTGTAAGATTTCTGTAGGAACCTCCTCTTGAAGACATCTCCCAGTGCTATAACAAACACCACCATTCCAGATCATAGAGTCTCCCAATATTTGCATTATTCTTGGTGATTTAGAGTGATTTTTAAAAAATGTTGTATCAACTCAATAGAGCCTTTTGATCTTCATATTTTCATAAGCTGCAAGTCATTTATTGGTGAAAGTCCTTTGTTTAATTTGTGCTTCATGAGGACTTGTGGCTGGGGACATTTTAATTGTCAGGAGGATGGGAATCAAAGTTTGCCAGACCTGAGTCCAACCATGAGGAAGCAAGTTTGATTTGATCGCATTTTGATGTGGTTTCATTATGCTTTGTTTGCAATCCAGCTGTGTGAAAAGGGAATGTTGGAGAACCATTGATTCCTTCAAAATGTTTCGTGCAATAGCAATACAATGGAACGCCAGTCCAGACAACAGCCGGCACATTTAGGAGGCTGCTGGACTGCCTCCCTAAGAGTTTAATATTACAGACAGAGTTGTCTTAAACAATAGGACCAACATTGAAGCACCCAAAACGCTGAGATGGGAAATTACTTGCTGATCAATATTGAGGTTCTATTTCTGGACAATGTTGCCAAAGTGAAAAAACTGAAGAAATGGCTCCTCTCCTTCACCCCACCTCACAGCTTCTCTTTGTTTTTCTTTCCTCCTGTCCTCACCACCTCCCCCACCCCAAACCTCCTCCAAGTTCATTGCCGTGGTCTCCAAAGTTTGGTGAAATTTGAAGAAGTGTGTCTACAATTAAGAGTGTGACCTAGGGATCTAAGATGGCTGCGATCTGAGAAGATCACACTGCAGAGCTTTGCATCGCAGCAGGAGCAGGACGGTCCTTTAACCCACCCAACCCAGGACATCAGGATTTCTTGGGGTGTTGGGAAGATTGGGAAGCCCCAAGAAACATTTAAAAATTGACTCACCTGTATTTACAGCTGTCCAGAAATACCTAAAAAGGGAGAAGGAGCATCTGAGACCGGGCCTGCAGCTCAGCCTGCAGCAGCCTCGGAGCTGATTACTCTCCAGGACCTGGTGAACCAGCTCTCGAAATCTCGTGAGATGTTGGGGAAACAGATTGAAGAGAAGCTGGCTCCAGTCTCTCTCATGCTGCAGCACCATGAGCAGCAGCTGGGAGACCTGGAGAAGAGGACGGATGAGGTGGAGCACAGGGTCACAGTGGTGGAAGCTGATGCCAGTTCATTCAAGGAAGAGATCCAAGCCCTGAAGACGCAGGTTCGTAATTTGCATGACCAAGTGGATGATCATGAAAACAGGGGCTGGAAAAAAACATTTGGATCATTGGTCTGCCTGAGGGTAAGGAAGATGAGGTTACATTACATTACAGTGTGGAAACAGGCCCTTCAGCTCAACAATCCACACTGACCCGCTGAAGCGCAGCCCACCCACCTAACACTACGGGCAATTTAGCATGGCCAATTCACCTTACCTGCACGTCTTTGGACTGTGGGAGGAAACCGGAGCACCCGGAGGAAACCCACGCAGACACAGGGAGAACATGCAAACTTCACACAGTCAGTCGCCTGAGGCGGGAATTGAACCTGGGTCTTTGGCGCTATGAGGTAGCAGTGCTAACCACTGTGCCACCGTGCCGACCACTAAGTCACTAAGGTGAGCAGCCTGCGGAATTTGTTGAAGATTGGCTTCCGAAATTCCTTGACTTGGAGACTGGCATGAGAGGATTGAAGATAGAGAGGGCTCACGGGGTCACAGCACGGAGGTCGGGTCTGGGTCAACACCCTTGTCCTTTCCTGGTGCAGTTCCATCATTACCGGGATAAGGAGAGAGTCACGGAGGCTTCCAGACTCCAGGAGAGCGATCCAAAGGCCCTAATGTATGAGGGGTCTAAGATCATGTTTTTTCAGGACTTTTCAGTGGCGGTGATCCAGAAACGAAAATCGTATGATGGTGTCAAGAGAAGATTGAAGGAGCTTGGTAGTCAGTACTCCCTGAGATATCCGGCAGTGCTTCGGATCACCTTAGATGGATCCATGCATCTCTTTGACACATCGGAGAAGGCAAGAGACTTTGTGGACAAACTAACCTAATTTAAACAATTGTAGTATGTATAAATATTGTTGCTTGGGTATGTGTTTATCATTCTCTAAAAGAAATGGAGGAAATCCGGTTGGAGCTTTGTTTTTCCCCTTTTTTTTCCTCTCTTGATAATAATTTAGTTCAAACTATGTCTGGTGGTGGTCAAGATGAACATTTTAAATTTCTAAGTTAGGACATACCAAAGGATGGGTGGGGTATTTATTGCCCCTTTTTGTTTATGAAAGAATGTTTTTTTATTCACATTGATATTCTATGGGGTGTTTATTCTTTTTAGCTTGTGCTTGCGATGTGGCTCTAGCTGGGAGAAGTGAAGGTGGTTGAGATGTTTAAATACCTATTTATGGGCAGTTTGGGAGGGGTAGTTGCCCCCTCCCGGCAGGGAGTGAGTTCCCCTACTCAGCGCTATTGTATGTTGGTTTGTTTTCTGGTTTTTGTTGTTTTTTATTTTTAATAATTTCGTATGTTTGTAAAATGTAGCGGTTTTAGTTTATATAGTTTTTATATTTTGTGGACCATGCGACACTAAGGCTCAACAATTTGTGGTTCAGGTTCCTCCTCTCTGGAATTTAAATGTAATTGCAGAAGTTTATGGCTAATGATTTGATGAAATGGTGTACCTGGAATATCAAGGGAAGTCACTCACCAATTAAGAGGAAGAAGGTACTCTTGAGTCTTAGAAAGGAGAATGTGGGTATTGCTTTGTTCCAGGAGACACATTTGGATGACAAGGAGCATCTGAAATTACAGCAGAATGGCGTTGACCGAGTTTATTTTTCATCATTTAATACCAGAAGTAGGGGAGTGGCTATATTGGTAAGGAAAAATCTCTTCTTATTTAAATTGTTGGACGGCACGGTGGCACAGTGGTTAGCACTGCTGCCTCACAGAGCCAGAGACCCGGGTTCAATTCCCGCCTCAGGCGACTGACTGTGTGGAGTTTGCACGTTCTCCCCATGTCTGCGTGTGTTTCCTCCTGGTGCTGCGGTTTCCTCCCACAGTCCAAAGATGTGCAGGTCAGGTGAATTGGCCATGCTAAATTGCCCGTAGTGTTAGGTAAGGGGTAGATATAGATGTAGGGGTAGGGGTATGGGTGGGTTACGCTTCGGCGGGGCGGTGTGGACTTGTTGGGCCGAAGGGCCTGTTTCCACACTGTAAGTAATCTAATCTAATCTAAATCTAATATGTTAACGACACATATGGGAAGTTTGTAATTCTTAAAGCCTTGATAAATGGGGAAGAATATGGCATTTTAAATGTTTATTGTCCCCTAGCTCATCCTCTTAAATTCTTGTTAGATGCTTTATTAAACTGATAAGTCTCAAGTCTCGGCACATCATTATCGGGGGAGATTTTAACTGCCTCATGGACCCCACAGTAGACAGGTTGCCGCTGGGTTAACCCCCGTACACAAGATATGATACAACAGCCAATTTCTGCCAGTACCCCTGCTACCACTATCAGGGAGGTGAGGATGGAGACTACCACGCCTTTTCACTTCCCAAACCATGATTCCAGCCATCTCGTGAGTGATGTGTCCACTCCTGAATTCTCAGCCAATTCTTCCGCCAAAGTGGTCAATCCTCGCAAGGCACGAGAGATTGACCCATCAGGTGCTGTATCTTTTGGAATAAAGGTACAATAGCTCCCTCCAAACATCACACATACACCCCCTTTTATCGGCTAAGGCCAGTCTGTTTTCCCAGGCCATTCTGTTGGTTGCATCAAGTTGCCCGGAAATACCCTTGACGGCATCTCTAGTGTAATTGATGAATCTTTGCTGGTTGCAAAAAAAATATAGTTTATCCAATCCACATTCTTGTTGACCGTTACCCACCAAAATAGGGCCGATTGAAAACCTGCTGCAATCTGGTTGTGGGCCTTGAACTCATCGGGGAGCCCTCTAGGAACTCCTATTGAGTCGAGATAAATCCTATCATCAAAGGAAGGATCTAATAATGCCCTTTTACTGCTCTCATTCTTTGTTACTACCACCTTCTCCTTCTCAAATGCCATGGTGAAGGGATTGCCAATTGTACAACTGCACATATCCCTCTCCAGTCAGGAGGTAGGGTAGGTCACAATATTCTGCCTCCACAGTCCCACCAGAGATCCGATCGGGGAACCCGGAGTGCTGAGTAGTTCCCTCCTTTGTCTGTTTCGGTGTCATTCTGAGTTTCTATACATAACCTCAGCTCCCTCAAGTTTCTAGATGGATTTGTACCCTGTCGGCTTATACACGATGTGTGATTCCCAACCGTGGCAAAAAACGGGGGCAGGGGGGGGAGCTTTCAAATCTGTCTTCTCCAAGGGAGGAAACATTAGAGATAGGGATATACAATTCCTATCATTCCATGCAGTCTTATCCTGATACAGGGCTATCATACGTTCCATGCCCTTCCCGTTTCGGTTCCACCCGAACGGAAAGGGGACTATGTAGGTAACTGGCCTACCAAAGGCACATGCATAGCAATTGCTTTTATTCAGAGTTTTAACAGTGGACTTTCCCCATTCATCCCAGGCATTTGCATCCCTGTATCCAGTTTCTATTTCAGTGGTCTGCTTCAAGTCCTTGACCTCTATAGTTTTTACCACCGTTGGGTTGTTGGGAGGGGCAAAAGGATGTATCTTACTATCAAGTTGTTTGGCTCGTTTTGCATTTCCTACAACTATTTGGAAACAGCAGCCCTAAAAACACTTCCCAATGGCAGCTATTACTATCTTTAAATCATGACTAAGGAGTCGAGACCCGTTTTTACGGGGAAAGGAATCTTCAAAGGAGGTATTTTTAATGGTGAAATATATCGGATGGCACTTTCTGTCAGGACAGTCGAGGGCTGCGTGAAAGGACGCTCTATGGATAGTGATGCCAGGTGGCAGTTTTTGCGAACCATACCCTGTGTCCGGTCGGGTCTTAAGAAGGATGTTGGAGGAAATATACTCCCTCTGATACTTTACATCTGCCCATTTTACGAGGCTGCAAGCATCAACGTCTATTACTTGCGGATATTCAGATTCAGGGACAGTTAATAATAAATATGGAGATGACAGCATCGTTTGACAAAATCCCAATACTAAAATAGCTAATATGGCAATGCTAAGCATCCCCAGCATCCTATAATAGTATTGAAGGACCGAGAGATTTAACATGCAATACAATGTACAGATATCAAAAAGGAACTATCCAGCGTCCACATAAAAATCAGTTACTTCAAGTCTTTTGAGTCTGAGTTTCAGTGGTTCTCCCGTTGATTCAGCTGTCCAGGCTTCTTTCTTAACCGGGGATTCCACCAGTCCTTTAATCCTGGTGTAGTGAGTCCAGCCTTTCTCCGCCGTGCTTATCGCTGTTGCAGGAGTCAAAAGAGCCTGGTACGGTCCCTCCCAATCCAGTTGCAATTTAGTTCCTGTCCACCTCTCTGGACCAGCAGCCATTGGTACAACAAGACCACGCTGAGCATACACAGTGCTGATCTGAGGCACGACCAGCGGGTACAACGCTGGGTCAGCTTGGGCACAGCGCTTTCCAGAGGGCAGTGTACCCAGCCTACAGGCGATAGGCAAATGCAGAATGGATGCTCTCTGTGCTGGGCAGCACTGCCTCCACCAGGCCGTGGGGAAGGAGTGACTGCAATTTACTGGAGAGGTCGCCCCAGCCAGTCCCCTCTCCTTGTTAGACTCTTGTCTTTCCTTTTCCCCAAGATTCAATGAATGACTCCGACTTTCACTCCCTCTCTCCCCGGAACTGCTCTCCCTCTGGAATTCCTCTCCCACTTTAACACCTCTCCCTCTCTCCGTTAACCCTTTGTAATCCCTTTCCCTCTATAATCCCTCTCCCATTGTAATTCCTCTCCTCCACGAACTCATCCCTCTCCCTCAGTAACTCCTCTTGCTCCCTCTGTAACTCCTCTCTCATTCCTCTCTCTCTGTAACTCCTCTCTCACACACACACATTAACTCCTCTCTCTTTCTCTGTCCCTCAGTAACTCCTCTCCTCCCTCTCTCGGTAACTCTCTCCCTCTCTCGGTTACACATCTCCCCCTCTCTGTCCCTCAGTAACTCCTCTCCTCCCTCTCTCGGTAACTCTCTCCCTCTCTCACTACCTCCTCTCCCTCTCCCTGTCTCTCTCAGTAACTCCTCCCACCCTCCTCTGGATGATACCCAGCCAATGTTCCGTTGTTTATCTCTCGGAGTCCGGGCTCCCCTCGCTCCTGTCTGCCTGCTTGGTTACAGGCGTTTCCTTCCCCGGTCTCTGCTTCTCTCCAGCCGTTCCTGGACCGATGTCGCCTGGGTGAAGTAAAGGAGAGGATCGCGATCGGAGAACCTACAACCAGAGAGAACACAGAGCCAGCCAAGTCCAATAACCCACGCCCCAGCCTGGGCTGAGATGCTCTTTCAGGAAGGAACCTTCCATCGAGCCCACAACAATGTGGGAGGGGTAACCCTTGGATGAAGAGAGGACCAGGAGACGGGCAGGACCTGTTTGTAGTGTGACTCTTAACTGCCCTCTGGTCTATTAGGGATGGGCAATAAACACTGGCCTGGCCAACGGTGCCTCCATCCCATGGATTTATTTGTAAAAAAGCGACAAAGTAAGTCAAATTAAATCAAACTTCACCACCCGTCATCTCTCTCTCTCTCTGATGCGAAATTGGGATTATGGTGATTTGACCGTTCATAACAAAGCTGTGAATCTGAGCACAGCAAGTTGATATGAATCCAAAAAAAAATTCCCCTGGCCGAGAGTGGCTCAGAGGTTAGCATTGCTGGAGCACAGTGCCAGGAACCAGAGTTTGATTCCAGCCTTCGGTGGCTTTGTGGAGTTTTGCATGTTGTCTGCTTGGGTACCCTTCGGGTGCTCTGATTTCAAAGATGTTCAAGTTAGATGGATTGGCCATGCTGAATTGCCCATAATGTCCAGGGATGTGCAGGCTGGGTGGGTTACCATAGACACACACACACACACACACACACACACACACACACACACAATGCTTAATCTAATGCAACATCCTGGTGGTTCTCCTTTGCACCCCCTCCAGTACAATCACATCCTTCCTATAATGTGGTGACCAGAACTGCACACAGTATCCCAGCTGTGGTCTCACCAAAATTCTGTAAAGCTCCAACATGACACCTCCCTGCTCATGTATTCAGTGGCTTTGATCCTTCTTAATTCCCTTACCTGCCTATCCTGCTGCCTTCACGGATGGCTGGACACACAAACCAGGATCCGTCTAATCTTCTGTGCTTGCCAGGGTCCTCCTATTTAACGTGTACTCCCTTGCCATGTTAGTCCTCCAGAAATGCATGTCACAGAAATTTGGGCATTCAGTAGCACAGAATGCAGAAAAAAAACGACTGGCATCAAGAGATGGCATCTTTTAAACATTGTAACTGTGCCCACATACATTACTTCGTCTGGAAGTTCATTCCATCACAAACCACGCTGGGAAAAGAGTTGCTCCTCAATCTTTAAATCTTTTTCCTCTGACCTGACAAACATGGCCCTGAGTCTGAACTCCCCCACACGAGGGAAAAGACCCTTGTCATTTACCTTATCAATCACTGTCATGATTTTATAAACCTCAGCAAGGTCACCCCTCAATTTCCTATGCTGCAGTGAAAAACACATACAGTTCTGATGTGGATCCTTCAGAGAGGGGACAAAAAATGTTTACCAGGATGTTGTCTGGAATGGGGGATTTTACCTGTGAAGAAAGATTGGATAGACTGGGTTTGTGTTCACTGGAATGCAGGAGGTTGAGGGGCGACCTTATAGAAGTTTATAAGATTGTGAATGGCATGGATTGTGGAAAGTATGAGGCCTTTTCTCAGGGTGGAAGAGTCAGTTACTTGGGACACAGGTTCAAGGTGGAGGGGTCAGGGGGGTGTTTAAAAGGGATATGTGAGGCATGTTTATCATGGAAAGGGTGGTGAGTTCATGGAACACACTGCCAGAACAGACAATGGAAGCAGACACAATTGGAGTTTTCAAGAAGCATCCAGCAGCAGGCATGAATAGGAAGGGAACAGGGGAATACGGATCCTGTAAGTGAAGACAGTTTTAATATGGAAGGCAAAATGTGTCAGTGCAGGCTTGGAGGGTTGAAGGGCCTGTTCCTGTGCTGTAATGTTCTTTGTAAAATGTCCCCAGCCTCTCCAGTCTATTTTTATATCTCAAACCCTGCACTCCTGGCATCATCCTGGTCAATCTTTTCTGAACCGTCTCCATTTTAATAATATCCTTCCTACAGCAGCGTGAGCAGAACAGGACACAGTCTTCCAGAACTGGTCTTACCAACTTCCTGTCCAACCTCAGCACACCATCCCAACTCCAGTCTTCAGAGAGCTGAACAATGAAGGTCATCACACTCCAGCAGGTATTGTTTCACCCTGACTCACCTAGTAACTGTCCACATCTCGCTGGGACACTGACGTGAAACATCTTGGCTCTTTGACTAATTCGACCAAGTCTCATTTCCTACTGTTCTTGTGTATCCCTCAGAACAGGAATGTAATGTGCATTCCCATGGAACATCACAATGACATACTTGTTTGTGGATTCACATGAAGTGGGCATCGCTGACTGGGACAGCCTTGTTACCCATCCCCCGAATCTCTCTGGCATAAATGATAAGGAACTCTCCTCTTTAACTCCACTGTCCTTGTGTTTTAAGAATCCTGACCACAAATGCAAAGTCACATGGGAGAGAGTTCCAGGATTCTGTCCCAGAAAAACTGAAGGAAGGATGATTAGTTTCAAAGTTGGGATTAAGGGTGAAGTGGAGAGTAACTGCAGAAGGAGTAGTGTTGCATCATATTGCTGGCCTTGTCTTCAAGGTGATATTGATGTTGGGTTTACAAGGTGCTGTTGAGGGACCCTTCCTGAATTACTGTAGTAAATCCACAACAGGTATAACATTGTTTCCAGGAAAAAAATGGACAGGATTCATCAGAGAAGGGAAATGCAAATTGCTCAAAGTCTCATGAGATGATAACATGGAGGGCCCAAGCAGCTGAAGGCCGGTGGAGTGATGGAATCAGGGGATGGTCAAGAGGCTGGAATCGCAGGAGGGCTGACATCATGGAGTGATAATGAGCATTGATGTGACAGCTAAGACAGGGTTATTGGGACTGGAGGAGGTATCAGATATAGGGTGGGGTGTAGGGGGTGGAGGAGGTTCTGGAGATAGGGAAGGTGTCAGGGCTGGATGAGGTTACAGAGATAGGGAGGAGTGTACTGGGTGGAGGGGGTGACAGAGTCATAGAGATGTACAATGCAGAAACAGTCCCATCAATCCAACTCGTCCATGCCAACCAGTTCTCCTAACCTAATCTTGACTCAATTGAGGAGAAAGTGAGGACTGCAGATGCTGGAGATCAGAGCTGAAAATGTGTTGCTCGAAAAGCACAGCAGGTCAGGCAGCATCCATGGAGCAGGAGAATCGACGATCAAACATGAGCCCTTCTTCAGGAATGAGGAAAGGGTGTCCAGCAGGCTAAGATAAAAGGTAGGGAGGAGAGACTTGGGGGAGGGGTGTTGGAAATGCGATAGGTGGAAGGAGGTCAAAGTGAGGGTGATAGGCTGGAGTGGGAGTGGGGGTGGGGGCGGAGAGGTCAGGAAGAAGATTGCAGGCTAGGAAGGCGGTGCTGAGTTCGAGGGATTTGACTGAGACAAGGTGGGGGAAGGGGAAATGAGGAAACTGGAGAAATCTGAGTTCATCCCTTCTGGTTGGAGGGTTCCTAGGCGGAAGATAAGGTGTTCTTCCTCCAAACGTCGTGTTGCTATGGTCTGGCGATGGAGGAGTCCAAGGACCTGCATGTCTTTGGTGGAGTGGGAGGGGGAGTTGAAGTGTTCAGCCACGGGGTGGTTGGGTTGGTTGGTCCGGGTGTCCCAGAGGTGTTCTCTGAAAAGTACCGCAAGTAGGCAGCCTGTCTCTCCAATATACAGGAGGCCACATCGGGTGCAGCGGACGCAATAAATGATGTGTGTGGAGGTGCAGGTGAATTTGTGGCGGATATGGAAGGATCCCTTGAGGCCTTAGAGGGAAGTAAGGGGGGAGGTGTGGGCGCAAGTTTGCATTTCTTGCAGTTGCAGGGGAAGGTGCTGGGAGTCGAGGTTGGGTTGGTGGGGGGTGTGGACCTGACGAAGGAGTCACGGAGGTAGTGGTCTTTTCGGAACGCTGATAGGGGAGGGGAGGGAAATATATCCCTGGTGGTGGGGTCCGTTTGGAGTTGGCGGAAATGACGGCGGATGATATGCTGTATATGGAGGTTGGTGGGGTGATAGGTGAGGACCAGTGGGGTTCTGTCCTTGTGGTGATTGGAGGACCGGGGCTCAAGGGCGGAGGAGCGGGAAGTGGAGGAGATGCGGTGGAGGGCATCGTCGATCATGTTCGGGTGGAAAATTGCAGTCTTTGAAGAAGGAGGCCATCTGGGTTGTACGTAATTGGAACTGGTCCTCCTAGGAGCAGATGCGCCAGAGACGAAGGAATTGGGAATATGGAATGGCGTTTTTATAGGGGGCAGGGTGGGAGGAGATGTAGTCTAGGAAGCTGTGGGAGTCGGTTGGTTCATAGTAAATGTCCGTGTTGATTCGGTCGCCCGAGATAGAAATGAAATGGTCTAGGAAGGGGAGGGAGGAGTCTCAGATGGTCCAGGTGAATTTGAGGTCGGGGTGGAAGGTGTTGGTAAAGTGGACGAACTGTTCAACCTCCTCGTGGGAGCATGAGGCAGTGCCGATACAGTCATCGATGTAGCGGAGGAAAAAGTGGGGGGTGGTGCCAGTGTAGCTGCGGAAGATGGACTGTTCCACATATCCTACGAAGAGGCAGGCATAGCTGGGGCCCATGGGCACCCACATGGGCACCCAAGTAGCCACCAATGTCAGGCTTACCGGTCTATAGCTTCTCTCAGCTTTAAAGCATCACCTTTTCATTCTGAGGCTATGTCCTCTGGTTCTAGTCTCTCCTACTCGTGGAAACACCTTTCCATATCCAGTCTACCATGGGGTCTCAGTATTCTGTCAGTTTCAATCAGATCTCCCTCACTCTTTTGAACTCCATTGAGTCCAGACCCAGAGTCCTCAGCCACTCCTCATGTGACAAACCTTTCATTCCTGGGATCATTCTTATAAAATGCTTCAGGAATGCTCTTAACTTACTATTGTGAGAGATGACATTACACTGAATTACAAATTTTGACTGCAGGCTATAAAACTACCGAACTTTAGCAGCAAGCTATGTTAGTGTCCCTTTCTCACTGACTGCTGCTCTCTCCTCAACAGTTTGAAGGGTCTATGATGTGTAGATACTAAACAGTACAAACTGAGTGTACACATCTCTCTCTGTAATGAGAA
Source organism: Chiloscyllium punctatum (assembly GCF_047496795.1). NCBI lineage: Eukaryota > Metazoa > Chordata > Chondrichthyes > Orectolobiformes > Hemiscylliidae > Chiloscyllium > Chiloscyllium punctatum. Next base: position 31,928,441 of record NC_092767.1, read on the forward strand.
CAACCCATGGTCTACTCAGACTATGTGGACTTTACCTTTACCTTCACCAAGCATACATTAATATGATTAAGAAAACATTTACTCAACAACAGGAATGGGTTGGATGATTACAAAAATAACTTGGTCCACATATATTTTGCCCGAACCATGGTTGTTACCATATAACCAAAAACAATTATACATGAGGAAGTCTAAACCTAGTTTATTCATCCTAGACGTGTGTTGCAATTCAGTTCTTTCTGTTTTCTTGTCTTTGACAGTGCATTACCCTATAATGTAGGTATGCCTGTGCTCATGTATGTTCACCCTGTTCAATGTCCTTGTCTTTATCTTCATCTTCACTCTCAGAAGATTACTGCTGATCCCCTATTTCCTCTGCCTAAAGTCCACACCCTGTTTGTCGACTGCACTTGAGAAAGGCATAGTGCCCCATTTCTGATCTATACTGCAATGCCCCACTGGAGCTTCCAACTCATCTTGAAGTGGTTGAGTTATGATTGTTCAACTATGGCCCTGGTGGAAGCATGGGCAGTGTTGTATCTTCATTTTGCCATTGCCTCAGGGACGCACTAGCATCTTGATAACATTCAGAGACCCTTATTTCAAGGACATTGGAGTGTAAGAGGAGGGAAGACTTACTACAACTGACAAAGGTACAGGTGAGACCACATAGAGCCATACAACATACAACCGTCCGGTCCAACAAAGCCTTGCCGAACATTATCCCAAACTAAACACGTTCCACCTGCCCGCTCCTGGCCCATAGCCCTCCAACCATTTCCCACTCATGTACTTATCCAAATGTCTTTTAAACCTAATAATTGTACCCACATCCTCCCTTTTCTCAGGAAGTTCATTCCACATATGAACCACCCAAAGCATAAAGAAAGTTCCTCATCTTTTTAAAATGTCTTTCCTCTCACTTTAAAAATGTGCCCCCTCGTCTTGAAATGCCCACCCTTGGGAAAAGACAACAAGCATTAACTCTATCCATACCCATCATTCTTTTATAAACTTCTATCAGTCTCGAGTAATGTGGGCAGTTTTGGTCACTTTGTTTGGGGAAATTTCATTGGAGGCAGTTGAGAGAAGGTCTACTAGGCTAATCCCCAGAGAGCAAGGATTGTCTAAATAGCAAATGCTAAACAGGTTGGGACTCTACTCACTGGAACTTCGAAGAATGAACTAACTGAAAAATATGGAATTCTTGAGGGGTTTTACAGGGAAAATGCTGAGAGGAGGTTTCTTGTCATGGGGGAGTCTAGGACCAGAAAGCATGGTCTCAGAATCAAGGGGTGCCAGTTTAAGACTGAAACGAGGAAGAATTTCTTCTCTTTGTGTCTTTGGAAGTCCTTGTCACAGTGCCCCCTGTGGGGGCAGAGTCCTTGTGTATATTTAAGGCTGAGATGGATAGATTCTTGATCAGTCAGGGAATCAAGGCTTCCAGGGAAAGCACAGGAAGGTGAAAGTGAGGAATGTTGGATCAGTCACGATCCTATTGAATGGTGGAGCAGGATCAAGAGCTTAAGGGCCTACTCCTGCTCCTGTTTCTTATGGCATTATTGTCATGTGGTCATCCTGAGCACTAACCCACTGTTCTGGAAATCATGGTGTCGAATACTACCACAGCTGATGGTGAAATATGAATTCAATAAAATCTGGATTTAAAAACTAGCCTATGACGACCATATAACCATGTTGATTCTCAGATTACAGGTTTATTAGTGAAACTCCAGATCCATGGCAATTATGTTGGCTCTTAACTGACATCTGAAATAGTCAAGTAAGACACTCAGTTCAAAGGTAATAATGGATGGAAAACAAATGGCAGCCTTACCAAAAAAGCCACATCCCAGGAAAGAATAACAAGAAAAGAAACATGTTATGAAGCAAATTTAGAGAATTTTTCATTTAATTCCCTGCAGCTCTTCTTCTGTGGCCCAAGGTCTTTGGAAGGAGGCAGGATCTCGGGACTTGTCTTCTACATCAACATCACGGCAGCTCCAAGATGGTCTGAAGCAATCCTCCAAACTCTGGCATCGATGGTTCCATATAAGTTAAACATTGTTGAAGTGACAAAACCTTTCCACTCTCCAGCTCTGCAGGTTGGTGATAGGGCAGTCTGAAAGCAACATGGGTACAGGCTATGGCACCCTACAGCTGGGGGAAGGTAGTGATGGCAGAGAATCCCACTGCCCAGGTTGCTTGGCTCTCCTTGTTATGGGTGAATGATATAAACAAGTCTAATCTGGAGAAAGAGGCATCAGTGACAGCTTGGATGCATTTGCAGGTCGCCTCAACTGGGAGATGCTACAAAAGACCCAGTGTAAAATATATGTGTGTGTAAAATGTATGGGATTTTGAACTAATGTTTTGTCCTAATTATTTGAAAACACTTAATAATTATCTAGGTATGTCTTTCTGGAACCTTGACTTAAAGGGGGAATGTGCCCCCTGGAATATTAATGGTTATTTATTATATTGTGCTCGTTTGTAAGAAAAATCATTGACAGATTTTGTTCTGAGCAAGGATCACTGGATCCAAAACATTAACTCCTGATTTCTCTCCACAGATGCTGCCAGACCCGCTGAGTCTTTTTTGTTTTTGGAATGACTGCAGTTTTTGAATAGGAAATGGGGCTTTATTTTGTATTTTGAAATATTTTATAATATATTGCAAATAGAAAGGAAAATAAAGAACTGCAGATGGAACTGGAGATCTGAAAGAACCAAATTCAAAACATGCCTGAGAAATTCAGAGGCTCTGGTAACATCTGAGGCAAGAGAAACACAGTTAACACTGAGTCTCGTGTGACTGTTCCTCAGAACTCTGTTTCTCTTTCCACGAATGCTGTCAGACCTGCTGAGTTTCTCCAGCATTTTCGATGTTCGTTTTGATTTCCAACATCCACAGTTTTTGCCTTTAGTCAGATCTGAAGATAAAGCCGTTCATATCTGTGTCTTAGGGCACACTGTTCACAAGTAATCCATGGCTGATACATTAAACAATAAAGACATTTGAGAATGCAGGTGGGAGACAATTTAAAACAAGGAAAAAGAGTAAGTGCTGAGGGAATGCAGCAAGTTTGCAGCATCTGTGGAAAGAGAGACAGACCGACAGACAGAGTTAACGTTTTGAGTTCAATGTTCAGTTTTCATGACAATTTAAGGTCTCCTCTGAATGACAGAACCTCCCCCTAGTTCTGTTCTGGAAGCTCAGGACTGATGTTCATGTTCAAGTTTTGTACAAGGGCCAGATCCTATTCAAATGGCTACAGTTTAAGCAGTTAAAGCCTGTGTAAATTTGGGGAATGAATATGAGGGTTTTGCAATTAAAGCCCAGCTACCAAGCCAAATCAAGCTACAATTGAAAAGAATACATTTCCATTGGCTCAGAACAAGGCAAACAAACAAAATAAATTGATTGCAAGAATGTTTCATTATTGAGGTTAGTCTGCCCTTCTCTCTGAACATAATAAACTGCAATGAACAATGCACCTGCTTCTAGAATTGGTTTTATTTCAACAATAAATACTTTGTACAGTGAGCAATAAAATCTTGCTGAGGACACAGGACAGTGAATATTTTCTCTGTGCTGACATTTGAAACACAGATGGAAGTGATATGGGATATTTTGGAGCTATCATGGTCCCTGGATCACTAAAGATTACATATGTAAGTAAGATACATATGGAAATCCTGATGATATGACTTGCACGTTTCAAATTCCCATGACACTCTGTCGACCTTCTCCCTGACCATCAAGGACACCCAAGGCTTAACTCCCAGCTCCCTGTGTACCAGCTCCCCAGCCTGTGATATCTTACCTTGGTTTATTTAAACATTCCCATCTATCAGTCTGTTCCTTTGCCCATGTGATTACTATCCAAACCCACACATTACCTTCTGAATACTCAGTGACCAAGTGAGTAAGCTAACCTCCAGATCCAGCCCCACAAACCTCCAGACCCTCCGAACCCTGTCAGCTGAAATTACAAACATACATCATGGATCATCCGATTTCAGCCCCACCCCTTACCCTCCTCTTATCTGACCTGTCAAACACCTTGACTGTTAGAACCATCCTCCAACCCAGAACTGACCAGAAAACACCACCACCCACACATTCCAATTACTCCCACCAACTGGATTCTGCAATTCAACCTCAACCATCCAGCTTTTGCCCCCAAACAGGCACAATTACCCCCATTGAAATGCATTGACACAGTAGAGTCAGGCCTGATTATACTGCCCCTTTTCCCAACGATCCGGATACACTCAAGGCAGAATGACCAGCCCATCCTTGTACCAGCTCAGCAATCTGCATTATCCAATCTTCATTTATTTATCAAAGCCATCCTCTGAAATGTGAAGGAAGGATGTGACTCAGGAAACACATAGATTTGACAAAAATCTTCTGTGAAGATTGCAGCTCTGTACCAGCTGAGCGACAGAATTCCATGATTATGTGCGATGAATCTGTCACAGTCACATTCCATCAAGTTGCTCTGGAGAGTTTCAGAGATCGGAACTCTGGGTCGGGGACAGAATTATCACATTCGATGGATTTCCAACCAGAATTCTTGAGACCAAAGTTTGGTTTCTGGTCACTGGATTCAAAACGTTAACTCTGATTTCTCTGCACAGATGCTGCCAGACCTGCTGAGCTTTTCCAACAATTTCTGTTTTTGTTTCTGATTTACAGTACCTGCAGTTCCTTCCATTTTATTTAATTTCAAGGACCTGAATGCTCAGCATTTGTCCAATATAAAATGTTCAAATAGCCAATTACTACGAGACAGAGATGAACAGTTAATAAGTCTGTTGTCCACCTGTAAACTTGTGAAATACTGACTCTCTTTGTCCCTGTGCTGCGTAACTGACTTACTCAAGGGCTAATGCAACAGGCCAGACAGACAGTAAGTCAGGAGCCATGTGAGACAGTATTGAATGTCCATTGAATGCTCATTGGCATTTGGTGCAAAAGTTTGGATTAAGACGCAGTCTGGATAAATTAGATATTGTAAACAGGAGATAATCAAATGGACAGTCACTATTTTCAATAATATAAAAGAAAGAACGGTGAATGTTGGAAATCTGAAACACAAATAGAAATTGCTGGATATTTCTCTCTGCAATCTCTCTACCGATGCTGCTAGACCCGTGGAGTTAACATTTTGACCCTTTTGCAGAATTGGACTTGAAATGTTAACTCTACTTTCTCTCCACTGGCTTCAATAAGCAGCTCTGCCACCCCCATTTTGGAGCAGATATTTTAATCTTCATTTGCTGAGTAACATCAACTCAGACAGCTCAGTTTCCAGACATGAAAGTTTGTGTTTTGGAAATGGGCATGCAAGTTAAATCCCTCTCATTTGCCCTGTTAACAAGGCTTTGGCTTCTTTTGATGGGCAACATAAAGACAGACCGTTTTCCCATGATACAAATATAAATGGTTTCTGTTCATATGAGCCTATCCAATATGTTTGTATTTAAACAAATCAAAATAATAGCTCTATATCTGAATGTGGACAGCTTTTGTGTCAACTGAAACAAATCCATAGCACACATTGATGTAAATAACTACAGCGTGAGGACAGTTAAGGGATAGCAGCCACTCAAGGGGCTGATCGATAGGCCCCCTGATGTTAGACATGAAGAGATATTGGCTACTTGTGATAGTGAGATGGCAATCATCACTGCTGACTTGAATCTACACAAAGACTGTGTAAATCAGGTTGGCAGCAGTAATGTGGATGAGAGGTTATTGATGACCTTCGAGAAAGTATCTTAGAGCTGCGTGTTCTGAAGCAACCAGACAGAAGGTTATGTTATTATCATCTTATTAATACTGTGTAATGTGACAGGATTTATGAAACAATCTCAGTGTAAAGGCTCTCCTACGCAGCAGCCATCACAATATGATTCAATTTTACATCCAATTTGAATGGAAGAAGATTGACTCTGAGGTAAGTGTTTCAAACTTAAACAAGGTCCACTCTGCGGGCATGTAAACTAAGCCAGCTGAAGTGAATGGCACAACTGGCTCGGAGAGAGATCAGGAGAGACAGTGATGGCAGAGATTTAAGAGGATACCTCAGAATATTCAGAAGTATATTTGGACTGAAACAAGAGACTTTAAAGGGAGGACTCGCTATCTGTGGTTGACTGAAAAGTTGAAGAAACCGTACAACTTGAGGATGGGTGGCAGGTCAGATGATTGATTAAAAAATAAATCATGGCACAGAAAAAAGTTAATTTGAAGGAGGAAATTGGAATCTCAGAACCCAACTCAAAATCTTAAAAACAACAAAGCAAGAGTTTCCATGGGTATTTAAAAACAAAATATGTACGCAATGTGAGTGTCACTCCTCTGGGGAGTGAGAATATTGAGTTATTGGGAGATGATAGGGGATAAAAAGCGCAAAGCTGGAAAAGCACATCAGGTCAGACAGCACCCAAGGAGCAGGAGAATCGATGTTTCAGGCATAAACCCTTCATCCATAGATGTTAAGGAAATGGCGAATTAAATGAATAAGTACTTTGCTTCTATCTTCACTATAGAAGATACAAAAAGCATTTCAGTAATAGTGGTAAGACACTGTTTTGCTGACATTGAAACTTCAGGCCAACTGTGTCTGCATGCTGACTCAGATCTGAGCACATGCACAGTTCCAGATTGTCTGGATCATCATCCCAATCTCCCTCACCCTCTCTCCTCCTCTCTGAATCTGAACATCACCACCATTCTCCGCACCACCTCCACCAGCCCCAACCACCATCAGACTGGACATCAATCTCTCTCTTCTCCAGGTCACAATCTCTCTGTCACCCTCAGACTTTCTCTCCCACCCCCACTCTATCCCTCCAAATCTCAACATCCAGTGAAACTGAGCAGACATGGAAAGAAGATGCATGATTGAAACACTTCAACCAATCACATTCACCCATGCATGAGCAAGTATCTCCCTAGAGAATACTGCATGTGCTCCTCAGTGTCAACCCAACTGTAAGTCAGGAAGTAGGAGGGAGGGATGAACACAATGTAATTACAGTCACTAAGGAGGCTGGACTCAGCAAACTGATAATAGGTCTCATCACCTTCTGTCTTCATCCCAGAGTCTTAAAAGAGGTTGTTAATTCGGTTGTAGATGCATTAATGCAAATTCTTTGAATTTCCCAAGATTCATTAGACTTCACTCAGTCAGAGATCATTTAGTCTGTCAATGTTTTGCCCCATCCCTTGTCAGTGACCATCACCTCCCTGCCTCTAAACCTCTTCTGGCCCCAAGGCCTATCTGGAATGACTTGATGGCACTAACTGCTGTTTGTAGACTCCCGCAGACACTAACCTCTAGGATGCATAAGGTTCACTTGGTACAAGGTTCATTAATTGAAACCTGCTGTTTTCTATTACTACGGTATAATAATTCTATTTAACCCTGACCGTAAATTCATTTCAACAGTCCCTTATATTGAAAGAGGATATAAATGCATTAAAGACAGTTCAGAGAAGGTTTACTCGATGAATATTTTGAATGAGTGACTTGTGCAATCGGGATAGGTGCTCAGACTGGGTTTGTTTCTGCTGGAGTTTAGACGAGTTAAGAGTGATCTGATCAAACTGTATAGATGCTCTTAATGATGTTGACACAGTGAATATGGAATGGATGTTTCTTCTTGTGGGTGAGTTCAGAATTAGGGACCATGTTAATAAAATTAGTGAGGGGTCACACTTTTTTGGACAGAGATGAAGAGAATTCTTTTTTCGGGTGTGTAACTTTGGAATTGTCTGTCCCAGAAAGTGGATATTTTTAAGTCACAGGTAGATTTATTCCCTTGCATAACAAGAATCTAAGGTTACACTGGGAAGATGGGAACTCAAAACATAGACTTATCAGCCATAAACTTATGAAAGAGTGGAATAGGTTCAAGTGAGCAAATGAATTTTTAAATGCATTCATGAAAGTTTCCTCAAGCAGTATATAGAGGATCCTACTCAGGAAGGGACAAAACTTGACCAACTCATGGGAAATTGGGCAGGACAGGTGATGGAGGTGATAGTCGGGGAGCACTTTGGGACCAGTCCTATTAATTTTAAAGTAGTTATGGAGAGGAACTGGTCCACAGGTTCAAGTTCTAAATTGGAGCAAGGTGAATTTTGATGGAATTAGACAGGAGCTTGCAGGGGTTGATTTGAGTAGTTTGTTTGCAGGTAAAGGGACCTCCAGCAAGTGGGAGGCCTTTAAAAGTGAGCTCGCTGGAATTCAAGGTCTATATGTTCCTATGAAGGTGAAAGGCAAGGTTGACAGGAATAGGGAACCCTGAATGACAAGAGATATTGAGGCTTTGACCAGAAAACGAATGAGGTATGGCTGAGGTACCGGCAACTGGGACCAAGGGAATCCCTGGATGTATACAGGGGATGCAGGGTTTTACTGAAGAAGAAATCAGGAAAGCAAAAAGGGGGCATGGGATGGCCTTGGCTGAGAAGGTTAGGATGCATCCAAAGAGGTTCTTTAAGTAAAAAGGAGTAAGAATAACTAGTGAAAGAACAGTTATTTCTTATTTTCTAAAGGCAAGTGTAAGTCATTGTGTTCCAGAGGCAATTCATTTGGACAAATTGATCGGCTTGAAGCAAAGCGCACTTTATTCTTACACTGCAGTTAAAATAGTGATTTTAAAATAGCGGCAATTCCAAGATGGAGGTGGAGTAGGACACCTGAGATCGAGCTTGTCCACTCCGCCCATTTAGAGTCATCGGGTCATCGGGTCATAGAGATGTACAGCACAGAAACAGACCCTTCGGTCCAACTCATCCAGATATCCCAACCCAATCTAGCCCCACCTGCCAGCACCCGGCCCATCTTCCTCCAAACCTTTCCTATTCATATACCCATTCAGATGCCTTTTCAAATGTTGCAATTGTATCAGCCTCCACCACATCCTCTGGCAGCTCATTCCATACATGCACCAGCCTCTGTGTGAAAAAGTTGCCCCTTATGTCTCTTTTATATCTTTCCCCTCTTACCCTAAACCTATGCCCTCTAATTCTGGACTTCCCCACCCCATTTGTCTATTTATCCTATCCATGTTCTTCATGACTTTATAAACCTCTATACAGTCACCCCTCAGCCTCCGACACTCCAGGGAAAACAGCCCCAGCCTGTTCAACCTCTCCCTACAGTTCAAATCCTCCAACCCTGACAACATTCTTGTGAATCTTTTCTGAACCCTTTCAAGTCTCACAACATCCATTTAAAAGGAAGGAGAGCAGAATTGCACACAATATTCCAAAAGTGGCCAAACCAATGTCCTGTCCAGCTGTAACTAACTCCTGTGTTCAATACTGTGACGAATAAAGGAACGCCTTCTTCACTATCATATCCTACCTGCAACCCTATGTTCAAGGTGCAAGAACCTGCACTCCAAGGTCTCTTTGTTCAGCAACACTCCCTAGGACCTTACCATTAAGAGTATAATTCCTGCTCATATTTGCTTTCCCAAAATGGCTCCTACCATCACTACTTTACAGTTGATAAACTTTTGCACAACCTCCCTGAAAATTTATCTTTACATAGCTTTCCCATGAGTTCTTGGCCTATAGAATACAGGCCTAATGCACTTTATGGTCTCTTAAGAATGTCAACCCCTGTGTGACAACTTCCCAACTGCAGCATTGCAATGTGCCCTTGTAGACTAGAGGGATAATTAGTGGGATTAGTTCAGCCTTGTTCAAAAGAGGAGAATTACTTGACTATCAAAGTAGTACATACTATTCAAGCTCAATGAAGGAGGAACAGAATATTGGTTTGCTTCAGCATTGTCTCATATGCTGCAGATGGGAGCTCTGTGAGTATTCCTTCATTTGAAAAGGGGATTTTCAAACTAAATGAGAGAATAATTGTATTAGATAAAATCAATCAAGTCCCATTCGCCAGCACCTAGCCCACACCCCTCCAAACCGCTCCCACTCAAATACCCATCCAGATGCCCCTGAAATGTTGCAATTGTACCAGCCTCCACCACCTTCCCCGGCAGCCCAGTCCACACACACATACCTTTCCTTTTCATTTTTCTCTTTTCCTTCTTCGCTTTTCCATTTTTGATCTTTCTCCCCTCTTCTTTCTTCTTCCTGGCCATGGGACTCCTGGCTTCAGACTGTGCACAAACCCAGCCTGACAGTCTCTCGGCCCAGCTGAGCAATCTCTCAGTAGCCCAAGGTGCCGCTCTCTCAATGGCTGAGCATGTGCAGTCTCTTGGCCAGGTGTGTTGATCTCTCTGCCTGACGTGGTGATCTCTCAGCCGGTTGTGGTGATCTCTTGGCCGGGTGTGGGGATCTCTCAGCCGGGTGTGGGGATCTCGCAGCCTCCCATGGTAATCTCTCAGCCCAGCGTGATGATCTCTCAGCTGGGGTGATGGTGATCTCGCAGCCTGGCATGGTGATCTCTCAGCCTGGCATGGTGATCTCCTAGCCTGGTATGGTGATCTCTTGGTCTGGCATGGTAATCTCTCGGCCTGGTGTGGCAATCTCTCAACACAGCGTGATAATCTCTCAGCCCAGCGTGATGATCTCTCAGCCCGGCACGGTCAACTATCAGCTGGGGGTATGGTGATCTCTCAGCTGGGGGGATGGTGATCTCTCAGCTGGGGGGATGGTGATCTCTCAGCCTGGCATGGTGATCTCTCAGCCTGGCATGGTGAGCTCCTAGCCTGGTATGGTGATCTCTTGGTCTGGCATGGTAATCTCTCGGCCTGGTGTGGCAATCTCTCAACACAGCGTGATAATCTCTCAGCCCGGCGTGGGGATCTCTCAGCTGAGCATGATGATATCTCAGCCCTGTGTGACGATGTCTTAGCCTGGTGTGGTGATCTCTCAGCCTGGTGTGGTGAACTCCCAGCCCGGTGTGGTGATCTCTCAGCCCGGTGTGGTGATCTCCCAGCCCGGTGTGGTGATCTCTCAGCCCGGTGTGATGATCTCTCAGCCCGGTGTGGTGATCTCCCAGCCCGGTGTGATGATCTCTCAGTCCGGTGTGGTGAACTCCCAGCCTGGTGTGGTGATCTCTCAGCCCGGTGTGGTGATCTCCCAGCCCGGTGTGGTGATCTCCCAGCCCGGTGTGGTGATCTCCCAGCCCAGAGTGGTGATCTCTCAGCCTGGTGTGGTGAACTCTCAGTTCGGTGTGGTGATCTCCCAGCCCAGTGTGGTGATCTCTCAGCCTGGTGTGGTGAACTCTCAGTTCGGTGTGGTGATCTCTCAGCCTGGTGTGGTGATCTCCCAGCCCGGTGTGGTGATCTCCCAGCCCGGTGTGGTTATCTCTCAGCCTGGTGTGGTGATCTCCCAGCCCGGTGTAGTGATCTCCCAGCCCGGTCTGGTGATCTCTCAGCCTGGTGTGGTGAACTCTCAGTTCGGTGTGGTGATCTCTCAGCCCGATGTGGTGATCTCCCAGCCCGGTGTGGTGATCTCCCAGCCTGGTGTGGTGAACTCTCAGTTCGGTGTGGTGATCTCCCAGCCTGGTGTGGTGAACTCCCAGCCCGGTGTGGTGAACTCCCAGCCCGGTGTGGTGATCTCTCAGCCTGGTGTGGTGATCTCTCAGTTCGGTGTGGTGATCTCTCAGTTCGGTGTGGTGATCTCTCAGTTCGGTGTGGTGATCTCCCAGCCCGGTGTGGTGATCTCCCAGCCCGGTGTGGTGATCTCTCAGTTCGGTGTGGTGATCTCCCAGCCCGGTGTGGTGAGCTCCCAGCCCGGTGTGGTGATCTCCCAGCCCGGTGTGGTGATCTCCCAGCCCGGTGTGGTGATCTCCCAGCCCGGTGTGGTGATCTCTCAGTTCGGTGTGGTGATCTCCCAGCCCGGTGTGGTGATCTCCCAGCCCGGTGTGGTGATCTCCCAGCCTGGTGTGGTGATCTCTCAGCCCGGTGTGGTGATCTCTCAGCCTGGTGTGGTGATCTCCCAGCCCGGTGTGGTGATCTCTCAGTTCGGTGTGGTGATCTCCCAGCCCGGTGTGGTGATCTCCCAGCCCGGTGTGGTGATCTCTCAGCCCGGTGTGGTGATCTCTCAGCCTGGTGTGGTGATCTCCCAGCCCGGTGTGGTGATCTCTCAGTTCGGTGTGGTGATCTCCCAGCCTGGTGTGGTGATCTCCCAGCCCGGTGTGGTGATCTCTCAGCCTGGTGTGGTGATCTCTCAGCCCGGTGTGGTGATCTCCCAGCCCGGTGTGGTGATCTCCCAGCCCGGTGTGGTGATCTCTCAGCCCGGTGTAGTGATCTCCCAGCCCGGTGTGGTGATCTCCCAGCCCGGTGTGGTGATCTCTCAGTTCGGTGTGGTGATCTCCCAGCCCGGTGTGGTGATCTCTCAGTTCGGTGTGGTGATCTCCCAGCCCGGTGTGGTGATCTCCCAGCCCGGTGTGGTGATCTCTCAGCCCGGTGTGGTGATCTCTCAGCCCGGTGTGGTGATCTCCCAGCCCGGTGTGGTGATCTCCCAGCCCGGTGTGGTGATCTCCCAGCCCGGTGTGGTGATCTCTCAGTTCGGTGTGGTGATCTCTTGGCTCAGCATGATGATCTCTCAGCCCAGTGTGGTCATCTCTCAGCCCGGTGTGGTGATCTCCCAGCCCGGTGTGGTGATCTCCCAGCCTGGTGTGGTGATCTCCCAGCCCGGTGTGGTGATCTCTTGTCTCAGCCTGTTGATCTCTCAGCCCAGTCTGATGATCTCTCAGTCCGGTGTGGTGATCTCTCGGTCCAGTGTGGTGATCTCTCAGCCCAGCATGTGCAGTCTCTTGGCCAGCTGTCGCCTTAGCACGGACCTCTGATCTCAAGGTGATTCTTTGAAGTGCGGTCCAACTGAGATTAAGCACTTAAGAAAGACTGTAATGTTTGAACCTGCATCTTTATTCCTTTATTTTCCACTTAAAAGTAAGAATGTCTGCAACGTGTAACTTTTAAACTTACATCATGTGTTTTATGTTATAGTATATTTACTTTAAAAATAAAAAGTGTTGAATTTTTAATATTGTTCTTTCTTCATACCTACTTCTTAAGATTCTGTGTCGAGGTATTTGTCCCTAAGATGGTGCATTGTGTGGTGACATTATACACTTCTCACTGTATTCCTGTACCTTTGTACTGAGTACACGTGACAATAAAATCAAAATCAAATTACAGACAAAAGAAAGAAGAGTTGGAATAACTGTTGGAAAACTTAGCAGGATAATGGGTTATTTATCTCATAAACAGCAACTGCTCCAATAGCGTAACATCCCATAAACACATCCTTGGCACTGGCAAACTCAGTAAAATAGATTGTCTCACATGCAATTCTGGACAAGGACTGTAATAGAGTTGTTCAAGATCACATTTACTTTCAGTATTCTGGAAATAGTTCAATATTTATTTATCTCTTTAAATCTTTCCTATTCATGTCCCTGTCCAATGTCTTCGAAATGTTGTAATTGTACCTGCCTGGACCACTTTCTCTGGCAGCTCATTCTATACATACCCCCCCCCACATGAAAATGTTACCTCTCAGGGAGGGAGTAGTGTACAAAAGGAGGGAGGTCTTGTTACAACTGCACGGTCACTGTTCAGACCACACATCGAGTATTGCCCTCAGTTTTGGTTTCCTTTATGAAAATGATACACTTGCATTGGAAGCAGTTCAGAGAAGTCTCAGTTCCTGGGAGGAAGGGATCCTTGTTTCAAAACTCCAATTAACCTGGATTAGAAACATTAACTCTCCTATCCCTCCACACATGCTGCCAGACCTGCTGCGGTTCTCCAGTGATTTCTTTTTGGTGTGTTCCAAGAGGTTTATATCTAGAATAATAAATACCCCGGAGTGAGTTACAGACTGGAATCTAATCGAGGGATTCGAAGTAGTGATCTGACTGGAAAGCCACTGGAATTCTGAAAATGTGATTGCACTGATATTTTTGTCTCAATAGTATCCAGGGGAGGTGTCTTTTTAAAGGTAAAACTCAATATTCAAACTTCCAAGTGCACTAGTCTGGGAAAGCCACATCTGGGACTGTATCCTCCAAGGTGGGTCTGTATCTCAGTGACCTGGAGTTGTTTCATAGCATCCCTGTTACAGTGTTTTAAATGCAGGAAGAGCTCACTGAACAGAGAAGAACAAAGAACAATAGAACACAGGAACAGGCCCTTCGGCCCTCCAAGCCTGCTCTGACACATGTTACCCTTCCATACTAAAACCGTCTTCATTTCCAGGATCCGTATCCCTCTATTCCCTTCCTATTTGTGTATTTGTCCAGGTATTCCCTTGAATGCTACTAATGTGTCTCCTTCCACCACCTCCTCTGGCTGTACATTCCAGGCACTCACCACCCTTTGTGTGAAAAACGGGCCTTGCACATCTCTTTTAAACTTCCCTCCTTGTGGTTTGAACTGTGCCCCTCGTAATTGACGCCCCCCCCCCCAACCTGTGAAAAAGCCTCATATTTCCACTTCATCCAATGCCATTCACAATCTTATAAACTTCTACATTCCAATGTAAACAAATCCAGTCTATCCAAACTTTCTTCATCGCTAAAACCACTCATACTAAGGCAACATCCTGGCAAACCTTTTCTGTACCCTGTCTAAAGTATCAACGTCCTTCTGGTAGTGTGGTGATCAAAACTAGACACAATATTCCAAGTGCAGCCAAACTAAAGTTCTACAAAGATGAAGCATAACTTGCCTATCATAGAAATCATAGAATCCTTACAGTGTGGACGCAGGCCATTTGGCCCAACAAGTCCACACCTACCCTCTGAAGATCTCCCACGCAGACCCATTTCCCCACCCCTATTATTCCGCATTTCCCCTGAATAGTGCACCTACCTTACACATCCCTGAACGCTATGGGCAATCTACCTTGGCCAATTCACCTAAGCCACACATCGTTGGACTACTGTTATACTCAATGCCCATTCCAATGAAGGCAAGCATGCCATAGGCCTTTTTACTCCCTTATCCACCAGCAAGAAAGGAAGCACATGTCAGATATTGACAGTATAGATCGAGTGCACATGTCAGGTATAGACAGGATAGATCGAGTGAATCCTTAGAAGAGTATACGTAAGAGAGAAATCAGGAGGGCAAAAAGGGGACATGAGATAGTTTTGGCAAATAGAATTAAGGAGAATCCAAAGGGTTTTTACAAATACATTAAAGGACAAAAGGGTAACTGGGGAGAGAATAGGGCCCCTCAAAGATCAGCAAGGTGGCCATTGTGTGGAGCTGCAGGAGATGGGGCAGATACTAAACGAGTATTTTGCATCAGTATTTACTCTGGAAAAGGACATGGAAGATATAGAATGTAGGGAAATAAATGGTGACATCTTGAAAAATTACAGAGGAGGAAGTACTGGATGTCTTGAAATGCATAAAAGTGGATAAATCCCCAGGACCTGATCAGGTATACCTGAGAAATCTGTGGGAAGTGATTGCTGGGCCTCTTACTGAGATATTTGTATCAGCGATAGTCACAGGTGAGGTGCTGGAAGACTGGAGGTTGACTAACGTGGTGCCACTGTTTTAGGAGGGTAGTAAGGACAAGCCAGGGAACTATAGACCAGTGAGCCTGATGTCGGTGGTGGGCAAGGTGTTGGAGGGAATCCTGAGGGACAGGATGTACATGTATTTGGAAAGGCAAGGACTGATTAAGGATCGTCAATATGGCTTTGTGCATGGGAAATCATGTCTTACAAACTTGTTTATCATTTTTGAAGAAGTAACAGAGGATTGATGACTTCAGTAAGGTGTTCGACAAGGTTCCCCATGGGAGATTGGTGAGCAAGGTTAGATCTCATGGAATGCAGGGAGAACTAGCCATTTGGATACAGAACTGGCTCAAAGGTAGAAGACAGAGGATGGTGGTGGAGGGTTATTTTTCAGGCTGGAGGCCTGTGACCAGTGGAGTGCCACAAGGATCAGTGCTGGGTCCACTACTTTTCAACATTTATATAAATGATTTGGATGTGAGCATAAGAGGTATAGTTAGTAAGTTTGCTGAAGACACCAAAATTGGAGGTGTAGTGGACAGTGAAGATTCCAATGGGATTTTGAAGAGTTAGGCTAATGGCCTGAGGAATGGCAGATGGAGTTTAATTTACATAAATGTGAGGTGCAGCATTTTGGAAAAACAAATCTTAGCCGGACATACAGATTCATGGTAAGGTCCTAGGGAGTGTGGCTGAACAAAGAGACCTTGGAGTGCAGGTTCATAGTTCTATGAAAGGGTCATCTCAAGGAGATAGGTTAGTGAAGAAGGCATTTGTTATGCTTTCCTTTATTGGTCAGAGTATTAAGTATAGGAGTTGGGAGGTCATGTTGTGGCAGTACAGGACATTGGTTAAGGCACTGCTGGAATATTGTGTGCAATTCCAGTCTCCTTCCTATTGGAAAGATGTTGTGAAACTTGAAAGGATTAAGTTAAGATTTGAAGGGATGTTGCCAGGGTTGGAGAATTTGAGTTATAGGGAGAGGTTGAATAGGCTGGGACTTCTATCCCTGGAGCATCGAAGGCTGAGGGGTGATCTTATGAAGGTTTATAAAATCATGAGGGGCATGGATAGGATAAATAAACAAAGTCTTATCCCTGGGGTGTGGGAGTACAGAACTAGAGGGCATGGGTTTAGGGTGAGAAGGGAAAGATATAAAAGAGACCTAGGGGGCAACTTTTTTATTCAGAGGGTTTTATGTCAATGGAATGAGCTGCCAGAGTAAGTGGTGGTGGCCAGTACAATTGCAACATTGAAAAGGCATCAAGATGGGTATGTGAATAGGAAGGGTTTGGAGGGATATGAGGAGAAAGTGAGGACTGCAGATGCTGGAGATCAGAGCTGAAAATGTGTTGCTGGAAAAATGCAGCAGGTCAGGCAGTATCCAAGGAGCAGGAGAATCGACATTTCGGGAATGAGCCCTTCTTCAGGAATGAAGGGATATGGGCCATGTGCTGGGACGAGACTGTTTTGGGATGGCATGGATGAGTTGGATGGAAGGGACTGTTTCCATGCTGCATATCTCTACGACTCTATGACACTGTGACACTGCCACCTTTAGTGATCTGTTGATGTGTACACCCAGATCCCACTGCACGTTAATGCTCTGAAGGGTTCTGCCATTCACTATATAATTGCCAGCTGTATTTGACCTTTCAAAATACATCACCTCACATTTGTTGAGATGAAACTCTATCTGCCATTTTTCTGCCCAACTGATCTACGTTCCTCTGACAATCTTCCTCGTTATCCGCAACTCCACCAATCTTTGTATCGTCCAAATCTTTGTATCATCCACAAATGTACCAATTAGACTCGTCACGTTTTCCTCCAAATTATTTATAAAGACCATGAACAGTAGAGGTCCCAGCTCTGATCCCTGTGAACACCACTAGTCACAGCCCTCCATTCTGAAAAGCTTCCTCCACCACTCCCCTCTGTCTCCTATGATTAAGTCAGTTCTAAATAGGAAAATCCATCTTACCAGCTCATCCCCGATACCATGTGACTTCACCTTTTGTACCAGTCTGCCATGAGGGACCTTGTTTTATTGAAGTCCACGGAGACAACATCAATTGGTTTTCCCTCATCAATCATCTTCATCATCTCCTTAAAAAACGTGGTCAAGTTAGGAAGGCACGACCTCTCCCGCACAAAACCATGCTGTCTGTCACTAATCCACTTTCTTCTAAATGCGAATAGATCTTGTCCATGTGGATGTTTTCCAATCATTTCCCTAACACTGACATAAGGCTCACAGGTCTGTAATTCCCAGGGTTATCCCTGCTACCCTTCTTAAACAATGGGACAACATCAGCTAGTCTCCAGTCCTCTGGGACCTCACCTGTGGCCAGAGAGAATACAGAGATGTCTGTCAATACTGCAGCAATTTGTTCTCTTGTCTCCCTCAATATTCTGGGATCGATCCCATCAGGACCCAGGGACTTATTTACCTGAATACTTTTTAAGACACACAGAATGTTTCCGTGTCCATGTTTAACCTGATGTCATGAGGCTTCATGGGGTCTGGCATCAATGCTGAGCACTTCCAGAGCACAGCCCTCTTGACTGTATCCCACGGAGCTGTTCCCTCTGCTGGCTCTGTCCTGCCAGTGGGAGAGGACCTGCCCTGAGATGGTCACTGTGTTGTCTGGGACATTGCCTGTAAAGTGGGATTCTGTGAGTGTGACTATGTTCGATTGTTGCTCGATTCGTCTGTGAGGAATAGACTGCAGGGCAATTTTATGTTTTATACAATAAAAAGTTAACATGTCTTGATTTCTTTCAATTTTAAAATCAAGCCGGACCAAACTATCTTTTTCAGTTGAAGACAATTTAACTATTTTTCACTTCAATAAGCCGAGTTCACAACTCAATTCAACAACTGCAGTAACCAGCTGGGTCACCTTCCCAACACACTGCCCGACCAAATACATTGAAAACGGCTTCAGAAAGGCCTGAATTCAAATATAGTGCTGCTGCACCTCACTGTCCCTCCAATAAAGAGTGAGTCAATGATGGGATCTGAAATCTGTCCAGAGAGCTTCCAAACTGGGTCCAGGCAGTTATTCAAATATCCCCTCACTCCAGACAATTCAGAACTATCTCAGAGAGGGTGCAGAATATTCCCAAAGGGGAGAGGGACCAGCAGGATGTTGCTGTACACATTGGAACCCATGATACAGGATGGGAAAAGGACGAGATTCTGGGGAGAGAAAATAGGAATTTAGGCAGGAACTTAAAAAGTCATTCCCCGAGGGTAGTTGTAGGAGGGGGATGAGGGTGTGAGTCCTTTTAGGGTAGAGAGTATGAGAAAGAATATCAGGCTTATATGATTTAACCAAATCAGAAATTATAGATGTACTTAATAAAAGCAGAGGGGTGAGTAAACGGATTCCCGCGGCTGGGTTTTGAGATTTCACTCCCTATTGTCGGTCTCCTCCCTCATTCATTCCATTTCACGGAGGCGCGATTTGACAGTAACTTTCTTAAAGGGGACAGAGACCCCATTCAATCTGTATCTAACAGGTCCGTGCTGATGGAGACAACTTGTTTGGTTTCCTGCAAGCTGTTCAAGTCCCGGTAGATGGTTCTGAGGGGGATTAGTATTCTCATCTTTTCATAGTTTCGGGTGAGATAGTGCGCTGGGGAGTGGGGAGACCACAGTTTGATGAATGACTGAATGAAATGCGGAAGGAGTAAATACCGAGCGATTGTGAGTGGGTTGGTAAATAAAGGGCCTTAATATAAAAATAAAGAAACATAGAGTACAATATCTCACAAAACCATAGAATAAGATGTTTGAAGGTGATTGACTCTCTGTATCAGTGAAGACACGCCAGCTAGCCCACGGAGACATTGGTAATGATTAACTGATATGGGGGAGCAGGGCAGAACCTCAGCAGATCACAGGGTATTCAGGGACAAAGGTTACAAGATAAACAAGTGACCACATCAGCGAACAGGCCCCGTGTGTTTGACCCTGACTGGGAGATTTGTAATAGACACTGACCTGATGTCATCAAAATGCCCAGTTAATTGGATTATTAATTGGATGTAATTAATTTACAGACCTGATGGAATTAACTACCTGACCAACTGATTTATAGACCTGATGGAATTAACTGCCTGGCCAACTGATTTACAGACCTGATGGAATCATCGCCCAGTTGGTTGACTTGTGGACTTGATATGATCAACTGCACAATAACAGTTAGTTTGTAGACTGTCATAACTTTGATGTCAGAAAGTGTAAGATTGGTATTGTGCGGGTGTTTGACAGAGAGAGCTCGATTGTCCTGTGTGATGGTCTGGAGTTCCTCTCCTGGCTGTAATCGATTCCCGATGGAATAAACTGCTGTTCCTGCTGAATTGCCCAGGCCTTCAGAGTCTTCTTGCCTCAGAGAAAGCGGTCACTCCTACAGCAGTAATATCTGGATTACTCCCAGTGTCGTGTCCCAGTGGGAATAGGAACAGGAGGGTAGAGCAGATGAATGTGTGGCTGAGGAGCTGGTATTGGGGAGAAGGATTCATATTTTTGGATCATTGGAATCTCTTCCAAAGCAGAGACTTGGGACTGCCATAGTGTTCAGGGTTTGGATGGAGAGGAATGTGTGAAGTGTGCACAAGCAAATATTCTGATTCAGTATTTGGATGTACTTATGAAAGAAGGAGCAAAACTTGACCTACTCTTGGGAAATAAAGCAGGACAGGTGACTGAGCTATCAGTGGGGCAGTGCTTCAGGGCCAGTTACCCTAATCCTATTAGATTCAAAATAGTGATGGAAAAAGACAGACTGGATTTAAAAGTTAAAGTTCTAAATTTAGAAGAAGACCAATTTTGATGATATTAGGCAAGAACTTTCAAAAATTGATTGGAGGTGGGTATTCACAGGTGAAGGATGGCTGGAAAATTGGAAGCCTTCAAAAATGAGATAATGAGAGTCCAGAGACAGTACGTTCATGTTCGAGTGAAGGGCAAGGCTGGTAGGTGTAGGGAATGATAGATGACTAGAGAAAATGATGTTTTGTTCAAGAATAAGAAGGAAGCATATGTCAGGTATAGACAGCAGGGATCGGGAGAATCTCAAGAAGAGTATAAAGGCAGGAGAAGTATACATAAGAGGGAAATCAGGAAGGTAAAAATGGGACATGAGATAGCTTTGGCAAATAGGGCTAAGGAGAATCCAAAAGGATTTTATAAATACATTAAATACAAAAGGGTAATTATGGAGAGAATAGGGCCCCCTGAAAGATCAACAAACCCACCTATGGATCAACAAACCAACCTGTGGATCAACAAACCCACCTGTGGATCGACAAAC
Organism: Chiloscyllium punctatum; assembly: GCF_047496795.1. Taxonomy (NCBI): domain Eukaryota; kingdom Metazoa; phylum Chordata; class Chondrichthyes; order Orectolobiformes; family Hemiscylliidae; genus Chiloscyllium; species Chiloscyllium punctatum. The sequence goes on from NC_092767.1 coordinate 31,949,256, forward strand.
CCACCTGTGGATTAACAAACCCACCTGTGGATCAACAAACCCACCTGTGGATCCACAAACCCACCTGTGGATCAACAAACCCACCTGTGGATCCACAAACCCACCTGTGGATCCACAAACCCACCTGTGGATCCACAAACCCACCTGAGGATCAACAAACCCACCTGTGGATCAACAAACCCACCTGTGGATCAACAAACCCACCTGTGGATCCACAAACCCACCTGAGGATCAACAAACCCACCTGTGGATCGACAAACCCACCTGTGGATTAACAAACCCACCTGTGGATCCACAAACCCACCTGTGGATCAACAAACCCACCTGTGGATCAACAAACCCACCTGTGGATCCACAAACCCACCTGTGGATCCACAAACCCACCTATGGATCCACAAACCCACCTGTGGATCAACAAACCCACCTGTGGATCAACAAACCCACCTGTGGATCAACAAACCCACCTGTGGATCCACAAACCCACCTGTGGATCAACAAACCCACCTGTGGATCAACAAACCCACCTGTGGATCCACAAACCCACCTGTGGATCCACAAACCCACCTGTGGATTAACAAACCCACCTGTGGATCAACAAACCCACCTGTGGATCCACAAACCCACCTGTGGATCAACAAACCCACCTGTGGATCCACAAACCCACCTGAGGATCAACAAACCCACCTGTGGATCAACAAACCCACCTGTGGATCAACAAACCCACCTGTGGATCCACAAACCCACCTGTGGATCAACAAACCCACCTGTGGATCAACAAACCCACCTGTGGATCAACAAACCCACCTGTGGATCCACAAACCCACCTGTGGAACTGCAGCAGATGTGGGAGACACTAAACGAGCATCTTGCATCAGTGTTTATTGTGAAGAAGGATATGGAAGCTAGAGAACTTGGGGAAGTAAATATCTGTAATAAGGACATCTTCAAAATGCCCATATAACAGAAGAAGAGGTGTTGGACATCTTTAAACACATAAAAGTTTACATATCCCCAGGACCTGTCCATGTGTACCCGAGAGCTCTGTGAGAAGCTCGGGAAGGGATTATTGGGCCCCTTGCTGAGATATTTATATCATCAATAGTCACTGATAAGATGCCAGAAGACTGGAGGTTGGTGAACGTGGTGTCATTGTTTAAGAAATGTAGGAAGGAGAAGCCAGGGAACTACAGATCGGTGAGCCTGACATCGGTGGGCAATATGTTGAGGGGAGATCCTGAGGGATCCTGGGGATTTACATAAATTTGGAAAGGCAAGGACAGATTAGAGTTTGTCAACATGGTGGGAAATCATGGGAAATAAACTGAATTGAGATTTTTAAGGATGTAATGAAGAGGATTGATGAAGGCAGGGTGGTGAACGTGATTTATATGTACTTCAGTAAGGCATAAAACAAAGTTCTCATTCCTGAAGAAGGGCTTATGCCTGAAATGCCGATTCTCCTGCTCCTTTGATGCTGCCTGACCTGCTGCGCTTTTCCAGCAAGACATTTTTCAGCCCTGATCTCCAGCATCTGCAGTCCTCCCTTTCTCCGAGTAAAACAAAGTTCTGCATGGTCAATTGTTTAGAAACATGAGGTCACGTGGAATGCAGGTAGAATACTAGCACATTTGGATACAGAAGGTAGGAGACAGAGGGTGGTGATGGAAACCTGTGAGACCTGTGACCAGCGGTGTGACACGTTGATTGGTGCTGGGTCCACCTCTTTTCATCATTTATGTATCTCCCTCATTGCCACTTTGGGCTTGCTCTGACCATGTTAGTCTCGGGCCCACAGCCACATCCATGACTCGATGGGCCGAATGACCTTACTTCCACTCCTAGGTCCTGTGTCTTATGGTCACATCCCAGATGGCCATCCGACAGCACTCAGGACCCACGCCCACTGGCACACTTCCCACAATGCATCACCACTGCTGCCTCCCGACAGAACTCCAGAAATGAAGGAAAATACATACTACAAGGAGAGAGAGGGAAAGGAATAAGGCCAGCCTGGAGCAGACGGGCTGAATGTGCCTGTTGCACAATCTTGGATAACTTGCTCTCTCTCTCCCTCACACTGCCAGCTCCCACTCTCTCTCCATCACACTGTCCGCTCCCATTCTCTCTCCCTCACACTGTGCGCTCCCACGCTCTCTCTGACACACTGCCAACTCCCACTCTCTCTCTCCCTCACTCTGTCCGCTCCTACTCTCTCCATCACACTGCCCGCTCCCATCTCCCTCTCCTTCACACTGCCCGCTCCCACTCTCTCTCCCTCACACTGTCCGCTCCCATTCTCTCTCTCCCTAACATTGCCCGCTCCCACTCTCTCCCTCCCTCACACTGCCGGCTCCCACTCTCTCTCCTTCACACTGCCCGCTCCCACTCTCTCTCTCCCTCACACTGTCCGCTCCTATTCTCTCTCTCCCTCACACTGCCTGCTCCCACTCTCTCTCTCCCTCACACTGCCCGCTCCCACTCTCTCTCTCCCTCACACTGCCCCCCAACTCTCTCTCTCTCCCTCACACTGCCAGCTCCCACTCTCTCTCTCCCTCACACTGCCCGCTCCCACACTCTCTCTCTCTCCCTCACACTGCCCGCTCCCACACTCTCTCTCTCTCCCTCACACTGCCCCCCCCCACTCTCTCTCTCTCCCTCACAATGCCCGCTCCCACACTCTCTCTCTCTCCCTCACACTGCCCGCTCCCACACTCTCTCTCTCTCCCTCACACTGCCCGCTCCCACACTCTCTCTCTCTCCCTCACACTGCCCGCTCCCACACTCTCTCTCTCTCCCTCACACTGCCCGCTCCCACACTCTCTCTCTCTCCCTCACACTGCCCCCCCACTCTCTCTCTCTCCCTCACAATGCCAGCTCCCACTCTCTCTCCCTCCCTCACACTGCCCGCTCCCACACTCTCTCTCTCTCCCTCACACTGCCAGCTCCCACTCTCTCTCTCCCTCACACTGCCCACTCCCACTCTCTCTCTCTCCCTCACACTGCCTGCTCCCACTCTCTCTCTCCCTCACACTGCCCACTCCCACTCTCTCTCTCTCCCTCACACTGCCCACTCCCACTCTCTCCCCCTCACACTGCCCGCTCCCACTCTCTCTCTCCCTCACACTGCCCGGTCCCACTCTCTCTCTCCCTCACACTGCCCGCTCCCACTCTGTCTCCCCCTCACACTGCCCGCTCCCACTCTCTCTCTCCGTCAAACTGCCCGCTCCCACTCTCCCTCTCCCTCACACTGCCCGCTCCCACTCTCTCTCTCCGTCAAACTGCCCGCTCCCACTCTCCCTCTCCCTCACACTGCCCGCTCCCACTCTCCCTCCCTCACACTGCCTGCTCCCATTCTCTCTCCCTTACAATGTCCGCTCCCACTCTCTCTCTCCCTCACACTGCCCGCTCCCACTCTCTCTCCCTCACACTGCCTGCTCCCACTCTCCCTCCCTCACACTGCCTGCTCCCATTCTCTCTCCCTTACAATGTCCGCTCCCACTCTCTCTCTCCCTCACACTGCCTGCTCCCACTCTCTCTCTCCCTCACACTGCCCGGTCCCACTCTCTCTCTCCCTCACACTGCCCGCTCCCACTCTGTCTCCCCCTCACACTGCCCACTCCCACTCTCTCTCTCCGTCAAACTGCCCGCTCCCACTCTCCCTCTCCCTCACACTGCCCGCTCCCACTCTCTCTCTCCGTCAAACTGCCCGCTCCCACTCTCCCTCTCCCTCACACTGCCCGCTCCCACTCTCCCTCCCTCACACTGCCTGCTCCCATTCTCTCTCCCTTACAATGTCCGCTCCCACTCTCTCTCTCCCTCACACTGCCCGCTCCCACTCTCTCTCCCTCACACTGCCTGCTCCCACTCTCCCTCCCTCACACTGCCTGCTCCCATTCTCTCTCCCTTACAATGTCCGCTCCCACTCTCTCTCTCCCTCACACTGCCTGCTCCCACTCTCTCTCTCCCTCACACTGCCTGCTCCCACTCTCTCTCTCCCTCACACTGCCTGCTCCCACTCTCTCTCTCCCTCATACTGCCGGTTCCCACTCTCTCTACTTTGCAATGCCGGGGTTGCTTGATTTTATAATCAGTGCATTGAATATAGGAGTTGGGAGATCATGTTGTGGCTGTCAAGGACATTGGTTAGGTCACTAGTGAAATCCTGCATTCAATTCCTGCTGTAGGATGAAGGTTATAAAATTTGAAAGGGTTCAGTAAAGCTTTACAATGATTTTGTTGGATTGAAGGTTTTGAGCTATAGGAAGAGGCTGAATAGGCTGGGGCTATTTTCCCTGGAGTGTCAGAGGTTGAGGGGTGACCTTGCAGAGATTTATAAAATCATGAGGGGCATGGATAGGGGAAGTATCTATTTCCAATACTAGAAGTTGTGGGTATAAGGTGAGAGAGGAAAGACTTAATAGGGAGTTTAGGGCAGTGTTTTCCTTGCAGAGATTGATGTGTGTATGGAATGAACTGCCAGAGGAAGTGGTGGAGACTGGTACATTTACAACATATAAAAGGTATTTGGATGTGTATATTAATAGGAAAAGTTCAGAGGGATGTGGGGCAAGTGCTGGCGAATGGGATTAGAATAATGTTGGGTATCTGGCCAGCATGGAATGGTTGAAGCAATGGTCATTTTCCATGCTGTACATCTCTATGACACTATGACTCTGTGAAAGGTAGGAAGTGCATGGGGCAGACTGTCCAAGGGTTGGACACAGGGTTGATCTAAATACTTTTCAACATTCAGACAAATGATCTACCAACAACCGTGTCTCACCGTTTTCTCTATGCTGATGACTGAGAGTTAAATTGTCATAGCATGGACACAGACAGCTCCGTTAAACCCATTCACCCTGAACAGATCTAGTCCCATTTGCCAGCACATGGCCCCAATCCCTCTGAACCCTTCCTATTCATACAACCATCCGGATGCCTTTCAAATGCTCTCATTGTACCAGCTTCCACCACTTCCTCTTGCAGCTCATTCCATTCACGCACTGACTTCTATTTGAGAAAAGTTGCCCCTTAGGTCCATCTTAAATTTTCCCATCTCACCTTAACCCTGTGCGCACCAGTATGGACCCCTCTTCCCCGTAGAAAAGACCTTGGCTCTTCACCCTATCCACGCTGTTCATGATTTAGCAAACCTCTCTGAGGTCATCGAGTCAGAGAGTCATAAAGATGTGTAGCAGACATCCCAACCCAATCTAGTCCCACCTGCCAGCACCCAGCCCATATCCCTCCAAACCCTTCCTATTCATACACCCATCCAAATGCCTCTTCAATGTTGTAATTGCACCAGCCTCCACCATTTTCCCTGGCAGCTCACTCCAGCTCTGAATGAAAAAGTTGCCCCTTCGGTCTCTTTTATGTCTTTCCCCTCTCACCCTAAACCTATAACTTCTAGTTCTGGACTCCCCCACCTCAGGGAAAACACTTTGTCTATTTACCTTTTCCATGCCTTTCATGATTTTATAAATCTCTCGAAGCTCACCCCTCAGCCTCCAATGCTCCAGGGAAAACAGCCCCAGCCTGTTCAGCCTTTCCCAATAGCTCCAATCTTCCAAAGCTGGCAATATCCTTGTAGACTTTTTCTGAAACCTTTCAAGTTTCACAACATCTTTCCGATAGGAAGGAGACCAGAATTGCACACAATATTCCAACAGTGGCCTCCCCAATGTCCTGTACAGCTGCAACATGACCTCCCAACTCATGTACTCAATACTCTGACCAATAAAGGAAAGTTTTCCTCACTATCCTATCTACCTGCGACTCCACTTTCAGAGAGCTATGAACCTGCACTCCAAGGTCTCTTTGTTCACCAACAGGTCACTTCTCAGCCTCCAATAGCTCAAACCCTGGAGCCCCAGTGACATTTTTATATATTTGATCCACAGCATTTCAAGTTTAACAACATCTTTCCTATAGCAGGGAGACCAGAATTGAATATAGTATTCCCAAAGTGGCCTAACCAATGTCATGTACAGCCACCCTCCTACACTCAATGTACTGACCAATAAAGCCTCTGTAATTCTGCCCCAGATCCTTAATGAAGGTGTTACAAAGGTGATGGAATACTGCAGCACATGGGGTCTTACACTGAATCGCCCATCAACCATATCCAGTGTATGTCAGCTCCACAACTTCAGGGTCCAAACAGAACTGTGCATTTACATTGATGTCCACCATAATCCCAGCCAACATCTTTGTGTGTGACTCAAGCCAGAATGTCACTGCTTTCAAGATTGTCCTGATCTTCAACAGCAAAGTCTAATTATTCAAGGTCATACATCTTTTGACCATATCCAAAAAAAACTGCAGATGCTTATATTAGAAACAAAAGCAAAACTTGCTGAAAAAGCTCAGCAGCATCTGTGAAGAGAAATTGTTTTGTGTCCAATGATTGTTCTTCAATACTAACCGTGTCCACTTTAATTGTCCAATAATCACAGGTCCACCCATTTGTTTGGTTTAATTTTCAGACTCAAATCTGTTGAAGACAAAGTGCACAAACATGCCTGGTTATCACACCCAGATCAAAATATTATAAAGGTCAAGCACTTTGAAAATATCCAATTTGGAAATAACTTCCTTACCAAATTGTTTTCATGACAATATTTTTAATTGTGTTTCCAAATATTCTTCAGTCCAGATACAAATACATATTAAATTGCTTCCACCTCTCTCCCGTGTGAGTAATCTGGTATATGAATGTCAGTGAATGTGTGACACTATGTATGTAGGCCATGTCTCTGAAAGACTGACAGATTGTTCCAGACAGCATTTCTCTTCAGGTCTTCATAACAAACAGGTTACAGCCTGGACCCAACCAGCTTACACTCACAAAACATAAAACCCAGTGCCCACCATTGGTTGTGATTGGGTAACATTTTAAATGAATTCTAATCCATTCCTGGGCATCGCTGGTTGGGCCGGCAATTATTGCTCATCCCTCGTGGTTGTTGAGAATGTGTTCTGGGTTTGGAAAGTGCTGTCTAAGGAGCTTCTGTGAATTTCTGCAGGGCACCTTGTCGCTGGTGCACATTGCTGCTCCTGTGGGTCAGTGGGGAAAATAACATGGACGTTTGTGGATGTCGTGGCAATCAAGTGGGGTCTTTTATCCCGGCTGGTGCCAAGCTTCTGGAATACTGTTGGAGCTGCCCCCATCCAGGCCTGTGGGGAGTATTCCATCACAATCCTGACTGGTGTATTATAGATGGAGGACAGTCTGTGGGGGATCAGGAGGTGAGTCATTCACTGCAGTATTCCGAGCCTCTGACCTGCTCTGTTGTCACTGTATTTATATCACTGGTACAATTCAGTTTCTGGTCAATGGTAACCCCAAGGTGTTGACAGGAGAGGATTCAGCAACGGTAACCCCATTGAATATCAAAGGATGATGGTTTGATTCTCTGTTGTTGGAGATAATCAGTGTCTGGCATTTATGTGGCACGAATGTTCTTTGTCACTTTTCTTCCTAGTCCTGGATATTATCCAGGTTTTACTGCACTTGCCAAGGGCTGCTTCAGTATCTGAGTAGTCACACATGATGTTGAACATTGTGCAAACATTGGCTAACATCCTAAAGATGGAGGGATGTACATTTATAAACTATTGAAGACTGTTGGGCCGAGGACATTCTCCTGAGGAACTCCAACAGAAATGTTCTTTCGTTGTGATGACTGACCACCAACAATCACAATCTTCTTCCTTTGTGCCAGGCCCAACTCCAACCAGCAGAGAGTTTTCCTCAATTTCCATTGGCTCCAGATTTGCTCAGGTTCCTTGATGTCACACTCAGTCAAACACAGTTTTAACATTAAGCCCAGTCATACTCACGCCGCCCTCTGGTATCATCTCTGTTTCTCCAAGGACATGGTCACACACCAGTCCCTCATCGGAGAGGGGCAACTGGTGCTGAGTGTAACCTGAGGGTCACCATGGCTCAGGCCAGGGTAAGAAGAAGAGTCCTTCATGGTAACATCAGCTAATGTGGGAATAGGGCCAATGCAGTTGGTGTGCCTCTCCATTGTAAACCATCTATCCAGCTCACTGAGGGAACGAGTTATTGAGTGGGCATTCTTGAGAGAAGGATACCTTTAGAACATAATGAGATTTAGAGATGGGAGTGTTTGATTGGAAAACAATATTGCTCGCAGAATGAAAGTTTCATTTCATTAATTAATGTGATCAGAATTGTCCAGTCTTTAAAACTTAATTTCACAAATACATGTATATTTATTTGAGCACTGAATGTGCGTTGTCATGATCTGTTTGTTCACATTTGAATGAAACACTAATGTGAAGAGTGGTGGCACCTCACAATCCCCAGGTGATCCTCCATGGTATCGGTTAAAGGGCTGGGAAACGTGGGACATCAGTGTTTGATGGAGAGAGATTGACTGCAGCATGAAAACACAGATTACCTCAACGCTGAAAACATCCGGAATTATCAATAAATTATTCAAAATGATTCTTGCCATGTTAGTATTCCTGATAAGGGATTTAAACTATTGAAACTTTATAAATCTAGGTGAGAGTTGCTCCCTGCACCTTGTGATCGAAGATGTTATGTTTTGGTCCAGTGGTCGCCATTATACAGACACTCGAACATTGGTGTCTCTTATTATGTCAGGTGTTATGAATGTTCTCTGTGGTTTAATTCTGATTTGTGAGGGTTTTTGTGGTGCAGTGGCAGTGCCCCTACCTCTGAAACACAAGGTCTGTGTTCAATTGCAAACCTGCACTGAAGGTGTGTTTATGGGAAGGAGAGAAGGAGAGGCAAGAGAGGAGGGGAGTGGTGCTTTTGATAAGGGAAAACGTCATGGCAGTACTCAGAGAGGATATTCCTGATGGATCATCCAGTGAAGTTGTATGGATGGAACTGAGAAAAATGAAGGGTGTGATCATGTTGTTGGGATTATACACTAGCCCCGCTCCACTCCCCCTACCCCTGCAAGACTCAGCAGGCAATTGGGGGGAAAATATGAAGGGAGCTGGCTAAAGGCTGTAAGAATGATAGGGTTTCAAGAAAAGGGGATTTTAACCTTCCAAATCTAGACTCGGAATGGATTGGAGAATTTACTAGATATATTCAGGAAAACTTTCTAATTAATATGAAGGCGGCCCTCCATGAGAAGGGGCAATACCCAACCTTTTCTCAGGAAATAAGGCAGGACAAGTGATGGAGGTATTAATGGGGGAGCACAAACTGCTATTCGATTAGTTTTAAAATAGCTATGGAAAAGGATAGACTGGTCGACAAGTTAAAGTGTATGGAGTTGACAGTGGGGTCTTTGGACATTACAATCTGTAAGTGTGATGTGGAGAATCCTTTTCTGAGTCTTGTAAATGAGAGTGAGATTCACTCTGCATTCAGGTCTCTGTTATTCTTTACAAGTCTAATGGATAATGTTTATATATTTCATGCTTATCTCTATTAGTGTTTGTAATTGTATCTCTAATATTGCAATGTACAAATAATTTTCAATGTGGTATATCAATTATAAAGAACCTGACCTCTAATGGGAGTATCCATTTGAATTGAATAACATGCGTGCCTTCTGAACATGATGTAAAACAGAAAATGCTGCAAATACTTTATATGTCAGACAGCATTTGTAGAGAGAGAGAAACAGAATGAACGTTTCTGGCCAATGACCTTTCATCAGAGAAAGTGACTGAGTATTTCCAGCAGTCTCTGTGTTTATTTAATGTTCACAGTATCTGGAGTATCCAGCTTTTCAAATTATAAATCTCCATAACGTATTATTGGAAATGGGATTTATTTACGGACCAGTTTGGAGAGAAATATAAATCATTTCTTTCACTCTTGTTCTGTCTGAGTGTTCAAATAAAAATGTCACCGGAAGGTGGGATCAGAGTGGGACTGAACAGTGTCTCTGTCTGAGCCTGTGGGAGTGATGACCCTCTGTGTCTCTGTATCTCTGTCAGTGATAATGTGAGTGTGTGTGAGAGGGAACTACCTGCATTGTTACTTGTGGCTCAGCTGGAAGGTGGGAAGAAGAGCAGAAGGGAAAGGCTGTGATGGGCTGGAGGGCAGGAGAGGCTGAAATGACAGAGTAACAATATTGACCGAAATGGTGCAAGGAACCATGGGTGGAGGTGAGGTGGGAGAATGGGAGAAGAGAAGAAACAAAAGATTGAGGTGTAAATGATCCTCACTGACTGTCATCTAAAAACAAACAAAACAAAAGAAAATGGTGACAGAGATAAGATAGTGAGGTACTCTGTCATGTCCCCCTTCACTGTTTACAGGATGCACATTTACTCTCCAATTCTGAATGAATCTGTTTTCTCATCATTAACTCTCGCATTGCCAGTTACTCTCAGTTTTAAAGGATCCTGTTTCAGCAAATGGACCTGGAGTCAAGTGTCCAATTCATTGGATTTACAGAAATTCTGTTCCAGCCCAGTTTCAGTGGGAAGACACAGGGAAATGTCCTCTGGCTGTTGGTGTGATGGACCCTTCCTCTCAGATCCTGAGAACTTCGCATGAAACAAAGAGTCTGTCACTGACAAGCAATCTTTGTTCACGTGACGTGTCTCCTACATGTGCACTGGACATGGCAGAGATAGTTTGTGGTGAAGGGGCTGGAGGATACAGAGAGAGGGAGGGGTGGAGGTGGTGGAGTAGATTACAGAGATAGGGAAGGCGTTGTAGTGTCTGGAAGCGGTTACAATGATAGGGTGGTGTTTTGGGACAGAGTGATGTCACAGAAACATAGAGAAGTGCAGGTCCTGGAGAAGGTTAGGTAGATAGGGAAGCATGTTATTATTCCTGATCACCCAGCACTCCCTGCACTATCAAGCCTTGCCCTTCACCCTAACAGGAACATACTGTCACTGAAAACTCACTATCTCCATTTTCAAAGGCTTCCCATTTTCCAGCCCTCCTTTTGCCTGCAAACATCTGCCCCAATCAACTTTTGAAAAGTCTTGTCTAATACCATCAAAATTGCCTTACTCCAATTTAGAACATTAACTTTTAGATCCAATCCATCCTTTTCCGTCATGAGTTTGAAGCAAGTTGAATTATGATTGCTGACCCCAAAGTATTCTCAGCTTACACCACAGTCACTTGCCCTGCCTTATTTACCAAGAGGAAGTTAAGTTATGCTCCTTTCTAGTACTTACGTAAACATATTGAATCCAGTGACAGAGACAAAGTGGGGTCACTCTGCTCTCCCCTGGGTCAGTGACACAGACACAGTGGGTCAGTCTGCTCTCCCCCGGGTCAGTGACAGAGACACAGTGGGGTCAGTCTGCTCTCCCCTGGGTCAGTGACACAGACACAGTGGGGTCAGTCTGCTCTCCCCTGGGTCAGTGACACAGACACAGAGGTGTCAGTCTGCTCTCCCCTGGGTCAGTGACCTAGACACAGTGGGGTCAGTCTGCTCTCCCCCGGGTCAGTGACAGAGACACAGTGGGGTCAGTCTGCTCTCCCCTGGGTCAGTGACAGAGACACAGTGGGGCCAGTCTGCTCTCCCCTGGGTCAGTGACAGAGTCACAGTGGGGTCAGTCTGCTCTCCCCTGGGTCAGTGACAGAGACACAGTGGGGTCAGTCTGCTCTCCACTGGATCAGTGACACAGACACAGTGGGGTCAGTCTGCTCTCCCCTGGGTCAGTGACACAGACACAGTGGGGTCAGTCTGCTCTCCCCTGGGTCAGTGACACAGACACAGTGGGGTCAGTCTGCTCTCCCCTGGGTCAGTAACAGGGACACAGTGGGGTCAGTCTGCTCTCCCCTGGGTCAGTTACAGACACACCCTGGGGTCAGTCTGCTCAACCCTGGGTCAGTGACCCAGACACAGTGGGGTCAGTCTGCTCTCCCCTGCGTCAGTGACAGAGTCACAGTGGGGTCAGTCTGCTCTCCCCTGGGTCAGTGACAGAGACACAGTGGGGTCAGTCTGCTCTCCCCTGGGTCAGTGACACAGACACAGTGGGGTCAGTCTGCTCTCCCCTGGGTCAGTGACACAGACACAGTGGGGTCAGTCTGCTCTCCCCTGGGTCAGTGACAGAGTCACAGTAGGGTCAGTCTGCTCTCCCCTCGGTCAGTGACAGGGTCACAGTGGGGTCAGTCTGCTCCCCCCTGGGTCAGTGACACAGACACAGTGGGGTCAGTCTGCTCTCCCCTGGGTCAGTGACACAGACACAGTGGGGTATGTCTGCTCTCCCCTGGGTCAGTGACAGAGACACAGTGGGGTCAGTCTGCTCTCCCCTGGGTCAGTGACAGAGACACTCTGGGGTCAGTCTGCTCTCCCCTGGGTCAGTGACAGAGACACAGTGGGGTGAGTCAGCTCTCCCCTGGATCAGTGACAGACACAGCGGGGTCAGTCTGCTCTAACCTGGGTCAGTGACAGAGACACAGTAGGGTCAGTCTGCTCTCCCCTGGGTCAGTGACAGAGACACAGTGGGGTCAGTCTGCTTTCCCCTGGGTCAGTGACACAGACACAGTAGGGTCAGTCTGCTCTCCCCTGGGTCAGTGACAGAGACACAGTGGGGTCAGTCTGCTCCCCCCTGGGTCAGTGACACAGACACAGTGGTATCACTCTGCTCTCCGCTGGGTCAGTGACAGAGACACAGTGGGGTCAGTCTGCTCTCCCCTGGGTCAGTGACAGAGACACAGTGGGGTCAGTCTGCTCTCCCCTGGGTCAGTGACAGAGACACAGTAGGGTCATTCTGCTCTCCCCTGGGTCAGTGACAGAGACACAGTGGGGTCAGTCTGCTCCCCTCTGGCTCAGTGACAGAGACACAGTGGGGTCAGTCTGCTCTCCCCTGGGTCAGTGACAGAGACACAGTGGGGTCAGTCTGCTCTCCACTGGGTCAGTGACAGAGACACAGTGGGGTCAGTCTGCTCTCCCCTGGGTCAGTGACACAGACACAGTGGGGTCAGTCTGCTCTCCCCTGGGTCATTGACACAGACACAGTGGGGTCATTCTGCTCTCCCCTGGGTCAGTGACAGAGAAACAGTGGGGTCAGTCTGCTCCCCTGTGGCTCAGTGACAGAGACACAGTGGGGTCAGTCTGCTCTCCCCTGGGTCAGTGACACAGGTACAGTGGGGTCAGTCTGCTCTCTCCTGGGTCAGTGACAGAGAGACAGTGGGGTCAGTCTGCTCTCCCCTGGGTCAGTGACAGAGAGACAGTGCTCTCCTTCCCCCTTCCACTTGTCGATGGTGGTGATGATGTATACATTTGGACATGCTGCTGGGCAGAGTCATGCTCTTGGAGAAAGTGAGGATTGCAGATGCTGGAGATCAGAGTCGACAATTGTAGTGCTGGAAAAGCACAGCCAGTCAGGCAACATCCGAGGAGCAGGAGAGTCGATGCTCCAAGCACACGCTTTTCATCAGGAATGGCAGTGGGTTGGCAAGGCAGGGGTGTGGCTGGGGGGAAGGTAGCTGGGAACGTGATAGGTAGATGGAGGTGGGGGTGATGATAACAGGTCGGAAAGGAGTGTGAAGCAGACAGGTGGGAAGGAAGATGGAAAGGTAGGACAGTTCAAGAGGGCAGTGCTGAGTTGGATGGCTGGATCTGGGATAAGGTTGAGGAAGGTGAAATGAAGAAACTGGTGAAATCTACATTGATCCCGTGTGGTTGAAGTGTACCAAAGTGGAAGATGAGGCATTCTTCCTCCAGTAATCTGGTGGCTAGAGTTTGGCAGTGGGGGAGGACCAGGACTTGAATGTCCTTGGCAGAGTGGGAAAGGGGAGTTAAGGTGTTCAGCCACAGAGTGGTGGGGCTGTTTAGTGTATGCCTCCCAGAGATGTTCTCTGCAACATTCCATAAGTAGGCGCCCTGTCTCACCAATATAAAGGAGACCACAACGAGAGCAATAGACACAGTGGGTGATGTGTGTGGAAGTACAGGTAAATTTCTGCTGGATTTGGAAGGATTCTTTGGGGCCGAGGATGGAGGTGAGGGGGAGGTGTGGGCGCAGGATTTGCTCTTCTTGCAGTGGCCAGGGAAGGTGCCAGGAGGGGAGGGTGGGTTGGTGGGTGTGTGTGAACCTAACAAGGGAGTCGCGGAGGGAATGGTCTCTGTGGAATGCAGAGAAGGGTGGGGAGGAAAATATATCCCTGGTAGTGGGGTCTGTTTGTAGGTGGCAGAAATGGAAGAGGATGGTGCATTGTATCCGGAGGTTAGTGGAGTAGAAGGTGAGGACCAGAGGGACCCTGTCCTTGTTGCGATTGGAGAGGTGGGGTTCAAGGGCGGAGGTGCAGGAAGTGGATGAGATGCATTGGAGGGTATCATCGACCACCTGGGAGGGGAAAGTGCAATCCTTGAAGAAGGAGGGCATCTGGGATGTTCAATGGTGGAATTGGTCCTCCTAGGAGAGGTTGGGCGGGGCTTTCTAAACAACAATGAAAATAGAAAGAAAGGTGACATTGATTCTGAATCAGAAAACATCAAGTTATTGAGAAAAGACAGACAAGAACAAGTCAGAGAACAAAGGAACACTGAACACTTCAACTGCATTTATTTCAATGCAACAGGTCTCATGGATAAGGCTGATGAACTCAGGGCATGTAAGGGAACATGGGCCTGGGATGTCATTGCTATTACAGCAACATGGCTGAGGTATGGAAAAGACTGGCAGCTCAGTGTTCTGGGTTTTAGATGGTACAGGAAGGATAGAAAGAGGCAAGGGAGGAGAAGGACTGGCATTTTTGATTAAGGAAAATATTACTCCTGTAATTAGAGAAGGTATTTCTGAGGGATCATTTAGTGAAAATATATGAGTTGAAGTTAGTAATAAGAAAGGGATGATCACCTTGCTGGGATTGTACTATCGGCTCCCTAATAGTCTGAGGGCAATTGAGAAGGAAATATGTAGAGATATTAAATATATGTAAGAATAATAAGGTTGCAATAGTAGGGAATTTTAATTTTCCAAGCATTGACTCAGACTGCTGTGGTGTTAAAAGTTTTGATGGTGAAGAATTTGTTCAAATGCAAGAACATTTTCTTTATCAAGATATAAATTTTCCTGTGATAAACAGATCAAAACTTGAACTTCTCTTGAGAAATAAGGCAGGGCAAGTGACAAATGTGTTAGTCAGGGAACACTTTTGGACCAATGATCAGAATCCTAGTAATGTTAAAATACTTATGTAAATTGATAGCAATTAAAGTTCTTAATTGGAGTAAGGCAAATGGGTATGAAAGGATATGAAACAAGATCTTTCAAAAGTTGATTGGAGCAAAATGATCACAGGGAAAAGGATGACTGACAAGTGGGAGGCCTTCCAATGTGTGAGAACAAGAGTTCAGAAATATTCTGTTCCTGTTAGAGTGAAAGGCAAGGCTGGTAAGGTTAGAGAACAATGGATGAATAAAGATCTTGAAGTTCAAGTCAAGAATCAAAAGCTACTCATTTATTAGAGAGACAATTAGGATCAACTAAATGTCTTGAAGAGTATAAAGACTGTAGGGACATTTTCCAGAAGGAAATGAGGAAGGCAAAGAGAAGATAGGAAATTGCTTTGGCAGATGAGGTAAAGATAATCCAAAGAGATTCTATAAATACACTAAGAGTGAGGGAGCAACTGGAGAGGGAGTAGAACCCCTGAAAGACCAATGAGGTTGTCTTTGTGTCGTACCTCAAGAGATGGGAGAGATCTAAATGAATATTTCGCATCAGTTTTTACTGTTGGGAACGAAATGGAGGTGTGAGAGATCAGGGAAATAAATATTGATGGTTTGGAAACAGTACACAGTAATGGAAGAGGAAGTGCTCGAGAACTTAAAAAAACATAAAGATAGATAAGCCTCCAGGACCTGACCAAGTGTGTCCCAGGACGTTGTGGGAAGTAAGGGAAAAATTGCAGTGCCCCTAACAGAAATATTTGTATCATCCATAAACATGGTGAAGAACTGGAGGACTGGGGTGTGGCTAATGTGGTGCCATTGTTTAAGAAGGGATGTGAGGAGAAGCCTGGGAACGATCGACCTGTGAGTCTGACCTTGGTGGCGGGGAAGTTTTTAGAGATAGAATTAACAGAAGTTGGAGAGGAAAGAATTGATTAGAGATGCTCAGTATGGCTTTGTGCGAGGGAAATCATGTCTCACACTTGATTGGGTTTGCTTTTGGAAGTAACAAAATGATTAATGAAGACAGAGTGTTGCATGTTGTTTGCTTGGCCTTTAGTGAAGTGAGATCAAATAGGATTCAGGGTGGGCTTGCCAATTGGACACAGAATTGGCTTTATGGTAGAAGACATTGTTTTTCAGACTGGAGGCCTGTGACCAGCGGTGTTCCACAGGGATCGGTACTGGCTCCATTTCTGTTTGTCATTTATACAAAGGATTTGGATCAGAATATAGGAGGTATGTTTAGTAAGTTTGTGGATGACACCAAAACGGTAAATTGAACAGTGAAGGATGTGACCCAAGATTACAAAGAGATCTTGATCAATTGGGTCAAAGGGCTGAGGAGTGGCAGATGGAGTTTAATTTGGATAAACGTGAGGTATTGCATTGTGGTAATATAAACAAGGAGAAAGTGAGGACTGCAGATGCTGGAGATCAGAGCTGAAAATGTGTTGCTGGAAAAGCGCAGCAGGTCAGGCAGCATCCAAGGAGCAGGAGAATCGACGTTTCGGGAATGACCCTGAAGAAGAAGGGATCATGCCCTTCTTGAAGGAGGGCTCCTGAAGGAGGGCTCATGCCCGAAATGTCGATTCTCCTGCTCCTTGGATGCTGCCAGAACTGCTGCACTTTTCCGGTAATACAAACAAGGTCAGGAGTTAACGGTAGGGCCCTGGGTAGTATTGTAGAGCAGAGAGACCTCAGGGTTCAGGGACATATTTCTTTGAAATTTGCATCCCAGTTAGACAGGGTAGTTAAGAATGTATTTCGCACACACACTTTCATTTCTCAGTCCTTTGAGTATCGGAGTTCTGACATCATATTGAACTTGTACAGGACATTGATGAGGCCTCTTCTGGATTAATGTGTGCAATTCTCATCGCCCTGTTATAGGAAGGATATTATTAAACTGGAGAGGGTTCAGTAAGGACTTACCAAGATGTTGTCAGGAATGGAGGGCTTGAGATATAGTAATGGGCTGCTGCATTGGAGGCTGAGGGGTGACCTTATTGATCTTTGAAAAACTATGAGGGGCATAAATAAGGTGAATGACAGGGGTATTTTCCCTAGGGTAGGGGAGTTCAAACCTGGCGGGTATATTTTGAAGATGAGAGGGCAAAGATTTCAAAAGGGCTTGAGGGGCAAAGTTTTTAGGTGTTTATGTGTGGAATGAACTACCAGAGGAAGTGGTGGATGCAGGTGCAGTTTCAATGTTGAAAATACCTTTGGATAAGTTCATGAATAGGAAAGGTTTAGAGGGATATGGGCCAAGTGCAGGCAGTTGGGAATAGTTTAGTTTTGGAACATGGTCAGTGTGGCCTGATTGGTCCGAAGGGTCTGTCTCCGTGCTGGATGACTCTATGACTCCATGACATTACGGTACACAGTCAAAAGACAAGATAGTCTCTGCACATGCTCACTTTGTCCTCCAGAGCAGAGGCTGGGACACAGTAAGGGGAAGGGTATTGTTGATGGATGGAGATACTGAGGGGCTTTTATATGCAGTGGGTGTGAAACAGAGAAACTACAGAGGGGCAATTCAGGGGAGATGAAGCAGCACAGGGAAGGGCAAATGGACAGGGGTCATGGAGGGGGACAGGGGCTAAATTTGCGATGGGTGGGAGGTTGTCCAATATTGAAGGGGGTGCAGTTTCAGGACTGAATAACAGAAATAGGGAAGGAAAGAAAGAGAAAGAAAGATAGAGAAAATGACAGAAGAAGAAAGAGCAAGAGAGTGAAAAAGATTATAGATAAAGGTGGGAAGAAGAGGCAGGGGAGAAAAAATACAAAAGAAGAGGCTGTCAGTAACAGAGAAAGTGAGAGAGAGAGAGAGGGAGGCAGAAAGATAGTGTGATCGAGAAAAGTTGAGAGGAAGAGAGAGATGTAGAGTGTACAGACAGAGAACAAGAGACAGAGGCAAAGAGAGAGACCGAGAGAGAGAAAAGAGGAAAAATCAGACAGATGCAAACAGGTGATAAGGAACGCTATGGTGAGATTAAAGAGGTGATATTCCAAATTCTGATTGGTCTAAGCTCTCTCAATGGTCTCTCACACTCCATTTTTCCCATTTAGGACAGACTCTGTTCCAGGGGCTTGCTTTTGAGATTCAAACATTCCGTGCACTTTCACACACAGAGACAGACAGAAACACACCGATACTCACCCCCTGCTCAGTGCACACGGTGAAAGGGACAATGGCTGCCAGAACCTGTTTGAAATATCCACAAGTCTCTTATTCAAAGTGCCCTCTCTGCCAAAGTCCAGCTCATGCAGTCAGCTCCCAACTCTCTCTACGCCAGGCATACCTCCCCCAGGGATGGAGCACAGCCAGAGTCATCTCAGTGGGATTACAGGGAGGAGGGAGGGAGGGAGGTGTGAGAGAAGGCAGCAGGGAAATAGTTTCATCCAGTCTGCCTTTGTCTGCTCCTGCTTTGCATCTTATTATCTTGGAATGAGAGCCAAATATATTTTCAAACTGATCAAATTCCTTTGTCTTTGTGGTTTCCTATTGATCAATGTTAAAAATCTCAATTTGCGATTGCCAAGAATCTAACTCAGGTCACCTGCTTGGAAGACAGCTACACTAACCACGATAGCACCATCACCGTGCACTTTACCACAACACAGTCCCCAAACATAGTTAAAACGACCTTTATCATGACAAATTAAACAGAGGTAATGTTGATTCACTAAAGGGGATGTTAGGTCAGGTGACAATAACTAATATGAAAAGGTAGATTTGTCGGAGCATCTGAAATCGGGGAGGGAGCTGGCTCATTGGGCAGGTGCAGGGGGGGGAGTTCCGAAATCCCTCTGGTTGGGTTTGGATTCCCCCGGCAATGCATCAGCTGGTTCGTAGAAAGGAACAAATAAAGAAACAGAATGATATCAGAGAAATAGTTTAGTCCAGCCTGCCTTTGTCTCCGCCTACTCTGCATTTTACTGTCTTGGAATGAAAGTCACATTTATTCACAAACTGATCAAATTCCTTTTCTCTTTGGGATTTCCTGTTGATCAATGTGAAAATGTCAACGTGTGATTGCCAGGAATCAAAGTGAGGAACTGAATGAAAACAAAGTAAATTCCTGTTGAAAATAAATGTGCAATCAGAAGACAAGGAATCCTAACAGTATGTTCTTTCCTCTTTCTGACAGGAAACTCCTGGTGTGTTTTAATTTGCCCAGATGTGTAGCTCAGAGAATTCAGTGAGGAAGAGTGGACAGGAGCCTGTCGTTGCATTTCCCTCTCTGGCCTGCAGTGAACGATTACATTCCAGCCTCAGGTAACTGTCTGTGTGGGGTTTGCACATTCTCCCCGTGTCTGCGTGGGTTCCATCAGGGTGCTACAGTTTCCTCCCACAATCCAAAGATGTGCGGGTCAGATGAATTGGTAATGCTAAATTGCCCACAGTGTTAGGTGCATTAGTCAGCGGTAAATATAGGGGAATGGGTCTGGGTGGGTTACTCTTCAGAGGGTCAGTGTGGACTGGTTGGGCCAAATGGCCTGCTTCCATACTCTGAGCAATCTCATCTCATCTCATCTAATACTCACCTTCCTCCATATCATTTATTTTTCTCCCCACTTCACTCACTGTGAACAGATTACTTGACATGAATGTCGCTTTTGTGCATATCTAATTCATCTTTTGGTTTTGCTTTTGTTGTCCCACTTCCTGCTAATTGTTGCTGATTACTAACAGCCCTTTACACTGGCTTTCCCCCTCCAGTCTCTGTCATTTTGCTCCTCAGATGGAGTCAGTCCTTGCCCATGAGGAAAGGAGTGTTATCATGTTGCTGCTCCTCCTTCTCCTTTCGGTCCATTCCTCACGTGGACTCCTCGTTCCATTATCTGCTGCATCCAACGTTGGCTCTGAGTTACTTGGATTGATTCACCAATTGAATTATTGTTCTAACTGGATATGTCACGGCATACTTTAACTGGTCTCTGAAATGTTTCTGTGTCACCACATAAATAAGGGCATTTGTGCAGCAACTTAAGTTCCTCAGCATATATCCAATCTGAGCAAAGAGACGAAAAGAAACAGAATCCAAGGAATAACCGGCATTAAAGAAAAATAAAATATGCAACAACCAGAGAAGTATGAAGCTGGCAGATATGGCAAAGAGTAAAATCACAGAATTCTTCCTGCTCTCTACCTCTGGATCATTCTCTGTTTTTCTCTGACCTCTCAGTTCCTTCCGCACCTTAATGGCCTCGAAGATATGTCTGACAGTCAGAATGTTGATAAAGAGAATAAAAGTGAATGGGAACAGTGGTGTTAAAAAAGTCTCAAAATATCTAAAACCTATCCACCGAGGGTCATGTTCATAACTGTACGTGACATAACAGAAAAATGGTACATTGTTGATCATTTTTCCAGGTCTATACACAAAGGCATTTGGAATGTTCTTTAAACAAAAGAAGATGCAGATTGTTGCTAGAACCCTGGTTGCAGTTTTCCCTGTGCAATACTTAGTTTTCATCTCATGTAAACAAATGGCAACAAATCGATCAAAGGAAAAAGCAATGGTGAACCATGCAGAACAATCAATGCTCCAGCGGCTGAGGGCATAGAGAACACCACAAACAGGAGTGATTTGCAGGAAACACAGTGGATAATAATACTGTCGAAATCGGTGAAGGATGATGTAAAAAACAATGAACAATAGATCTGACGTTGTCATGGCCACCAGATAGCCAGTGCTGCACACAGAAAGACCACATTTGCCCCGAGCTAAGATTACAATCACCACTAGACTAACTGTAAGAGAAAGGAAAAAAGGACATAAAGTTAATAATCAAAGATTGTCTGTTCCTGAGCCCAGACTGTAAGTAATGATACAAAGATAATTGTTGTTCCATGTCATATGAACCACAGCAACAAACTCTCTCCAAATGAATCATTTGCATTTTTAAAAGACATAGGGAAGAACATGAGCAGCAGATTACTCACAGAAACACAGTCACATCCTCAAGGTGGTTTTGGGTCAGCAGCAGTCGATTTCACCTGCTTTCCAGGTTACTCTAACTGGCTGGCATTTCTCATAAGCCCATAGCATCCACACAAAGACACCTGGGATCAGCAAAACACAGAATAGCAGGCACCTAATGTGGACATTGATCGCAAAATTACTGTATTGGGTTTTGGAGTCTCCACAGTTTAGTTTTCCTCCAGAATTCTATATCCCCACTGTATGAACTACAGGACAGGGTATTTAATCAGTCCACAGTATCCCAGAATGAATGGCCTCTACAATATGGATGAATAAATGATAGGGCATTGAATCCGTCCCTCGTGAACATCCTGACAATCTGAACCATGAAGATATTCAGTAGTAAATCCAATCACCATGTCCCAGGTTGGATACTCACCACAATCAGAAAGCCGACCTCCCTCATCTGTACAGGACGGCACAGCACAGTCCTCAGCAAAAAATCTGAATCCCCACAACATTGGTCACCGTATCGCTCTGGTTTAGAAAGCAGACGCTTTATCTGGGATGAAGCAAAGCTTCCTGCCTGATGTCCAGGCTCATGCTCCCAAGCTCCTCTCCTCATCCCTCTCCTTGTGAATGGAGATTCCCCCTCCCAGATTGGGAGCACACACTGGGGTGAGAAAACCCCACAGGTTACCCAGCATTCTCCATGGAGATCACTAGAATTGTACCACAGCCTGGCACTGCAGCCTAATAAATATTGATTGAAATTGATAGCCAAAGACAAAATAACAATCCCAAATAAACACACCTTCATACAGACCATTATTGATGTGGAACATCAAAGGATGACAGCAATGAAGGTCAACGTGGGAAACATCCTGTTGGATGAAGTTGTTTGATCTCTGTGGGAGTGCAGCTGCCTTAATACACCAGATCTTAGTGTTTGTCCTATTAGACACTGTACCACGGCATTGTGCATCATTTTACAAATGGCACACTCACACGTCTTTTTGACATTCAGTAACTCAACAATACACATCATAATTGAAACCCTGTTCTCAACACCCCTACCAGTGATCTGTCCTCATAAATATCACGCCTCCACACATCCACTGACTGATGAAAACACACAAGATGGACAAACTCATCCGTGCTCACCATCAGTTATCACTCCGAATAACCTGAGTTAATAGAGTGTGGTGCTAGAAAAAGTACAGCAGGTCAGGCAGCATTCCAGGAGCAAGAGAGTCGATGTTTCGGGCACGACTCTCCCCACCTGCCCACGATGGTATGGCACTGCCTTCACACAAATAAAATCTGAATCTATACAACATTGGTCATTGCAACTGCTCTGAAGAAGTGTCCTGCCTGAAACCTTGACCATCTTGGTCCTTAGATGTTGCCTGACCTGCTGTGCCTTTTCCAGCACCACGCTCTATTAGCATGTCCCCATAGTCTCCTCATTCCTAATGACCTGCTGGACCCACCCATTGTCCTGTTGTATCTGGGCTTCCATTTGGAGCGAGCTGCCTGAACAAGATCCACCAACACAATCCCTTTCCATCAAGAAATGGGAAACACCAGGTATCACTGCGAGGTGGGTTGTTACAAAACCATCTGACCGATAGCAGGCTGTGAACTACCACAGAGAGAGGGTGGTCTTCCGAAACCCTTTCTCGACCAGCCAGGACCGGTGCTCAGCCAAACTCCATCAATGTGGCCTCAGTGTAAACGCATTCTGCACAGTATAGGGAAACACACAATGCTGCACATTACTGAGGAGCCCCCGAACTTACAAACTATTCACTTTAAACTCAGTCAGTGAGGACACTATTGTCTGACAGCGGGATTTGCCTTGCTAAATGGAAATATAATAGTTATCAGTTGTCTATAGAAATGAGGATGATTCAATGCAGAGGTTTATATAAGTTAAGTTGTTCCAAGACTTACCAGGAACACCAGTGACAGCGATGATGGTCTCGTACACTCTGTCAATCCTTTCCCAGAGAAGATGCATTTTGTTGTTTGTGACACAACCTTTCCCTTCCTGCTGCTGGCTATGTGTCAGAATTGGAGAATTCTCTCGAAGTTGAAGCTGACACAGTTCCAGAGACTTTATTTTATATTGTGTGGTATCTCCACTGGGAAACTGTGATTACATCTTCAACTGTTTTATTATCATTTTGAACAAACAAATTACGACAACAGGTTTATTTTAATGATGTAATAGCATTGAGATTTATGTCTGTATTTGAATACCCCAAAGAATTCATTAATCTGATCCTATTAGATCTCAAACGTTAGTTCCAGTTTGTCTTCAAGTAACAATACTTGCAATATTTCACTCACGATCAATCCCATCAATATCTCAATATCTTTTGATATTCTTTTCAGTGATGACCTTCATTCTGCTGAGGTTATTCAGTCATTCAATACCTCATGTTGGAGAGCTCCTTGAGAGCTGTTCTACTGCACACTGTTAGCCCACTGCTTTCCGTGTTCATTCAGTTATGCGACTGAGTTGGGAAATTCTCTCTGTGAGTGAGCATTCTAATACTGAACCTGAAGCTGATACTGACCACACCTACAGCTGGAACTTCCGATAGGTCACATTTTCTCAAAACAAGCACAAAAATAATCAGAACTTTCAATTCAAAATCAGAGAATGATGGCATCATACAGGACAGAGATGGTTCTTCACTCAATCGAGTTGGTATCTCTAAAACCACACTCAAAGCTACACAGGGCTGGAAAATAGAAGCCTTCAACAATGAGATAACGAGAATCCAGAGACAGGATGTTCCTGTTAGGGTGAAAGGCAAGGCTGGGAGGTGTGGGCAAATGCTGGATGACTGGAGAAATTGAGATTTTGGTCAAGAAAAAGAAAGAGGTTTATGTCAGGTTTGGTCAGCAGAGATCAAGTGAATCGTGAGAAGGCATATACTTAAGGCATATACTTAAGAGGGAAATCAGGAGGGCC